>NW_028261386.1:104085666-104453166 GCF_051295495.1 Thamnophis sirtalis | reverse complement strand
GGCATTGGGTTGGGGGATTAAATTTATATAATCCATGATGACAACAATGTGCCTGTTGACATCTCCTTTACTACTTGCCAGGCTTCCTGTCTCTAGTGGCGAGTTTTAAAATAAATGATCTTAATAGAAGCCTCAAGCATTATCAGTATTTCCAGCAATGCTGGTGGACCCCACATAAAGCGTAGGAAACATTTTTAGAAAATAAAAGTGGATTGTTGCAGCCTAATGTGGTGTTTGGAACAGCTGCTCAGAAAATAATAATAATACCAGAGTCAAAGAAAAAGAACTAGAAAAAATAATGAAATATTGCGACCTGGCCATCAAAACTACACGGCTATGGATGAAGCTTGTAACAGTGATACCCATTGTCATCAGGACACTTGGCATCATGTCCAAGAATTTTACAAGATAAATCAACAAATTGCAGCTTCTTGCAATAACACCAGCGGAACTGCAAAAAACTGTGCTACTTGGAATATCTTATATTTTAAAAAGGTACTTGATTGATACCTAGGATGCTGGCAGCAAACTGTATCAACCATTAGCACCGGTCACTGGTATTTGTAATGCATTTTTGAATGTTCAGTTGGCTGAGTTTCATGTTTAATGAATAAAGTATATAATAATGAATATTATTCATATAATAATAATAATAATAACAACAACAACAACAACAACAACAACAACTCCGCCGTTGCCAATCCCAAGCCCGGATGAGAAAGGAGGAGGGTTGGGGTCAGGTTGACAACTGGCCCTATAAAAAAAACCCCGCCAACCCATACAATATGGTGAAAGAAACGAATAAAAAGTCACGCGGGTTAACAAGGGCCGCGACGGATGTTGGGGTCCCTGGACATCCATCGACAAGTGGGCTACAAGTGGACCAGCCAACAAAACGACAAAAATATAGTGCAGATGAAAACCGTGCCATAATGGCCTGTTACTACAACTCAGAGCCAGAAAAAAGAGGTTATTTAAAGCGAATGTATGAATTATGGAAAGAACAATATCCAGATTCAAATGTTAGTGAACAACGACTAGCAGATCAAAGGCGATTTATTATATGGAATAAAGTGTTTAGTGAAGTTGAACTTGAGGAAATTCAGGCAAATTGCAAAACCAAAAAAACAATATCACAAGCGGAAATAACTGATATTAAAGACACAACTAAAGACATTATAGTAGAACTCCCAGGAGAAGCTCTCGGGGAGGAAATAACACCACCACCACTAGAACCAGTTATCACTGAATCAACTGATGAACTAACTCAAAAACAAAAAGAATTGAAGGATAAGATCATGGAGCATTTTCTGCTTAATGAGGAAAGGCAACATTTACCATCACTAAAAACTGTGCCTAAGAAAATTTTGGCCCCTATCATGAAAATGGTTAATGCAGTGTTTTCAACAATTGAATCGGGATCTTGGAAACGAACCAGTTAATGTACAGCACAGCTGTAATAGTCACTAATGAACTAGGCATTAAAATCAAAGTACCTAGCCACACAACAGAAAAAGCATCAAAGCCAAAGTGGAAAATCCGATTAGAACAAAAAGTCAAAAAATTAAGGGCAGATGCTAGTAACTTAAAGAACATGCATGAGCAACGGCTTAAAAACAACAAAATCATAGATCAGCTAATCAGAAGATATAGATTGGATACAAGAAACATCAATGAAGCTGTAGAGATTGTAAAACAGTGGATAACAGCAACAGCTAGAAAAATTGAAAGATATGAGGCACGAATCAACCAATATAAACAAAACCAGCAATTTCGATCAGACCAACGACGTTTTTATCAAAGTCTTAATGTGAATGGTGACACCAAAAGTGAAAAACCAGAAAAGCAGGCCACAGTTGAATTCTGGAAAGAATTGTGGGAAAATGCAAAGGACTACAATAAGGAAGCAAAGTGGATACATGACTTTGAGAAAAGCATTGGCAACAAACAAATGCAAGTATTAGAAATAACAACTGAGACGGTCAAAAATCGAGTAAAAAAGGTAAAGAATTGGACATCACCTGGAAAGGACCAATTACATGGTTTCTGGCTCAAATATCTGACCAGTTTACATGCAATATTGGCCAGGCAACTGAATGAAATTTTACAAAAGGGCCAAATTGATGAATGGTTGACAACTGGAAAAACATACTTGATTCAGAAAGATGCAACTAAAGGAACAACACCTGAAAACTACAGACCAATAACATGCTTGCCAACAACCTCAAATTACTCACAGGCATTATTGCAGATAACATGATGGATTATTTGGAAACAAACAACATCTTGCCAGTAGAGCAAAAAGGCAACAAAAGAAGGAGCAGGGGCACTAAAGATCAGCTCCTAATTGATTAAATGATATTAGAAAATTGTAAGAACAGAAAAACGAACTTGAATATGGTCTGGATTGATTACAAAAAGGCATTTGACTCACTGCCACATAGTTGGATCATAAAATGCTTAGAAACAACTGGCATTAGCAAAAATATTACATCCTTTACTGAAAAGGCGATGAAACAATGGAGAACTGAGTTGGCAGTAGGGAATGAGATCTACGGAATGGTTAATATCAAGCGAAGAATTTTCCAGGGTGATTCACTTTCACCTCTTCTCTTCATCATCGCAATGATCCCACTATCAGTAATCTTAAAAAAAAAAATGAAATTAGGCTACCAAACAGAGTCACTAATCCTGGCTGCGCAAGAACAAGCTATCCGCACAAATGCCATTAAGGCCAAAATCGAAAAATCCTCTGATGATGCCAAATGCAGACTTTGCAAAGAAGCTGATAAAACTGTTGATCACATACTCAGCTGCTGTAAAAAAATCGTGCAGACTGATTATAAATTGCGGCACAATTCAGTAGCACAAATGATCCATTGGAATTTGTGCAAAAATTATAATATTAAAACAGCAACAAACTGGTGGGAACATCAGCCTGAAAAAGTCACCGAAAATCAGATGGTCAAGATCTTGTGGGATTTCCATATACAAATTGACAAAATACTGGCGTATAATACACCAGACATCATACTGGTTGAGAAAAATAAGGTCACAATCATAGACATCGCAATACCAGGTAATAGCAGGGTCACCGAGAAGGAACATGAAAAAATCACAAAATACCAGGACTTAAAAATCAAAATTCAACGACTATGGCACAAACCAGCAGTGGTAATTCCAGTGCTAATTGGACCACTAGGGTGCTATTCCAAAAGCACTGGAATTACATTTAAAACAGTTAAAAATTGACAAAATCACCATCAGTCAAATGCAAAAAGCCGCACTGCTTGGGTCTGCACGCATATTACGAAAATACGTTACGATGTCCTAGGCTCCTGGGTGGGGCCCGACTAGTAACCAATGCCAAATCCGGCGAAACAACTGGCCGCTGTGATAATAATAATGATAATAAGTACTACACTTTACATCCACGAAGTGACATCGACATTTTGTACCTGCCAAGAAAAATAGGACTCTGGCAGCAACCAGTATCAACCATTAGCACCAGTCAATGATATTTATGATGCATTTTTGAATGTTCAGTTGACTGAGTTTCATGTTTAATGAATAATGTATATTTTTATATATATATAAAACTCAGGATATCACTACACTAGAGATGAACATGTCATCACACAGCCCATTACCCAGATCGTTACAACACAAAATACTGATGGGCACACAGCTAGTACCTCAGCCACACAGGATCTTATGAAACAGCCGATTAATTAATATAAATGTTATTAAATTCTAAATTCTAATCTGCATACATCAATATATATCAGCACAAATGCAACACACACACACACATACTGTATATTGTATGTATGTATGTATGTATGTATGTATGTATGTATATATATATATATATGTATATATATATGTGTGTGTGTGTGTGTGTGTGTGTGTGTTTTTCTGTGTGTGTATGTGTTTGTGTGTGTGTGTATACCTCCAGCCTAAAGATAGATAGATACATATGTGTTTTGACCCCCCTCCTTGCTTGTTCACAAACGACAGCCAGCCAGAACTTCAAAGGAAATATCTTTATCAGTCCTGGCTCAAGCTGGCTGCGAGCCCAAAATAAACCTAGATAAAGTCTCTGGCAAAAAGTTACACAGCAAATGCAAAAAACAAAACTCTTACAGCAAACCAGGTTTACAGAAAGCAAATCACTTATCCAAGTGCCTTTTTAAATCAGGTTTACAGAAAGCAAATCACTTATCCAAATGCCTCTTTGAATCATGGAACTGAACTCACGAACAAACAAATGACGAACGACGAAGGAACGTTGACTTCCGCAACCAGGGCGTGGCACCATCAGTCCTTTTATCCTAGGAGAAGACTCTAACGAGCCCCAGCTGCGTGGTAATCCTGCATCACGAAACAACTCACAGGTCTCTGCTGAGTCACAACACATATGGAAAAAAATCATGAAATACCGCAACCTGGCCCTTGAACCTACCAGATTATGGATAAAACATGGAACAGTGATAGCCATTGTCATCGGGGCACTTGGTACCATGTCCAAGAATTTTATAAGATACATCAACAAATTGCAGCTTCCTGAAATCTAGATGTTTCTTTTCTTTCCTTCCTTCCTTACCTTATGAAACATTTATTCTAGAATAAATAGTTTTTCCTGGTGCCTGCACTGGTCCTCTTATGAAATTCCATTCCTCTCAGTAGAGCCTTTTGATCTGTTCCCTGAATCTCTTCACATGGTTGACATCCTTTGTGTATTATATGCTTTTGAGATAGCGGTGTGTCAAACAGTGTATTCTTCATCCATGTTCAGTTCATACTTATGCCTCAGCAGCAGATTCACTGTGGAAATACTTTATTTATTTAATAAACAAACATATTTTGTTAAACAAATGTTTATCTAGTGAGATTGTTTGCCTTACTATTAAATATGGAAGCTCAACAGTGTTACTACAGAGAAACTGCCTTCACTTCAGATCATCTCACCTTTTGCTCTGTATTCTCGACTAGTACAGTTGCCATGGAAACCAAGTAGTTCCTCTAATCTATTTTTCCTACATTTTGGGGTCTACTCTCAAGGATTAACTGTAGCGCTGTCTTCTGCAAATAAAGTTTTTTTTCCCCTTTTTGCTTTCTTTCGGCCATGTAGACTAGCCTCCTCCAATCTGATTCCCTCTAGATGTCTGGATAATATATAAGGATGAGGTGGTGTGTTGATTTTGTGATATTCTTAAAAGAAGTATATGTGTGAGGGGCAGGTTTTTCTCTGCTATTTACATTTTGAAGCTGTGACTTGGATTTAAATGAAATATTTTTTCTTCAGGTATTAATAAACCAGTTATTTGATTCACATATCAAAAGGATTTGAGTGTGTCTTGTTTTCTTAGCAGAGTTTAGTTTGTGACATTTCCTGGGGTATATGCCAGACTCACTTCCAAATAGTGATGTGAATAAATGCTTTAGTGCTAGTAGGTCAGCAGGCTGGATCTTGTTATTTTCTTGTTATTTTCATTCCCTTGAGTTCACTCCCTCCCTTCCCTTCGATTCCTTGACATTCATTTATAACTAGTTGTGAGAACAAACAATAGTTAATGAAAAATGGTAATGACTTGCCTCAGTAAAGTGGGATATATTATCTCTTCATCAGTTTCTTAATAACTGGAATCTGAAGATTTGAAGTTGTACACCAAACCTGTTGACAAATGACTTCTGATAATGGGAGAAGTGTTTGAAAAACACTTATTGAGATTTTTTTGCAGTCTGTCACTCAAAAGGAAAACAACAACAACAACAACAACAACAACAACAACAACAACCAAATCTGACTGGATTGCTCCAAATCCTTGAGTGCAAGAGTGCTTCTTGAATCCTCACTATCTTGTTTAAAGATTACCAGTTTATAGATATATGAATGTCTATTACTTTGCACTAGATAAAAGATGAACCAAGAATACTTGGTTATCATAATTCTAATGCCCCAAGAGTGGCATTTTTGCCAGTCCCTAAGATTTTGTACTTAATCAAATGTAAGTCTTCAAGGTGCTGCAAGATTCTGTGTTGTTTTTAACCATTAGAGTGACATAACTACCAGCTACCCAGGAGTCTTATTAGCAAGTAATTCCAATTACTTAAGTCAAATCTGTGTGCAAAGAAGACTGCAGTTCTTTGCACATTTAGTTAAATGAAACTGACAGTACAGAAATGCAGAGCTGGTTTAGCTGTTACATTGACTGTGTGCAGCCTTCAGAAAGACTTTTGCTTTGCAAAGGCATCCACAGGGGAGCAAAATGGGAATCAATGAGCAATGTGCATAGTGACATCATCCCATAAATGCCTTAACTTGATTTGTAATAGACTCAGGATGCATGTATGTAATTTATGGCATTTTATTTATTTGGCAAATTAGATAGCTGCCCATTTCACATGCATGACTCTGAGTAATGTATAAAGTTAAAAACACAAAATAATACAACAAAATATCCCCCAAATAATAATAAATAAAAACAATAAATACACCAAAACGTCCCATAATTTGCAGGAAACTATACTAGATTTCCCTAGCAATTCAGCAATTTTGCAGGCTCTGTATTACCCAGAATCTCCAAAGCAAAGCTATGTTTTTAGGCCCTTCAGGAAGATCAGGGCCAATATGACTTCAGATGGATGGGTTTTGCAAAGATAGTGTCTTGGCAGAAATGACTCTCTTCTTGGGGCCCATCAGATCACATTTCTTTGTGGACAGGACCCATAACTTGCTCCCGCTACTGAATCAAATGGGATGCATATGTCAGCCCTGGAGACCATCTTTTCTTTTGGATCTTCAGGGCTGCCACACTTAGTCTATGGGAAACTGGGAGGGGTTTTTGCATGGAATTGGTAGAAGTATTTAGCCATAACATTCTTTTCTCTGAGAGCCTTCAACTTTCCTTTGGGTGGGGAAAACCCGGGAGCTTTTAGATTTGGGTTTTCCCAGGTTTCTCAATATGATATCTCTAATAAAATGGAACTTTCAGGTACTGCTTCATTGGAGTCTTCATTGGTTGGGGTGTTACTTGGAACCCTGACAGCATAGATGTCATGGGAAGAGGTGGTTCCTCAAATAACCAAAATCCGTGCCACGTGGGACTTTATAGGTCATTAATAATCCCACCCTGATCTGAATCTGGAAGCACACTGGTAACCAACATAACTCACAGAGCAGAGGTATAATATGTGCTGATGTAAAGATAATAGATTTCATGAACCAGGTGGTTCCTAAACCAAATACCACTCAGGATTACACTGACATCTGGACCCATCCAAATCCCCACTGTCTCTAAGCACCAACATAAGATGTCAACAACATTGCTTACTCCACCCTTTTAGGGAATATTGAATGGAAATTGTCTAGTACAATTGTTCTACCACTGACTTATTGAGAAAGGAGGAAAACCAATATCTCTTTAAAGAGGAGAGGATCCACCCCTTCTCTCAAATAATTTGCTACCACCAAAACCCAACCCATATGTCAAAGTCCTAGGGAGACTTGGAAAGTTAGGAAGGATGTCAATCTGGTCACTGAGCTCACACTTATGAGGGCCCTGCCCATATTCTCAGATCCAATAGGTTCAAAGTCTTCCCAAATAACATGGCTGGAATACAGCCTGTGGTACCTCTGTAAAATCTCTACCAAAACCAGTGTATAACTGGGACTGAATTTGAGCAATTTTGTCCAAAAAATGTTCTACAAAACCTTCTGCACAGTCTTATAGGTGCAATCCCAAGTCCCCTCTACCCAAAAGGGCTTTGATAAACAGAGCCACATCTGGGGACACAATAAGGGCAGAAAAATATATATTCTTCACTGCCCTTAGTGCCACAAGGCAGGCCTTACTAGCATCACTAACCTGCATTTAGTTAGGGCTGCTATTAAGTACCCTCACACACCTTTATTTTTGGCACCATTTTATTTTATTCCAGATGATGCTGTTTTCTAATTTGCTTTCAGAGCCACATACATTAAAGCATCTTTAGCCTCTGCATGGAATTCAGTTTCCTTGTTGCCAGTCCAGAGGCTTTGTGGGGGAAATGATACTTGTTACTGTGAACCTTATCCATAGCCACTTTTCAGAACATGTGTGCCCAGTTCATTATGGGGTACATAAGGTCAAGTCATAGCTTGTACAGCTTCTACAGAGACAAGGTTTTCTGACACAATTTCAGGACCATCTTCACCTGTTGTCATTTATAGAGAGAATATTGGAATAAAAATACATATATTTAAGTAATGGTTTTGTTTTTGAAGAAAACAAGAACCAAATAAAAATGTGCTGGTAGTGTAATTGGGGTACAGTTATAAGGGATCCAGGTGGCAGTGGAGATTGCATTTTACAAATCTTTCAATATTACATGCAAAATCAAATTGGAGAATATTCTGATTCTGGGAAAAATTAAAGGCAATAAAAAAGAAGTCAACAAAAGACAACTGATGAATCAAGCTTTTAAGAGTTTTCAAGAACTCAGGGAAATGGCTTTTAACCTACAATTTTGAAAACTAATGACAATTGACTCACGAGTCAAGTGATTGAATCTCTGAACACAATCAAAATATCAATGGTCGTGATCAAGATGTGATTCTTTGGGAAGCAGTATAGAAAAAAATATTCTAAGAAAGGAGAAAGAATGATCTTACATGCAAATTAACTTGGCTGGCTTTGCGTTCTATCTATTTGGATTTTGTAGCAAAGGTTGGCAATGGGGAAATTTGCATTTACAGCTTTGCCTTTGGCAACAGAATACTGACACCAGAAGGATGATGAAAAGGCAGGCAGGTTTTAGTGCGCATGGTAACCCCTTCCATTTCCTAAGGCTTTACAATGTACATTTTAGTGTATTTTTATATAAGAGTGCTAATATTACAAGGATACACACACACAAATTATAATTAAGACTAGAACTTGCAGAGAGTCTAAGGTTTGTTTTCTGCATTTCTAAGCTGGGTCAATAGCTGAGTATCCTTTGTGCCAATCTGCAGATGCCATCCCTTTCAAAATGTGAATTAAAAAATAATCTTCAACTCAATTCTGGGCATTATACAATTAAAACCACTACAATATCATAAAAAAGGAAAGCAAATAATGAGAGAGAGAGAGAGAGAGGGAGGGAGGGAGGGAGGGAGGGAGGGAGGGAGAGAGAGAGAGAGAGAGAGAGAGAGAGAGAGAGAGAGAGAGAGAGAGAGAGAGAGAGAGAGAGAGAGAGAGAGAGAGAGAGAGAGAGAGATGGTCTCTCTGATAGCCAGTAGCCAGGGTCTTTATCTTGCAGAGCTATATAGGCACAAACTAGCACTTTGAATCGCACCCAAGCTTACAGATGAGTTTTATGAACATAGTATAACAGTTTACACCACTAGTTTAGCCTGAAAGGTAATAATAGTCTCATGGGTATATATGTGTGTGCATGTCAGAACCAATAGTAATCTTGAATTTGCACCCAAGCTTACAGAGGAGTTTTATGAACATAGTATAACAGTTTACACCACTAGTTCTAGACCAAGCTTCTGACTGGTTTTCTGGGTTAGGTTTGAGCCTGTTCCTTTCTTTTTTAGAGTTTCAAAAGACATTGTTTAGCCTGAAAGATAATAATAGTCTCATGGTATATATGTATGCATGTCAAAACCAACAGTAATCTTGAATTGCACCCAAGCTTACAGAGGAGTTTTATGAACATAGTATAACAGTTTACACCACTAGTTCTAGACCAAGCTTCTGACTGGTTTTCTGGGTTAGGTTTGAGCCTGTTCCTTTCTATCCCGGCTAGAACAACCAGCGGGCACTAAGAATGAAAAACTGTAAAAATGCATATTCAAAAAATAGGGTATTTCTGTAAGAATGGGGAGAGAAGATTTATTATAGAGAATGTATCTGTTGATAAGCAGGACAATCTTAGTTAGCGTCTTCTAGAAACCTACACAGTGGGGAAGTGAATAATGTACCAGGTCTTATTTCAAAACAATAAATTTAGGAAGTAACTGAATGTATTTCAAGAATATGATCCAAAGACAGAAATTTGTGGTGCTGTATTCATTCCCAGTAAGAATACTGTATATTAGGACTAGAGCTTAATGAAATTATGACTTTCTAAAACGCATAATTCAATTCATTATGACATCAGAACAAAGTGTTTTGAGTTCTTATCAGAGGTGGGTTCCTACCGGTTCAGCTTGGTTCGGCTGAGTAGGTAGTAACTTGGCCTGTCACGCCCCCAAACTGGTTTTATTGGTGGCAGCGCCATCTTGATTTTCAGTTCTGCTCATGCTCAGAACAATCTTCATGCAAAAATGATTTTTCCCCTTTTTCTAATGTTGTGCACATGGACAGACCTTTTTAAGTGCAAATGTGCATGTGCACGGACTGCAAACATTTTTTGTGCACCAAACTGGCAATAATGCCGGCAGCTACCCACCCCTGGTTCTTATACCTCTGAATTGATGTAACACAGGCAATACATTGGCTTACAATATAGTCTTTATGTTTCCTAGCTTGAACAGATAATATGAATGTGTTTGATGTAAAACACAGTTTTGCTTATAGACTTATGCCATGCGAGCCCAAATGTGCCCAAACTAGCACATTGTTATTGTGCCCTTTCTGTTAAATGACGGAATATAGGAAAAGTGACTGAAGATCCAAGAATGAATGGTAATGGTGATTAGTGAGTATCTGCTTAACAAAAATATATGCTTCTTGTTAATGTCAGTGAGAAGAGCTTAATTAAGATGTGTGCATGGGAAAACAAAGATATTAACCACAAATATATAAGGTTTGAAAACAAAATGAGCAATTTGTACAAAGGAAATACATGGAGGTGGCTTGGGCGAATTGACAGTGAAATATGTATGAAGGGATTTTGAATGCCTTGAAAAAAAAGGAAAGATAGAAAAAGCTGTGGTTAGATAAAATTACTGAAATCCCACAAAAGGGAAAGGTGAGAATAAGAAAAGACAATGTATGAATCAGCATATGGATACTGTGAAAACAAGAATGATTTTCAATAATAGTAAGATATGGAGACTCATATCATAACAAATTGTTTAGCACCATATTTTATTTGACTTCCTTTTAAAATATCCCACCTCCCTCCCTCCCTCCCTCCCTTCTTTTTTAGAGTTTGAAAAGACATTGTTTAGCCTGAAAGGTAATAATAGTCTCATGGGTATATATGTATGCATGTCAAAACCAACAGTAATCTTGAATTTGCTGGAGAGAACAAACAGTTTGTGATACAGTCCATATGGACTCTTTATTATTAACGCTCACTAATCACAACATAAACAGTAGTGATATCTTTTAAAATGCATCATTTTGTAAATAAATTGTTCTTTTCCCCAGAAACAGAAGAGGGAGCAATGCTTCCTTGTCCAATTGGTTCCGTGAAAAGTGAATATTTATTTTTTTCATTACTTTCTGTTACTGGCTTCCTACCGCTGTGCCCTAAATTCAAGACTTATTTTTTTTTTAAAAATCCTCACATTATTGCTGGGAGAATAAGAGGGTCAAGAATAGAGACCACCCACTCAGTCCAGAAAGACATTTTCCTTCTGTGTCAGCCAGTCTCCTCCCAAAGATTTCATATCTATCTATATCTATAAATATTGCTATAAGCTTTACTGTATCTGTTGCTCTAGTTCTACAGCTAACTATAGCTATAGCTCTCTATCTTTTTAACAATGCCTTATTCAAATGCTCTTTAGCATTTCCCAAAGTGTCTGTGGCAATGTGTAGTCAACTGTAGTGAATGTATACATTCCATAGAACTTACTCTGTGAAAGACTTTGTCCTGCTGTTCTTCCCACTCAATGCTGAGGAGAAACCAGGCACATCTGAATAAGAGGGCCCTTTCTGCCGGTTGTAATCCTGGATTGTTACAGTCTAGAGGCCAGCCATGCTGTCACCATCACAAATTGATTTAACCATCCATTGCAGTGGTCATTAAAGCTGCTAGAAGTCCCAGCCAAGCTGATGAATTGCAGCTGAATGTGAAATGAGCTTCTAAGCCCGTTTCCCACCATCTCATATCAAAGCCTATTGTGTGCCTGCAAAGTAAGAGGTCGGAGGTTCAGGCTGGAGTTCAACAATGGGCTCAGTCAAAAGATAGAGCCCCATTTGCTCTGGCATTCCCAATTACAGTTAGTAACCCCCCCCCTTCCCCCTTCCCTGCAAAACCTTATTGTGTAGTATTTGCATCCAACTAATACACTGAATTATTGACATACCTTAATGTCAATAGGACTATTGAAGTGTTTATCGTCTAATATGTGGAATTCTAAGTATCTTGGGGGCGGGGGCACTGCATAACCACCATGGAATAGTTCCTTACATTTCAGTGCTACTGAATGAATTGATATAATTAGAATAGTTGCCCTGGCTCAATCTATAGCCGTTTTCAAACATATAAGTGAGATCTATATCTGCAAGTTTTTTCTCTCTCTCCATGAATGCTATTTGCAAACCAGGTTTTCTACAGAAGTTTAGGAGTTCCAGGTAACTTTCAGGAATGTGTCTAGTGTTTTTCTTATGCATCTGAAGCATCTATGGATTTTTTCTCCTCATTGTATTTTTTTCTACGACATTCGAATAAATTATTTATGTGATATCCTAAAATGTATGAACTGCGTACTTGTTAAATGTAAGGAGGAAATGTTATGGGTAAGAAAAGGTTGTGAAGGACTGCATCCCCTGATACTAGAACCCCCCACTTGCTCTAGTACAGTGATTTTTTGGCTCACGTGCCAAAGGGGGGAAATGCAGGGGTGTGTGTCGTGCGCGGGCGTGCTGCACCCATAATGCAACGTGCGACCCCAGTGTGTATGCGTGCATGAGAGGCGCTTCCCCCATTTTTCCATGCTTTGTTTGCCCTCCCCAGGCTCCAGAGTCTTTATAGGAGCCTGGGGAGGGCAAAAACAGCCTCCCCTGCTCCCCGGAGGCCCTCCGGAGGCTTCAGGGACCTTCAGGAGGTCACTGGGACTATTGAAGTGACTTCCAGTTTGCTCGTAGGGTCCTTTTTAGTCCTCCGAAGGCTTCAGGGAAGCCTCCTGAAGGTCCCTGAAGCCTCCGGAGCCTCCGACCCTACGAGCAAACCAGAAGTCAATTCCCAAACTTCCTGTTTGCCCATAGGGCCACTTTTTTGTGCTCTGGAGGCTTCAGGGAAGCTCCCGAAGCCTCTGGAGGGCCTCCAGGGGAGCGAGGAGTCCCTTTTTGCCCTCCCCAGGCTCCTGTAAACACCCTGGAGCCTGGGGAAGGTGAAAAATGGCTTTAAAAAAAAGGCTGAACTCAACTGGCCAGCATGCGCATGTGCCCTGGCCAGCTGTCAGGGCAATGCCTTGCATGCCCTGACAAATGGCTCTGCATGCCACCTTTGGCACGCGTGCCATAAGTTCACCATCCCGGCTCTAGTAAAACCACCGGTAATATGTTAGATTAAAGACAGGAGTTCTTACAGCTTGAAAGAAAGAGATAAATGTGTTCTATCTTCTTTCCACTTAGTGGGAATACAGCATCAGGTTTTTGTCGAGTGAGTGAGTTAGTGAGCTCGGGCCATTTATTGCTAAATTCACTGGTCTGCTCTGGGAAATGTTCCATTCAAGGCAGAAATCTTTATGTTTGCTTATTTGGCAGAAGGTCTTAATGAACAGACAGCTTTATTTCCAAGTGAGCTTTAAAGCTGCTTCTTAAGCATTGCTGAAATAAAGAGGAGATGCAGCATTATAGAAGAGGACAAAAGGAGAGAATGGCACATGCAAACCTTGAATATTCTTCTGTTTATATATAGATGCAAAGGTATAAGCAATTACCATAGTTTAAATGAAAATGCAGTATGCCATAGGAGGGAAGATTATGACCTTTGCCTGTGCAGTTTGTTCTCTTGTTATGAGATCTAACTTTGGATGGTCCACAAAATAGTAGTCAGCTGGGGGCTATCAAGAAAGAGCATTCTCACCGATGGCACCTGGGTTTTGGAATGACTTTCCCAGAAAGCTTTGCCTAATGCTTTCTTTATTATTGTTTTGGCATTAGATTAAAGCCCTGCTATGGTCCCAAAGTGTTGAAAGTTGCAAACTTAAAGATGTGATTTAATTTTCTCTTTTAATCTCATTAATTACTTTATAGGGAGTTTCATTTATTCCTGGCTTTAGATATTTTAAGATGACAATTATTGTTTTATTTTTAAGGGATTTTAATCCTAAATATTTTCTCTCTCTTTCTCTTTTTAAAATTTGTAACGTAAGAGAATTTGAGTAAAGATAAAGGTTCCTCTCGCACATATATGCTCGTCATTCCCTATTCTAGGGGGCGGTGCTCATCTCAGTTTCAAAGCCAAAGAGCCAGTGCTGTCCGAAGATGTCTCCATGTTCATGTGGCCGGTATGACTAACTGCCGAAGGTGCATGGAACACTATTACCTTCCCACCAAAGGTGGCCCCTATTTTTCTACTTGCATTTTTTATGTGCTTTCAAGCTGCTAGGTTGGCAGAAGCTGGGACAAGTAACGGGAGCGCACTCCATTATGCGGCACTAGGGATTTGAATTGCTGAAATGCTGACCTTTCTGATAGACAAAGTCAGCATCTTAGCCACTGAGCCACCATGTATAAATTTCATGAGAGCCAGTTTGATTGGGTGATTAAAATCGGAAGGCTAAAAATCTGAAACCTGAAGCCAACTGGGCGACCTTAGGCCAGCCACTCTCTCTCTATCCTAGGAAGAATGCAACAGCAAAGCACTTATGAAAAATATTGCCATGAAAACATTGAGAGCAACAGGCTGAGTTAGCAGAGTTCACGTGTCAACTCCATGTTTTTTGCTTTCCATCTAGCATCCATTGCATTCAGGATTCACCAAACTATGGCCAACTAGTTGACAACCTTCTTACAACATTCAGCATCATGAAGTCCAGCATGTTACTGAAGATTCATTTTCTGCATTCACACATGGACTCTTTTTTCCAGAAAATCTATATGCAGTCAGTGACAAACATGGTGAAAGGTTTCCCCAGGACATTGCTACAATGGGAAAACAGTATCAGGGCAACTGAAATCCACCATTCCTGCTTGGCTATTGTTGGTCTCTGCAGCAAGATGCATTGGATACTGAATACAAATGAAAATCAGCAGCAAAACACATTTAGCCCTGTTGAACTGATTTAACGTTCTTTATTTAATTTATGATTAAATGTATTATAGTCATTAAAAGTTAATTTCACATTTTTCAAGATTCCTACATGACACAGTCATTCTGAAATTATATTTGTGTTCAGTTTGAAGGGGTCTATCATAATCACCAAAAGTTTTTCAGTAAGCAAAATTTTGGAAAAAATATGTTACCCACTGTTATGTGGCAAGGCACTATTTCAGTGTTTGGATTAATAAGCAGGTTTATTGACAATCTGTACTGGTGTAAATGTCTTCTTCTTGAAAGTGAATTTCTTTAGCTTGGAACACAAATAATATAGCTTTATTTGGTAATAATTTGGCTTGATACTTCTGTGTATTGAATACTTTCTATTCGATACATAGAAAACATAATACAATAGGTTTTTTATGCTGTTGTATGAGCCATATCATTTAAGGTACCAGAAATAAGGATAGTTATAATAAAATAAGATAGATTTTGAGAAAACGGAATGCATAAAAAACTGCTCAAAAGGAATGAAATAAGTGAGGCCAAAGTGAGTGGGAGTATTTAGAGAGTAGGTCAGTGTTCTGGGCCATTGAGATATATTAATAATAATAAAAAGATAATTCCAAGTCTGTGTTTCTCTGAACAATATATATGCTACAGACTGAATGTTTCATGAAAATCTGGATGGAAATGTTACTGAGAAGGTCTAGCTGTAAGAGTTGGCTTACATTTTGAGTGACCCCCAAAGGGGTCACTGGAGTCTTGTTTATGAAAGTGATACTGTTTCAGAGACCAAAACATGACCAAAGATTAACCCCAAATAATTTAAGCATTGTGTGTTAGTTGAACTTTTGCTTGAGAGAAAGTGACACAGGCCATTTCATTTCTACTGTACATTTAAAAAAAGTCCTGTAGACTTTTAGCGTAGGAAACTTACACCAATGAATTTTAAATTTTAATCTGAGTTCCAGAAGGATACATGAGCCAAAACATCTAGATTAAATTAAATACTTTTAATTTTTGCTATGATCAGACTATGACTGTGGTAGTTAGATATAATTATTAGCTTTTTTTATTACTGTAGAAGTGAAATGGAAAATTACTTGACTCAGCAAGTATTTATTTTATTTATTTGTTTATTTAATTTATTTCCTGCCAATCTCACAACAAGGTGACTTTAGGTGGTTTACAGGTTTAGATTTATAAAGAAACTTAAATTATTCTTAATGCCATCTAATGATTTACATAAATTGGATACCAATGTTATTTTAAACTTTTCCAGAATAAAAACAATTTTCCTGAAAAGTTGGATTATTAAAGGACAATGTCATTTTTTTAATGTCATGGGTATATGAGAAGAAGATCCTATATTAAACCCTGGATTGAGATTAAAAATTCATTTATAATAATCTTTAATGAAATTGACTGATTTATTTATTTGCAATAATTATATATCACAGGCTTTACATGGACTCCTTGTGGTTAAGTTAGGTTTTTTGCCACAATGTATGTCGATTTCATGCTGTGATATGTCATTCTAAGAGCAATATTCTGTAAATTCCCAAATCCATATACACTTTCTGTTGTCCCAATGCCCCTTCTATGTTCTCAAAGCATCTTGGTGTTATAGAGCATGTTCATTTTCACCCATCCCCACCCCCTTGCAGATTTAAATTAAAATCTTGGTTCACCTTAAACCCTATATATATAAGGTTAGATCTTAGATTTAATTTATGTTCCCTGAAATGGAATATCTTAGGGCTCATTGTTCTCTTGTGGCAGCTCATGAGCTTTTTTTAATGCTTATACCAGTGATGGGATTCAAATAATTTAACAACCGGTTCTCTACTTTAATGATTTCTTCCAACAACCAGTTCACCAAACTGCTCAGAAAGTTAACAACTGGTTCTCCCGAAGTGGTGCAAACTGTGTGAATCCCACTACTGGCTTATACCAATGCTTCTCCTATGATAACAGGATAGTTATTTGCATGTCTTGGAACATGGCTCTTCAATCCACAGGCTGTGGACTGGTACTGGTCTATGGCCTTTTAAGAATCGGGCCATGTAAGCGGCATGAGAGTGAGTAAAGCTTCACCTGCCCATGAGTAGGATGTGTGTGGGAGACAGGTTACACACAAAACCATCCTCTTCCCCTCCCCCGGTTCATGAATACATTTTTTCTTCTAAAACCAGTCGCTGTCTTAGAGAGCTTGGTATATTTTGAAAAAAAATATGAAATGATTTAGTTTGGTGTATTATACTAATTTTATCATTGATTTTTTTTAAGAGGGTGAAGGAAAAATAATCATACCATGCTTCCCTTTTCCAGGAAGCACTGCAAAGCAGTGATTCGACTTCAGTGCATTGACATGCTATGCTCTTATAAAAGCGTGGTAAAAAAAAACCTTCTGTGATATACAGAATGTGAGGAGAGGGTTTCTACTTTACAAATGAATACATATGTGTTTCAGGTTACTTTAATTTCAAATTAATTGGCCCATGCTGATGAATATTTTAGTGGTTGCTAAAAAAAAACAAAAACCTTGCACACCCATACCATCATGAAACAGGGCCAAAATGTATTTTATATTCTGGTGCAGTCACCTTTGCTTCATCAAGCCTAAATAATCAAATTACACAAGGCTTTGCCCCACATGAGAAATTGTATTGTCATATCTTTTGTGGATACGGAGACCAATTATTTTTTTCCTTTTTCTTAATATATTATCTGAAAACCACTTGCAAAAGCAGCATCTTCGGTAGGGTGAAAGTCTACAAGATTGCTATGGCAACGGTGGGAGGGGGGAGAGAGAGAAAGAAGGGAAAGCAAATGAAAAGCCCTGAATGTCTATGGCTTGACTAGAAACAGAGACTGTAAAGGGGCCTCATTTACATTTTTCTGCATAAATCAGCCAGCAATGCTTCCGGTGTCATTTCTGGCCTGTTTGGAACATCATCTCCTTGGCTGTTTGTATTTAGGGATAAAGCTGAAATTGTTTTCTGCCTGATTTTCTGTAGAAATTGTATGTGACAAAAGAAGAAAGTGATAAATAAGAAAATTACCATCACTGAAAGCTGCAGAGAAAGACCAAACAGAACTTCTATTTTCTGTACCAGGCTTGGATGGTTTCTTAGTCAGTTCAGTAAGTTGACTCGGTGGCTAAGATGCTGAGCTTGTCGATCAGAAAGGTCAGCAGTTCAGCGGTTCAAATCCCTAGCGCCGGGTAACGGAGTGAGCTCCCGTTACTTGTCCCAGCTTCTGCCAACCTAGCAGTTCAAAAGGATGTAAAAATGCAAGTAGAAAAATAGGGATTACCTTTAGTGGGAAGGTAACAGCATTCAGTGCACCTTCGGCATTTAGTCATTCCAGCCACATGACCACGGAGACATCTTCGGACAGCGCTGGCTCTATGGCTTTGAAATGGAGATGAACAACCCCCCCTAGAGTCAGGAATGACTAGCACATATGTGCAAAGGGAACCTTTACCTTTACTTTAGTGAGTTCATGCCAATATATGGTATAAATGGGAAAGGTCAGTTAAAACTACCAGTATACGCAGAACTATATGTTCTTCTTGCGGTCATAAATAAATACCATATTTTTCGGACTCTAAGATGCACCGGTGTATAAGACACACTAAGATTTCGAAGAGGTAAGTAAGAAAAAAACGTTTTTGTCCTCCCCAGCCCCCAGGAGCACTATGCAGGCTTCAGCAGGGCTGGGGTAAGGCAAAAACGCCCCATTTTTCACCAAAATGGGGGCATTTTTCCCCTTCCCCCAGCCCTGCTGAAGCCTGCAGAGCACTTCTGGGGGGGGGGAGGCAAAAATACCCCATTTTGATAAAAAATGGCCCATTTTCCACAAAAATGGGATACGGGGGCAGGGCTTCAGGAGGCCAAAAATGGCTGTATTTGGTGCACCAACATTTCCACTCTCTTTTAGGGGGGGGCGGGCAAAAAGGTGCATCTTATATTCTGAAAAATATGGTAGATAAATAAAACTTCATTCAACAGCGCTACTTGAAATTATCAGTGTATCTTAACAGTTACTTAAAGTGATGACTTGCTAAAATTTTCATTTTTATTACATTTAGAAAAGTGCAGCAATAACATGTCTTCTAAGAAAACCATTCCACCCACTTTCAAATATACGGTATAGAAGAATTGCCAGAATAACTATTCTGCATTTTGGCAGATTGGCAAAAGGAAAAAAAAATACATGTTGTTTAGCATGCAATGACAATATTGCAACAAATGTAGGAAAATAAGACAGTTATGTTAAAAGGATATGCTATTTTGGGTAGATGAATTTCCATTTTAAGCCGTCGTTAATTACAAACCTTCCCAAGGTCAGTTTAAAATCCAAGTATTACTGCAGTTTACTTGCCATTACTGCAAGTTTATAGACTGTGGGGTTCATAATCACGCCAGCTGAACAGATGTGTGTGAATATTTCTGCAATATTATCACATTTTATTGCCCTTTACAAACGAACAGTTCTGTCACTGGATCAGATTACATATCCATCTAGGTATTTTTTACACATCACACAGATTCACATTGGGTCAAATTAAAGCAAATTATTTAAAAATAGTTCTCAGAATTCCACCCACCCCTGTTTAATTTATTTAAATATTTATTTTCCATCTGTTACTCCAAAGCATCTCCAGGAGGTGTACATCATTAAAAACATCTTACTCTATTAAGTACAATATAAAGCATAAAATGCCATCCGTAAAACAACATCAGGGAGGAGGTAGAAAGCAAAACACATCACGGAATTCAAATGCCAAGGTGAACAGAAGTGTTTTCATTATAGACCTGAATGGGAGGTCATGTCCCAAAGTGAAACATTGGGAGGGGATTATACCCTTGCTCAAGGTGATGTGGAGGGATTTCCACAGGATGAAGCCCAAGAATAAGGACTCTGATAAATTCAGTCTTTAGCCAGCTCAATGTGAGGATGGAGATAGTCCTTGACTTACCGCCATAATTGAGCCCAACATTTCTGATGCTAAGCAAGACAATTGTTAAGTGAATTTTGCAGGGGTGGGCTTCAAAAATTTCAGCCTCCTGGCTCCAAAGGCCTTCCAGTACTTCCAGGAGGCTGATTTTTCCACCTCTTCAAGTCCTTGCACTTACCTTGCATCCAAAACAGGCTGCGTGGAGACTCCTAGGAGGGGTGGGGTGGGCGGGTTACAGCCAGGATGGGATTTGGCAGTTCTCCAAACTGGCCATAACCTTAACTACGGGTTCTCCCAAACCTGGGTGAACCCATAGCAGCCCACCCCTGGAATTTTGCCCCATTTTCTGACCTTTCTTGACATGATTGTTAAGTGACTCACTGCAGTTTTTACGTTAGTTACATGATTGTTAAGTGAATCTGACTTCCCCACTGACTTTGTTAGAAGGTTGCAAATGAAGATCGCATGGCCCGGGACTCAGCCACTGCCATAATAAATATGAGTCAGTTGCCAAGCATCTGAATTTTGATCCTGTGTGACCATGGGGATGCTACAACAGTTCTAACATGAAAAACGGTCACCTTTTTCAGTGCCGTTGTAATTATGAATGATCACTAAATAAACTGTTGTAAGTCAAGGACTACCTGTACCTGTTCTGTGCTTTGGAATACTGAGAAGATGACATGGATCAAAAGGACTGCTTTAAATTACCCACCTATTGAAAGAAAACAAGTGAGGTTATCTCCCACCAGACTCCAGACTGCTCTTTATTTGGATTATCCTAGTATACCTATGTTTGTTTTGCAAACAATGTCCTAGCCTGCATTCATTCACCATTTCAATCTTCCAAGAATGCCCAAGCTTCAGAAGCATTTTGTAAACAAAGAGGATGCTCAAGGCTAGTGTCCTGCTTAGCAGCCTGCTAGATATCATTAAATAATCATTAAAAAAGGTTCAGATGGTGAAAGAGTTTGACAGGTAGTAAATTGAAGGACACTTTTATGGATTTGTTCCTCTAGAGAGGAAGGAAGTTCTTAATTCACAGACTTTGGATCTACCAATGTACAGGAACTTTATCTTACCAAGATACAGATTTGCTTGTTTTCACCCAATCTCCCACTGTTCCAGAAACTGACCCAAGACTTGTAGCAGTTGCCAAAAAAGCCAACACAGTTCTAGGCTGCATAAATAGAGAGATAGAATCAAGATCACATGAAGTGTTAATACCACTTTATAATGCCTTGGTAAGGCCACACTTGGAATATTGCATTCAGTTTTGGTAGCCACGATATAAAAAAGATGTGGAGACTCTAGAAAGAGTGCAGAGAAGAGCAACAAAGATAATTAGGGGACTGGAGACTAAAACATATGAAGAACGGTTGCAGGAACTGGGTATGTCTAGTTTAATGAAAAGGGGATGTCTCTAGGGGAGACATGATGGCAGTGTTCCAATGTCTCAGGGGCTGCCACAAAGAGGGAACAAACTATTCTCCAAGACACCTGTGGGTAGGAAAAGAAGCAAAGGGTGGAAACTAATCAAGGAGAGAAGTAACTTAGAACTAAGGAGAACTTTCCTGACAGTTAGAACAATTAATCAGTGGAACAACTTGCCTCCAGAAGTTGTGAATGCTTCAACACTGGAAGATTTTAAGATGTTGGATAACCATTTGTCTGTAGTGTTGTAGGGTTTCCAGCCTAAGCAGGTGTTTGGACTAGAAAACCTCCAAGGTCCCTTTCCAATTCTGTTATTCTATTCTATTTGCTTCAACTCTCTTGATTTAAATGTACTAAAAAACCCAAAGTTTTCGATGACACCATGTTTTGGACACGATGATTGTTCTCAAAATTATATTACCTTATAGTTAAATGTGAATAATTAAGTAAATGATATCATATCAATAATTTCACAAAGAATTATTTGATTACTTTCAAATTTTAAACTATTAAAAGAGTGCAGAGAAATCTTAGAAGGGCAACCACTGTGAATTTTTCTAATGATGCCAGCTGAGTGGGGAATTTCACAGGAACATTAAATAGATGATGGCTTTTTCTTTACTTTCTTATACAATATCTGGGGCCTCTACATTTTCAAAAGAGAAAGAGAAAAAAAATAGTCAGGACAGATGCAAAAGAGAACACAATCTCTTGGATATTTGATAGTTGAAAAAAAGGGGGATTAGATAAATTGTTACTTGTCTTTATCAAATGAGGAAAATACAGCATCTGCTAAACTCAATTCATTGCACAAATATATAAAGTGCAAAATATTTGTCTAGTCTGAATCATCCTATTTTGCACTAATACACTCTAGTAAAGGCAACATTTAAACAATGATGCAACCATGATAAGCCATCTCAAGTTTCTGTACTAGATCAAAAATCAATGTTTTAATGATATGATAGAATACTCAATTTCATTCCATTTTTTCCATGTCTACAATGGTTACTTCACAATCTGACATTTCCACTGACATGTATCTAGATGTGGAGAAATTATGTCAAAATGGAGACTGTGACTAGGTGATTAAAGTCTGCCCTTCTCTTAGTCTAACATGTTTAAATAACATTTTAATCAAATGGTGTTATAGTTAAATTTTAGGCCAATGGCATTAGAATTAAACTTGCTGTAATTGTACTAGTGAATAGGAATATGGGACAGGGATCCTAGCTGTTCTATTCTGGTTTCTGAATATTTAGTAACCAGGCTAAGTTTAATAGCCAGGTATCTTATTGGACTGAATAACAAACTCTAATCTTGATTCAAAATTCAGCCTTAGTCTTTTTTTCCAAGAGACCCCAAACTATTGAGATTTATCCCTATTGTCACACCTGATTCTCTTCTGGACTACTAGTATCAGAAATAATAAATGTTACTTAAGTTTCACATAAGATCCCCCCCCTCCCACTTAACCTGGGGAGGGTGAAAAACAGGCCCAATGGGCCAACCAGAAGAATGCACTTCCGGTTGTCTTGTTCGGCATGTTTTTTGCCCTCTTTAGGCTCTGGGGGCTTTCCTGAAGCCTAGGGAGGGTGAAAGCAGCTTCCCCAGGCCCTCTGGAAGGCCGAAAATCAGTCAGCCAGTGCGTGCATGTGTGCCGGAGCTGAGAGCTGCCAAGAGCTGCCGTGCTGGCAAATATGGCACTTGTGGTATGCGTGTCATAGGTTCATCATCACGTTTCTAGGCTTATACTCAACTCTGGGCTTTATGACATAAAAGAAGCTTGGATTTATTGCATACCAGAAAGAAGTTAATAAAATGGTTACTTTCTGTCAGTACAAAGATGCAATTTCCTCTTTTATACCCACCATTGTTTAATACTGATGCTTCTGCCCCCAACTCTTCTAATGATTTAACATACTTTTTATACCACACTTGTCACCCAGTTGATTGTCAGTTTTTTGATGTAATATCCGTGCTCTGATAAATTCTGGCTCTCAGAATCTTTTAGAGAAAAAGTGGAAAAGAGCAAGCTCAGTGAGAAACTTTAGAGAACCAATTGTCCCAAACTTGGGGATTAGATCTGGCAATTTTAAGGAGAGAAGATTTATTATGTGGTGCAGAATAGTTAGAAGATTACTACTTTCTGTAAAAATGCTTGCCTGCAGATTTTTCTTGGGAATACAGTTTCAATGATCACATGATCACTGATTAGGTCAACTCAAATGTATGAAATATTTGTTATATAAGCTTTTCTTCAGATAAAATGCAACCATCCCAAACACTCATGCATGCATGCGCGCGCGCGCACACACACACATACACACACACACACACACACACACACACACACACAAAGATAGAGCATATATATTTATTTGGGTTACCATGTGGCTATTATGAAAAGCCTATTTTTGCTAAATAC
Source organism: Thamnophis sirtalis (assembly GCF_051295495.1). Classification (NCBI taxonomy): domain Eukaryota; kingdom Metazoa; phylum Chordata; class Lepidosauria; order Squamata; family Natricidae; genus Thamnophis; species Thamnophis sirtalis. The sequence continues at coordinate 104,429,200 of NW_028261386.1, read as the reverse complement.
AGTTTAAAAATGTGTTGGGTATAATCTGTAAATATACAAACTACACTCTTTCAGGTGCAGAGTTTATGTTACTTTGCACAAAGCCTTGTTCAAAATAAGAAACAAGGAAATAATTGTTAATCCTTCTATTTTGGTAAACAGGAAATCTAGCTGGCAAATCTTTCCCCATCCTTAGCTAGGACTCATACAGCAGCTGTTAAATAGACAGTAGAAGAGAAATCAGCTAAACGAACTTGATGTTTGCAAAGCTGAAAATAAATTTAAAATGCTTTATTACTAATATTAATGGTAGCCAAATTGGATTAGAATAATGTGAGAGCAGAGAGCCTCAGAAAATTTTGTCCTATTTTAAATGGTATAAAATCTACCGGAGACCAATATGGTTACTTTTGTTTTAGTAAGTTTCTGTCTTGACTAAAATAACATTTCTGTTTCATTTTCATTTACCTCCCTACCTCTTCTTGTTCTGTTGCACCATTTAGAGCACACTATTTCAATTGGGTACTGTCTTCATTTAATTTACAATATGTACATTTCCTAGGCATCTTTTTTGGCTGAAGGGCAAAGTAAAATATTCTAAAGAGTTCAAATAACATATAAACTTTATCAGGCAACTGAATTTTCTCAGTTGCGATTCATTTGAGTTAGAACAGATGGACTTAGAACAGACTTTTGATTAGCCTATAAAAAGCAATATCAAGTTAAATGTAACAGCAACATTTATAAATTATCAGAACCAGAAGGAAAATTTCACTGAGATTTGGAATACACTTATATTAGTTTCAGTTCCAACTACCATATTATTTTTTAAAAGATTTAAAAGACACTCAGATAGAGTGTAAATGGAAAGTGAGGACTTATCATGAGCAAAATAGCATTGCCAAGATTGCAGAGTGCTCCATTTAAAATGGTTGGTTCTTAACTCTTCTGACATGAGTATCAGTTAATCACATAGTGCAACCACACCTCACTATGGTCAGGGAGCTTGGTTAATCTGGCAACCAACTCTCACCAAACTCCTATCCATTCACATTCTCACATTACATAATCATCGCCCCACACTATGTATCACTCTTAAGCCTTCAAAGATGCCATTGGAGAAACAGCCCAGAGCACCCCTGGTGGACATAGACCTTGTCTATGTGGTTAAAATGCCGCATTGTAGGCCAAATTCTTGCCAAAGCCTGGAGTTCGATCTTGACGGGGTACAAATTTGACTTAGCTGTCCATCATTCTGAGATTAATAAATCAAAGACTCAGGTTATTGGGGGCAATATGCAACATTGTACATATTATCTTCTATGTTGTAAACCATCCAGGGTGCTGTAAAGAGTTATGGGATGGTATATAAGTCAAAATTCTATTGCTAGTGCTGTGCTATTCTATTTATTGAGGTTTATATGCCATTCCAATAACATATAATTTAGAATGGCTTACCCTTCTATATGCAGTAACAAAGATTAAGAAATGAAAATAATAAAATTGTATAATATTACATCAGATAGCTACCCAGACAATAATCTAAAACAATATCTCAATATAGGAAGATTCAAACCTACCGTATCAGACATACTTTTTTCCCTCAGAAAAGAGGGTGAAAATCTGGGTGTGTTTTATACACTGAATACAGCATTTTTTGGCCTCCTGAAACCCTGTCCCCTTTGCAAAAATGGCCATGCATGGCCTTTAGGAGGCTTCCAGAGTGCTCCTGGCAGCTGGGGAGGGCAAAAATGGGTGAAAATGGGCTGTTTTTTGCTTGTTTTGCCCCCACCACTCCCAGGAGCACTCTGCAAGTCTCCTATTTATGCTCTTTTTTGACAAAAAAACGGGCCCTTTTTCGTGAAAAACAGGTTGTTTTGAGGAAGTCTGCAGAGTGCAAAAACTTTTTTTTATTTGCCTCTTCAAAATCTTGGTGCATCTCATATTCCGGTACGTCTTATACTCTGAAAAATATGGTATGTCACCTCGAATACACTCTGAAATGTCCAAGTGTGGAGGGAGTTCCAAAACTTTGACAGGGTTGTGACCAATATAATCTCAAGGGAAATGCTGCTCCAAGAAGTGGGAAAGCAAAAGAGAAAAAAGAGGGGCATCTATTTTCACTAGAAGATCACACAGTGCAGCATAATTTGTCATAGCAAAAAGTGTGCAGTTGGAATAGCAATTCACAATTATTAACTGTCAACTGTTTTGTTTTGGAAGAAACAAAAAGACCAGTTAGTGTATATATTGATTTCTAGAGACAGCATTTAAGTGTACTATAATCTCTGGTGAGATGTCTGGCTCTCATATAGAACCAGTACTGTGCGAGTGCACTGTAGTCAGACATTATTGGATGTAACCTGGGAATCACCCATGTTCAAATTCTCATATGATGATGAAGTTGGTGACTTTGGACCAGCCCCTATTACTCTGCTGATTAATGTAATTAAGTTTTTGGGAGGATGAAAATAGCAGAAAAAGCCATCGAGGCCACTTTGGAAGATATATGAATCATTGGTTCTTACTCACCAATCACAATCCTAAGGGCAATAATTTATAGGATGAGTTAATTGTAAGATGTTCCAAGGCAAGAAATGTTCCAAGGGTTAAAGAATTTTGGAGACTAATTATCTGATAAGATTCTTGTAATCCCTCTGATCACAGAAAGCTCATGGAAGGAAAAATTTGATCAGAAGAATTTCTTTGAGAACTTGATAAATGATTTGATGTTGAAATGACATATCATTCAAACTGAAGTAATTCAACATAGCATATAAAAGACAAAGAGGTGGAGAGAGACATTGGAAAACCTTTCTTCCACTATATCAAAAAGTTTATCTCAAAAGTTAATCCCTGGGAGCTTCTCAATGACAACTTTTGTCACTTGATTAGTGGTAAGAAAAGTCTTTTTTAATATTCATGATCTAAATGAGTGAGAGTGTGAATGTCATATGCTTACTTTCCTACAAATAAAGCTTGTGTAGGATGAGTGGCAAAATGGGTGGAGTTAAAAGAGGGATCAGCCTAGAATACTTCTGTAGCAATAAGTAGACTAAGTCCAACCCACTTTCAATTTTGTTAACCCTTACCTAACTTTCAAGCAGGTGCTGTCATTTGAGAAGATTCCTGCACATAGGCTTTTTAGCAATAAATCAGCTTAATTGGACCTTCACTTGTGGACCTGGTCTTTTGCCTGGCAGCTTTTAATCAAGTATAGCAATAGCAATAGCAGTAGACTTATATACCGCTTCATAGGGCTTTCAGCCCTCTCTAAGCGGTTTACAGAGAGTCAGCATATTGCCCCCAACAATCTGGGTCCTCATTTTACCCACCTCGACAGGATGGAAGGCTGAGTCAACCCTGAGCCGGTGAGATTTGAACCGCTGAATTGCTGATCTAGCAGTAGCCTGCAGTGCTGCATTTAACCACTGCGCCACCTCACCTCCTTGTATAATCTTTATTATGGTCATAGACCAGCATTTAAAACCATTTAAAAAAGCATAGAAGATACAGAATCTTAAAAAAATATATGAAAAAGTAGAAGATATAAAATATATTAAAATAGAAAGTATATACAAGGAGAAGAATATAAAAGAATATAAAAGGAAGGGTAAGAGCATTAGATGGGCATAGGGGAATATAAAGGTTAGTATGTGGAAGACTATGCTTATCTGACAGAGGAGATACCATGACTATGAAGCTTTAAAATCTAATAGTACTCTTCTGGAATTGTTGCACTGACTTTGCTAAAAGACTCTTAATTCTAAGAACAAGTTTTCTATAATGTTTTTGTGAAGAAAGAGAAAGCCAAGTTTATTCAGAAAGTGATGTGGAATTTCATTACTCAATTAAGCTTCCAGGTATAAGGGCAAGACTTCTACCACATTTCTTAAACATTAATGGCAATTTGTATTCATACTGATGATACCAAACCCCATAGAATTCCTCAGCAGTTTTATGTAAGTGTTAAATAGAATAGCAGAGAGGGAACATTCCATATTTGACTGTCCAATCTTTCCTCTACACACTTGAATTGTTGTCTCAGGAAGGAGTCATTGCATCACTGAAAGTAAAGAATGATGTCCAAACCCCTAAGAATCATAGGAAGATAGAGGGATATTTTGATTGATGTGTTAAAGGCTACCCAGCCCTACCACAGGTCATCAATGAATGCCACCAGTGCTGTTTCCATCTCATACCTATGCTTGAGCCTAAATGAAAATGTCCTGGTGATCAGATTCTTCCAGATTCCTTTGTAACTGATGGCTTGGCAGCTTCTCAAGAGATGTGAGGCAATAGTTATGAAGTATAGGTAGTCCAATCTAACACACACACATGCTTCTTTTGCCAAAACGCTTACATTAGACCAAACTGCATGCCAATTTATACACTGTTAAAACGTTTGTGTCACTTTATTTGATGGGGCATTATAAGGCAACAATATTTGAACCAAGGGTATTTTAGGTTAACTTTAACTTACAGAATGCATCCAAAATCTGGGATTCATTCTTTAGGGCAATTGGAATTTGGCAAAGTTGTGGTTGCTTCAGCACCATTGTGCTGAACATCTCAGAAACTCATAGGTGGTAGAGCACAAGGGAAGATGGGAGGGGCATATATCCACACTCTATCCTGCATACCTCTTGCCTCCTGTACCCAATTGGCTAGCAGCAAGGCCTGATGGCTTAGTGGTAATTGGCTGCTTTGGAACTGAGGCTGAAATCTGAAATCTCTTAATGGTAGTGGGTGATGAGGAACAGACAAGGGAGCAGGTTGGAGGTATGCTGGTAAGATAAGGGGGTTGGGGTCACCAATAGTTGATGGGTGAACACTCTTCCTCCCTGGTGGGCAGGGCCCCTTGGGAAGATACCAGGATGGAGAACTGGTTGCAGGTTTCTTTGCAGTCTATGGTTCAGTGGTGGGTTTCCAATTTTGTTACTACCGGTTCGGGGATGCTTGCATGCTTGCATCTGGGCAGGTGGGCAGAGCTTCCCATCGCTGCTACTACCAGTTTGCCTGATCCGGCCTGAACTGGCAGCAACCCACCTCTGCTATGGTTCCTTTTGTTCCCTATACACAGCAAAGTCACAGGCAGCTAAGAAGAAGGAGGAATGATTTCTGAAGTTCTCTCTGCCAGCTTCCCAAAAGCAATATCAATGGGGAAAGCAGGCAGGAATAATAGCAGTAATAGCAGTAGACTTATATACCGCTTCATAGGCCTTTCAGGCCTCTCTAAGCGGTTTACAGAGAGTCAGCATATTGCCCCCAACAATCTGGGTCCTCATTTTACCCACCTCGGAAGGATGGAAGGCTGAGTCAACCCTGAGCCGGTGAGATTTGAACCGCTGACCTGCTGATCTAGCAGTAGCCTGCAGTGCTGCATTTAACCACTGCGCCACCTTGGCTCACTCCCGCTCCTTTCCCCCCCTCCATACATGGTCATTTTGCTTCTCTATTTAGGTAAGAAAATATTTCTGAAATGATGACTCAATGGGTCACAGGTTGTCTAGTATATATTTAAAATATTATGATCTTTTGCATACACTTGCAGTTAAATTTCAAATTGATGCAAATATGGATGCATTAATTTTGAGATTTAATAATGAAAAAAGTGAGACAAACTAGAACGGACATATTTGTCTACTCTAGCTAATGAAAAAAACTGTTTTAATCTAGCTAAGGAAAGATCACTGTCCAACTTTGGTAGGTAGAACATTGGATTAGTCCTGGGAATATATGGATGGATATAACCAGTTGTATTAATTCTACAAATACATGGGAACTTTCTGGACCTCAGTGATGAATATCTATCCCCACCCCAACTTTAGAACCTCTCTGAGATAAAAAATCTTGACGAGTATTAATTCATATCATGATATTTTTCAACAATGAATCCTAAATGGATTACCTAGGAAACAGCTGGACAATGATTTGAAACTCTTATATTTAATGATCAGAATTCTGCTTCTATTAATGCCTAAATTCTTTCCAGTGGGTTGTATATTAGGAAAGCAAATTATTCAGCCATATCACTGGGATATAATTTTTCTTTAATCTCATTATGAGCACAATTAAGAAGGTATTATGTGAACTTTTGACCTTATGGCAGGAGGTGGGCTCTATTTTTAGCATAGCTCCATTGAATTTCCTGCATTAAAGGCTGCAGGATATCTTTGAAAGATGTTAACATAATTCTGATCCTTATTCAGACAGTTTCTAAACCATTTGAATTATCATAAGAGGAAGTTTGATTGCTTCAGATTGCAAAATGGCTGTTTATTCAAATAAAACATCTTTTTATTTCACAATTTGGTCCAGATGCATCTGCAACACTATTAATTACACGTTTTAAAATATGTCTATAAGGCAGTGGTGAAATTCAATTTTTTTTTACTACCAGTTCTGTGAGTGTGGCTTGGTGGGCGTGGCCAAGGAAGGATACTGCAAAATCCCCATTCCTTCCCCACTCCTGGAGAAAGGATATTGCAAATCCCAATTCCCACCCCACTGTGGTGCCAGCCAGAGGTGGTATTTGCCGGTTCTCTGACCTACTCAAAATTTCCACTACTGGTTCTCCAGAACCTGTCAGAACCTGCTGAATTTCACCCCCGCTATAAGGTAGATATTTGCATTCTTTTAATGAAGAATTGGGATATCCCGTATTAGTAAATCTTAAAACAAGATTAACCTAATAGGAAAAAACAAATTTTTTACATGGTTAGTGGACAATGTTGAGAATGTTTTAAAAGGGATATTGGTTACTTTGGAAATGTGAAATGTGTGAGGGGATGCATATGATACAGGTTTGCCTTATTTTTGCCCTGTTTTGGTATCCATAGACCAAGGCTTAATTGTATCACTTAGTTATTGTTGAAATGATACGCCTGCTCTTGTTATTATGGCATTATAAAGATTTATTTATTTAATTAATATGGTAAATACTATAAACAACAATATTTCCCACTGATAAGACTAAAAAGATGCCTTGTTAATCTGAATATTAATATTCGTTGGTCTCCCAAATAGTAATTTACATTGACATAAATATTCTAAAGTATTGATTTTTAGAGCTTCATAATTAGATTGCTGTATGTTTGAGAATTTAGGTGTAACGCCTACAGGTTGGAGAGGGATAATTTTTCATTTCTAGACAGAATTGTGTTGAGAGTTCCATTTAAAAAAAATATACAGGCAGGCACGATGGCCCATTATTTAAACATCTATCAAAACTTAAGGCTAATTAATTTGTGTTAGATATATAGAAACTTATATAGTAGAAACAGATTGCATGTGAATCAAACACTTCAAATGAAGGAATCAATAAAGCAGGCTAACACTTAGTTTTCTTTCAATGCACAAAGCTTTATATCATTAAGTCTATTCTTTTAAAATCACTCTTATTGAATATTTATCCATGAGAAATCATTTCATGTCTGAATTTTCCTTTAAAGTAGGCATTCATTTCCTATACTGATTATTTCTTAAATAATGGAAACTGTTTGGATGAAATCTCCAATGTTAGATTAAAGATTAAAAAGCATAAAGCTTGAGAAGAAGGCTAATTACTATATGCATTTTCATACCAAGTATGCTATCACAATTCAGTGAGGATGTATATATACTAAATAAACTGAAATCAATCATACTAATGATAGAATTGTAATGTTGGCAATTTCTCCAGAGTACATTACCTTTGTATGGACAAAGTGGTTTATAATTTATCCTTACATTAACATTTCAGATAACTAGACTGAATATTCACATTATGCCTCACTGTGCACTTTCATTACAACTACCTTTGTTGCAATCATATATAATGGTAAACCATAAATTATTATTTAAGGGCCATCACGGCTAGGTTCATATTCAACCAAAATAAAATAAACTATTTATAGCTTAGTATGATGCAAGCAAAACAGGTCAGCAAATGTTTTCTGGCATTTATGCAAATGTATAATAAAAATACATATTATCAACAGAAAAAGTTTAAGAAACTTTGTTTATTTGTTATTATAGTTGGCTATTATGCCTTCAATCAGAAGATCTAATTAAATCTCATCAATTATCTTTTAAATATATTTTGATAAAAGCATACAGAGATAAAACTATTCCACATCTTTATGCTAAAACAAAAGGACTTCTCTTTTTAAAATTTTAAGTATGTATATCTGAGAGCCTCAAATCCATCAATCTGATGTTTCAAGTCAATAGAAAAAACAATTATCAACCATTTTGAAGCAGTATTTTATTTCAGCACCTACATAAAAAGAAAGGCAGAGGGGTTTGTCTTTTATAGGAAAAATATTTTGTCAAAGCCAGTATTATAAATACATTAGTTGCTTCTCATTCTGCTTTTAATAATATGGTTGAAAATGGAATGATTATATGCAATAAATTGCATTTCCTGAATAATCTTATTGGGAGGGCAGAACAGGAGGGAGAGTGGAGGAGAGCATTCAAAGAGAAAAATGGAGATCACCTTCTTTTTCCAGAAAAGGAAGAAGTTATTGTCTTTGCAAATAGCAATCTCAAGCACTCAGAAACTCAATGCTTCTACGAAGGCTTCCCACAATTTACATAAATAGACACCCCAAAATTCTTTGTTGGTCTTTTTATTGAAGACACACTAAGAAGAATTAATTGATACCCAGGCTATTGTTCAACCATGTTTTAAAATGTAATAGTGACTCAGTGCTACTGAATTTTCCTTCTGAACACATTTTCTTTCTGGGTATTAAACCGATCACATTGATTCTTCAGCACTGATCACAAAGTCTAATTCTGTGTTCCTTCTTAGTCCTTAATTCTGTCAACTTTTTGACTAAGATGTTGCTAATCTCAGGTCACTTCCTTCTGCCTCTGATTTTAGCCATGCGACAAACAGTACATTCTCTTGGACTTTCTTTTTGGTAGAACATAGCTAGCTAGGTGCTAGGATTTGCCTATGCCTAAATTGCATTTCTTGTATATAAATCTCCCATCTATTATAATGATAAAATTTGGTTCATTAATCATTGTTCAGTTTGGGTTCTTATTCTCAGGAATGTTCACACAGAATAACCCAATCTCCAATTTCTGCTACTGTATTTATAGTAGGTAGATAACAGAAATTTGTTAAGATCTCTAGTTCACGACCAGGGAAACATGAGTAAAATGTATGACTACCAGGGACCCCGACATAGCACTTTGCCAAAGAATTAACAAAAAAGCTTGGACATTTCACAAGAGAAAGCCAACACTCCTCTACTGTGTCTTCAAACAATCAGAGATGTGACTATAGATGAGGACAAAATTGTGGTCTCATTTGATGTCACAGCCCTGTTAACCTTTATAGATCCAGAACTAGCCAAAGAATCCATGACCGCATTGCTCCACAGCACAACTGACTTAACTGAATACACAAAGATCGAAACACCCCAGATATGGATCATATAAACTTCTACTTAACTACATATTTCCTATTTGATGGAAATATTTACCAACAAATTAAAGGGACACCTATGGGATCACTGCTTGCAGGACTTATAGCGGAGGTCCTAGATAACATCTTGAGAACTTATCTCAAACATAGCATTATACTCTGGCCAACTCAAAGCAAATTATTTTATATACAAAGAACTTCACAAACATCATAGTTTAATATCATAGCTAAAACATTGTTCCTTCTATGTAGCCCTGGAAAGGTGTTTATAAATAGGATAACAACAAAGGAGCATATGATCTTACTCATCACTATGATGCATAGTTTGTAGTAATAATCAATTGCCATTTCTCATATATTAAGATTTTAAGTTAGCATATTTGAATTTCCTTTCACTTAATTATAATAATGTTTAATAGTGACCTTAAAATATAGAATAAAGTTGCTTATAATTGTACAAGAAAACCTAATTTTGATTATTATTATTATGGTTCGTGCTCCATAGTCCACTAGATGAATAGACTGGATTTGATATTTTTATCCACCTTCTAAGTCATTCTTAAAAACCTGTGATATGCAGATATATATTTATTATATTATATTATATTATATTATATTATATTATATTATATTATATTATATTATATTATATTATATTATATTATATTATATTATTATATTATATTATATTATATTATATTATATTATATTATATTATATTATATTATATTATATTATATTATATTATATTATATTATATTATATTATATTATATTATATTATATTATATTATATTATATTATATTATATTATATTATATTATTATATTATATTATATTATATTATATTATATTATATTATATTATATCATATCATATCATATCATATCATATTATATCATATTATATTATATTATATTATATCATATTATTATTATATTGTTTATCGCCCCAGCTAACCAGATGTTTAGACTGAATTTCACATTTTATCTACGTGTTGAGTCCTTTCCAAGGACCTAGGTTAGTTATGGTTCATTGCACAGTCAGCCAGATGTTTAGACTGAATTTGGTACTTTTATTCATCTATCAAGTTCTTCCCAAAAACTTGGGATAGACACATGTTTTCTGATGTTAAAGGTACTGTCACAGGATGTAAGCTGTTCTTTGTTTTGTATACTTGTGATGAATAAACATAGTTATTATTATGATGTCTATTATTTCAGTTGGAAAGCTGTGGATAAGGCAGAATATTGGCTAACAAACATAACAGAATGTTTTATGTTTGAAAATACCATCAGGGATTTCTGTATCAAACAAATATTTATCAAAACAATAAAAATAAATCTTAGGGCTGACATATCTGTGACTCATGTTTGCTGATTCAAATTTGCTGCATTTTTGCACATCCATTTCATAGAAAACCATTGGCAACATTTTAAACAGTTCCTTCAGAAGCAGCCAAAATAACAGTTTCTCTGAACATTTCTTTCACACTTTCCCATCCTTGCTGACTGATGTGGTAGGAAAAAAAATCCAGTGTGGGAATGCAAATGCCCAATTTAAAATAAATGAAGAACATATGACAAAGTAGGAATTATGCCAAAAAAGCACAGAAACTATAATAGCATTGTTTCAAAAATATGTTGGTTAGAAATGCGTACTAATATGTGAGTCTACTTCTGGATAAAAAAATAAGACATACAAAGCTTGCTATGTAAATATTACTTCGCAAGCATATCTTCAAGATATGGTTAAAAAATCAAGATAGGGGCTACAACAGAGACCTTGGACTCTGATTACAGCTGCTGTCTTGAATTTATTTAAACCACATCCTGTGAATACCCCTATTTCTTTTTTAAACCATTCCAGCCTGTGATGAGATGTAGTAGGCTGAATTCCCAAGAGGAAGGGGGTGCATTCCAGAGGAATAAGAGACAACTCAGTCCAGATATTTTGTGTGTGAGAAAGATGGTGAAGTTAGCCCCTCCCTAATACTTCTCAGAGTATATGGTAGATGCAGATTGTAGAATGATTAGTCTGGCAAGATTCTATAGGAGTGAAAATGATACAGAACTCAGCTTGGAAGAATCACCATACATCATTCTTGGATGTGGGGCCTGACATAGCTAGCATTTAAAGCTCTGCTTGTGAGTCTCCATTTTGTCTATTTCTTAGAGTTCCTTCCCACTTTTTTTGTGGAAGCTATAAATAAAAATGGTTGATTTAAACAGGGAGAACCTTATTTGCCTATCAGCTTTTCACTTTCCATGCTTATGTCAGACCTGTAAGCCTTCTTTTCTTTTTGGATTTCAGGCCTGCCACCCTTTCTACTGTGGGGAAATGGGAGGGGGGATTGTATGGAGTTGGGTGATATGTAGCCATAATAACATTCTTCTTAGAAAATCAAGGTCATTTTTGTTTTTGTACCTGGCTGGATCTGGATGGGAGGAATCTGTCTTCATGGCAGTGAAAGATTGGACCATGTGATGAACTTGTGGGTGTTGGGGAAGGATCTTGAACTTTCAACTGGCTGGAAAAACCTGGAAGCTTTCAGATTCGGGTTTTCCCAGATGTGCCAACATGACATCTCTAATAAAGTGGAACTTTAAGGAAACACAAGCCTTGGAGTTTTATTTCGTTGGGGGTGTTTTTTGGAACCCTGACATTTACTCTTGTAGTTAACCTGCATTTCAAATTAGAAATGTTGGTTAGGAAAAGGAGTCCCTCCTGGAAAAAACTTGTGTTTTCAAGTGGGAAGGAGCATGTACTTACTTTTCCTGTTTCCTCTGGGATTCATTATTCAGAAAAGCAGAAAAATGAGCCACACACAGTTGGATTCTCAATTGCCTACCCTGCTAGGCAGCATAATCAGTACCAATAAAAGAGAATATTTGTAGAACTGCGAGATCCTTGGTGCTCTTTGAGCTTGAATGTTTTCTTGCAGATGTTTCATTACCAAATTAGTAGAATTTCCTACTAGAATTGATTATTGTATCTAGCTTGGTAATGAATTGTCAGCATAGAAAACACGCAAGCTCAGAAAGCACCAAGCATCCCATCCCCAGCACAGGCAGTCTTATAATCTAAGGTTTTAGTGAGGTGGTAGCAGAGGAGGTAAAATGCCAAAACTCCTAAAATTTGAGATCCCACTCAGTCCTTTCCAGAAGATAAAACAGAATCTGAGTGTGAAGTTCAGTCCTTCATGGCACAAGTAACCAGATGGGCAAAAGCTGGCTAGAAAGAAAGGGTAGTTTCTACAACAGCAATAGACATGTCAGTGAAAATATATGATAAAAAAGGAGTTTTAACGCTTGGCCATATGTAGGGAATCTGCAAGGTGGGAGTAATGATCTATAGGTGTCAAAAAAATCAAGGAGGTGGCTGATAGTGCAGTTGAAATCCACTCATTTTACAGTACGCATATTGCATGTGTGAACTGACCATGTGTTCTAGTTGGTCTATTTGGAAGAACAAAGCACATTTTCACCCAATAAATGCTGGCCTTATATTATAGGAATTACCGCTAAGGTGATTTACACCCTTGACTGAATGAGAAGTTTCCCAGTACCAGATTTACTGTTTTTCAGTTCTCAGCTTAGTGCCATAAAAAGCTGTAATACGTGGTTTAACTCTTCAATAAAAGTCAGGTGCCTATTATTCACTCCTGTTGATCTCTGCTTGGGAGAAAGGAATCAGTGAATCTGACACAATATTAACAACTGGTTTTATTGATCCCTTGCTGTGCGGTGAAATAATACTCCGAATGCTCAATGACTTATGATAGGTATTGTACCTGATTGGCATGTTTATATCAAGAAGTTAGTATTCTGAAGTTGTTTATTTATTTACAGCTTTGGCTGAATGAATAAAAGGATTGAAGAAAGTGACCTATTGCCATACAGAACGTGTTAGGCATTGTGGGTATTCTTAGGGCTGGATCAGTGTAGAAAATGACATTTAAACAGAATCTTATTTTGGAGGTAGTAGATAGCCAAGAGCTATGACTTTACTCTTTAGTGAAAGAGTGCTGACCTTTATAAAAATCTATTATACATCTGTTTATTTGGTAGTACAGTAGTTTTCAAGGCTGGTCTTTACTTCCACAGAAAATGAAGCAGAGGCTGAAAGCTTAGAACAACATTAGGTTAGTAGAGTGTTCTGACCCCCTCCTCTGTCCAGTAACGAATGCTGAGACAAGCTTAACTGGAATTCTACAGCACTTTATTAGCAGGAAACATAAATCTCGGTGGCTGAAAGCCCAAGCATAACAAACAGATAAGAACCTTGGCAGAACTCAGACTTCGACAGAGATAGATAATAGCTTCTCCAGCGTTAAGAATGAAGTTGAATCCTGCAAACCAGACTCCTCCCAGAGTCCCTCCTTAAATACAATCTTGAGAGGAGCCTAATTACAAGCACCTGAGTCCAATTATCTTTTGTAACTGCGTAGCTGTTTTCTCTGTCGATCTTCCCGGCGTTGCCAGGCATCCAGGACCACCTCCCTTGTCTCCTGGTCACTACTCCAAGGCCTGACATAAGGAGCACACTTCCTTTGGCTCTCACCTCTGCTCGATGCCTCAGGCGCCTCCTGGTGGCCAACCACCCTCTCTGCTCCCTGCTTGGAGTCGGAACCCTGTTCAGGGTCCTCCACCTCTTTCAGAGCTGACTCATAAGGCCCCTCGCTGTCAGAGTTTATTTGCAGCTCCAATGGCTCCTGCTGGGCCACAACAGTAGAGTATACATGTATATATGCTACCATTAGATAGTAATGGATAAAACTGTGAAGAAGCTACCTTATGTTATAGCAATAGCATTTAGACTTACAGTGTATACTGCTTCACAGTGCTTTACAGCCCCCTGTAAGTGCTTTACAATGTCAGCATATTGGCCCCAACAATCTGGGACTTCATTTTACCCACCTCAGAAGGATGGAAGGCTGAGTCAACCTTGACCCTGGTGAGATTTGAACTGCCAAATTGCAGTCAGCTGGCAGTCAGCAGAAGTAGCCTGCAGTCCTGCACTCTAACCAATGTGCCACTTTGGCTCTAATGAGTTATGACTAAGATTCTCTGTTGCTTTAAAAAAAGAACTCCTCACTACAGAATGAGAACAGTTAGGAAGTTCCATGTAACTTTTTATTTCCAATAGAAAATGAATTTGGTCTTCTTTCTAACAAAGGTTAAAAGTTAAAGGTTTATTTCATTTATATGCCGCCCTATTCCTGGAGGGACTCAGAGTGGCTAACAAACCCAGGAGGGGGGGTAGTACAAATAGGTAACGCAACAAGCAAAATACAGAGAAAGAATTTAAAAACAATCAACAGTCACACAATTCGAGGGGGGAAGGGAACTCGTCAACCCCAGGCCTGCTGGAACAGCCAGGTTTTAACAGCTTTACGGAAAGCCTGGAGGGAGGTGAGGGTCCGAATCACCGTGGGGAGTTTGTTCCAGAGGGCCAGAGCAGCCACAGAGAAGGCCCTCCTCCAGGTAGTAGCCAGGTGACATTGGCCAGTAGATGGAATCCGGAGGAGGCCTAATCTGTGGGATCTAATGGGTCTTTGGGAGGTAATTGGCAGCAGGCGGTCTCTCAAGTAGCCAGGTCCAATACCATGAAGGGCTTTATAAGTGACGACTAGCACCTTGAAGCGTATCCGGAGACCAATAGGTAGCCAGTGCAGCTCGCGGAGGATAGGTGTAACGTGGGTGTACCAAGGTGCACCCACAATCGCTCGTGCAGCTGCATTCTGGACAAGCTGAAGTCTCCGAATGCTCTTCAAGGGCTGCCCCAACAAATTGTTGCCTTGATACAAGGAATTAAGTCAAGAGGATTACAACCTAGATATGACAAAAAGGGAGATTTTTTAGGAAGGGTACTAATTGTGGGGGAGATGAGATGGGATTTTGATGCAGACTGTTTTGCATATGTAGAGGTTTCCTAAACAGATGGACTCACAGTTTTGAGGTGATCCCAGATCTAGAAGCTCAGGTAAATCAATGACCTAGATTATCTTTTTTTTTTATTAGCTTGGGGGTAGTATGGCAGATGCGGTGTTTCTTTAATAGCTTTATAGTTATATAGACACTGTTAAGTTTCCTTTTAGAAAATTATAGTGATCCATATATGAACCTGTGCTGTAAACTTAATGCACTGTGCAGTTGGTTCTATCGTCTCCTAATCCATTCTTAGCATCTTCCACATACATGGAGCTTTGCTGATCTAAGATTGTCATCACACTTGTGTCCCCATAATTCTGTTGGCTTTGGAGAAATCTTATATGATTTGAGCATTTGGTTTAGCTGTTTTTCAAGAGGAAATGCTGTGAAGAAAGTATTGAAGTTTCCACTGGAAGATCCTCTGGAACTATGGGGAGGGGGATACATTTTCCATTGGTCCCTTTCATCTCCTTGGATTCCCACTTTCCTTGCTGACGTCAAGATGCTGTGCTATCCCAAATGTGTTTTTTCAAGAGGCAACTGGACTTTCTGGTTTGTTTTTATTTTGAAGATGTTTTGCTTCTGATCCAAGAAACTTCTTCAGCTGAGGAAGCTTCTTGGATGAGAAGCAAAATATCTTTCAAGAAAAACTAAAAACTCCAGTTGCCTCTTGAAAAAGCATCTTTGGGACAACCATGACCTGGATGACTGAGAATCTCCATAGACATGATGCTGTGCTATTATTTCCTTATCTTCTCCTATAGATCTGAGAGGATGCCTTTCCATTCCCCCACCCAGCAGCTTTGAGGCAAAAATGGGGAGAAAAAGACAAGGTGAGAATGAGATGATACCTACAATACAAAATTGTAAATCTGGAGTAATTTTCTTTCCAGCATTAACCATGATCTTCTGTGCTATTTCCCGCACAATGAATTCATAATTCAACATTTTAAACATCTGTTGCCCCTAATTTGGTAGTATAATATGTTCTAGCTCTTTATTTCTCAGTATTTTGATACAATAAAAACAATATGTTTCTTTTGTATTATGAATAATGCTGATATTACCAATAATTTTTAAATGATGGAAGGAAATAGCACAAACACAAGTACAAAAAATATCTGTCTCTCCAGGATCCACAGCCTTTGAGTACTTGTATGATCCCTTTCACCCCCTAGATGATTTATCCTGCTTTCTCAAGTGCACATTCTGGGTGGAAGTAAAATATGTGGAATGTCCCATTACCAGCTGTTTATTCTCAGTGCTGATCATATACAGCTGCTTTGATTATCATTTCTACTTGGGACCCCTGCCTAGGCCTAGGCCAGGTGTTGGAATGTGCAGAAGTGGAAGCGATAGATCAAAGAGCACAGGCAATTATGAAAATGCATTCCCAGAAGGGAGCATACATTTATTTTGCTCCCTGAGTGAGCCCTTACATTTGGCAGGCTTCTTAAAAGAGGCAGAGCCATGCTAGCACATCATGTTTCTAACCTTTGGAGCTGTGACTCATGCTCTTGCGTGATGATCAAAGGGCCACTTATCAGTGGACACTGCCATGTCTTTGTCCCTGAAATATTTCATGTCTTGGACAATGATCAGAGATGATTCATGTAATCCTTTTAAACCATAGAAAGCCACCTCTAAGTAACTACTCTCACCATGGCATTTTAAGGAACAGCCTTAGATACGTTAACTCAATAATTAATTTCTTTGGTTTCTATGAGATTTTATTATCCCATGTAAGTGGAGAGAAGGTAGAAGGATTTCACATTTCCCCAACGACAGAAAATGTCAGTGTGCCAAGATATGCTGACACACACACACACAGAGGAATGAATGAATATAAATGACTTTAGGAAATCTAGAGAATTATCCAATCTTACACCAACTCATTAGTCAGCCTGACATTTTTTATTTATTATTATTACATTTTGTATTATTGTAACTGGTTAACTTTATAACATGTATGCAAAATGTTTCTCAAAGTGTGCAACATAGCCAGAGTTAAAAACTACGACATAAATAAATCAAGTCATACAAAAAAAAAGGAAAATATTCTGAAAAACGGTTAATAATCAAATCAATATGGAAGGATAGTAAGGCTCATTTTTTTCTGCTTTTTGCAAGAGTGACTTTCCTGGAACATAGCCAAAGGCAAGATATTTTGTTTGAAAATATATCCAAGATTCCACGGCCACTTTTTATCTGTCATTCTAGTGTGATGTGTGTTCTGCTTTCTGGAATGTATTACAGAAATGAATGCATATATATTGCATTTCTTCACCATATGGAAATGGTTTAATGCTTAGCAACATTCCAGGGCAATAACCATCAGTAGACAAAGCATTTCAGCTTTTTTGTTTTAAGAAAAAGAAATCAAATGCAGTGTATAAGAATCCATCCATCCATATGCATATAGAACACATGGCATTGCTTTCTATGACTTTTCAGCACATTTGAACAAATCTGCAAAATGAGTAACGGTTTTGGTTGCTGCTCTGGTTCCAATTAGGGACATGATTTGGTCAAAATTAAGAATTTAAAAATCTTAATTTCAGTAAAAGATGCTCAAATGATAATCTGTGTCAATAGTGACTGGTAGCCTTTGGGGCTTATATGAAATATGTTATTCGTTAGTGAAGCAGAGTTAACAGTATCACTCCCCTCCCCCCCCAAAATTGAACTCAGTTTCAAAGAAAGAGCAGCAGAAACGTATTGCATGATGTAAAACTGAAGCAGAAAAACAAATTTCACCAAAACCTTTCCCTTGTCCCTGTCAAATACAGAAGCAAATCTTCCTCTGTCTCCCTTCTCTAATAAACTATCCTTTGTACGTATATCTATGTGATATTTATGTTTGTTTTGCAGAATTACACATAGAACCAGGGACGTGCAGTCACTAGAGGCAAGGGAGGCGGGGCCTCACGAGTCTCCTCAGGGAAAGGAAAGACTTTTAAAGATTTTTTTTAAAATAATTAAAGCCAGGATAGTTGCTACCAGATTTCGAGTCACAGTGGCTTGGTGTCTGCTCTCAGTATTAACTAGGAGGAGGCCAGAGAACTCGGGGCCTCCTTTGCATAAGAAATTTTTTGCCTTTTAAAAGTTAAGAAAGAGTTAAAAAGCAAAAAATTCCATATGCAAAGGAGGCACTGATTCTCCTGCCTCCTGATCTGGGAGCAGCGAATCATGCCTTGCAGTTGGTTGAGCACGCTTACGTTGGGCGGGAGGAGTCAGTTCTTCAAGCAAACTTCAGCCCGAGCGGAAGGTAAGCAGAGCGCTGGCCGGAGGGAATAGCGTGCTGCCTTTTTGGCCCTCAGGTGCGTGTCTGGAGCAATACTGCTGTCACTCGTGGGAATCGCTAGTGTCGAAGATGGAGTTGGGGCCCATGCCACTCTCGGGGTCGCTCAGGCAGCAGAGAAGGGTGCAGCTGTTGCCCGCTAGCAGGGCCTGTCAGAAGGCCTGCGCCCCTCCCTGCGCCCTACGCGTTGAGATGGATTCCATGGCTGCGCCTCTTCCCCGGAGGGAGATGGATGATCTCCCCAGCGGCGGGGGACTTTAACCCTGGAACACCTAGCCTGTGCACCTGGGGAAGGGCAACGCCTGGGCTGGCAGGAGCAGCGTTCAAGTGCACCAAGGGGAGCCGGCGTGTGGGGGGGGGCTTCCCTGCCTGATCGGAGTGGCCACCGAGTGAGTGCTTCCTCAGCCAGGGGACTGCAGGAGCCACCGCAGCCGCTTCCCGGGGAGGACCTGAACGCTCACCCTCTTCTCCCTCACGGAGCGTGCGCACACCAGCCGGCGAGATGAGCAGGCCTCCACTTCAGGGCCCCGGTGGGAGGACTTTAAAGTCCTGACCCGGTCCCGCTCTATGGCGGACACCGCCGGGGCCTGCCGCCACTTTAAAGCTCTGGCAGCAGGGCTTTAAAGTCCTGGTGCCCACGTCCGCCATAGAGCAGGTCCTGGTTCTGCTCTATGGTGGATGCGGCGCCGGGGCTTCGGCGGGGCTTTCGCTCTTGCCTCACCGGCCATGAAGCTCACTGCATGTCTCTGCATAGAACCATTGTAGCATAATGGTTAGAATGCAATATTGCAAGCTAACTAACTCAAGACTGACTCAACCTTCCAGCTTTACCAAAGTCGGTAAAATGAAGACCCAGATTGTTGGAGTCAATATGCGACTCTGTAAACTGCTTAGAGAGTGCTATAAAGCACTATGAAGTGGTATATAAATCTAAGTGTTATTGCTATATACATACTTTATTTTACTTTTTGTCCCTTCAAGTCATTTGCAATTCCTGGTAACTCTTGATCAAGCCCCTTGAAGTTTTCTTAACTTCAGAAGTGGTTTGCCATTGCATCTTTCCTAGGGCAGAAAGGGAGTAACTGGCCCAAGGTCACCTAGCTGGCTTTGTGCCTAAGGGAGAACTATAACTCACCATCCTGGTTTCTAGTCTGATGCCTTAACCACTATACCAAACTGGTTCTCCCCATCCCATCCCATCCTGCCACCCAGCCATTTAGCCATCTATTTATCATTTTCTCAATTTCGGAGTTTGCGACTTTTATAGAGGTTACCAGAAAAGAAGAAAAGACATTAGAAACAAAGCAATCTGAAAGAATATGTGGGTGAGGAATAGAAATTAAAAAGAAAAAAAAAGATAAATAAAAACGAAAAAGAATAGGAGTGATAGAAGTAGAATGTTGAGTAGATGGATAGAGAGAATATAGACTGTAATGGATTTCTCTGCCCACCCAAAAAGCAATATTTTCATTTGCTTTATTTATTGAATTTATATAGCTGCCCACTTTGCTTACATGCGACTTGGGGCAGCATACCTACTTTAAAATAATTGTAGGATTGAAAAGACATAGACAGAAATACTTTTGTTTGGTGGCAGTTTTTCTATGCTATTTCTTCTTCTTCTTCTTCTTCTTCTTCTTCTTCTTCTTCTTCTTCTTCTTCTTCTTCTTCTTCTTCTCCTCCTCCTCCTCCTCCTCCTCCTCCTCCTCCTCCTCCCCTCTCCTCCCCCTCCTCTACTCCTACTCCTCTTCTTCTTCCTCCCCCTCCCCTCTTCCTCTACTAGTCCTTAAAATGAGGAATGAGATATGTCTCATATAGTACGCTTTTTTATTGTAATGAGCAGATTAAAAAAAAAACAAATTTAGCAGTCCCCACGCTACATGATATTACAAGATAAATTTAACATTTAGTCACCAAGCTTTTTTCCAACTAGGACTGGTCTCCTGAGGGATAAATAAAGGCTGAATGTGTTGGCAAGCTACTATACATGCTGCATGATGTCCTTCATCAGTACTCTTTCTGCTATAGCCTATAGAAGTCGTCTTTTGTGTACATTTGTAAACTAACAGTTCAATTTTGCCTGGTTATTTTTAGTTGAAAGACACGTTTCATTTTTAGAATTGTAAGGACTAATAATTGTTAGTTACCAACACATTTCCAGGGTATAATTTGTTCTGTAAATTTCATGCTGTTATTCACACTGGTTAAATTCCTAAAGGGATTTCTGTTTAAATAGAAAATAATATTTTTCTCTCCCCGCCCCCAAAAGAAAAAAAAAGCCACAGTGATTTCCAGTTTTTCCTGGATGTTGGAGTTTCACCCCTGTGATTTCCTAAGCCATTGCCTGAGTTTGAATACATGTAGAAAAAGGCTGCTACAGTTTGATCATTTTTGCAAAATGCTTAAATTTTACCCTTTTACATCTTTGACAGCAGAGAATTCCAAATGTCAATCATAGGTCATTTGAAAAAAATATGAAGAATTTCCATTTTGATTCTGATTTTGCAAATGAAGGGTAGAGTGGTTTTAATATTAACATTTACATGTCACCATGCATGTAGATGATGTGTCTATTTCCCCGTAACTCTGGTATCCCTTTGTAGATATCTAGCTGCTTTACCATCCAACTGTTTTTAGGGAAGTCCTTGGGATTTCTTATTCAAAAACCCAGTTTTCTCCAGAATGTGTTTTAAGATTCCTTTTAAGCCCAATTAATCAGGTTAACAGCTTCAAGTACTTAGGTGTCCTTTTCCAAACCTCAATAACCAATTGAGTAAGATTAGAGCTCAAAATGCTCTATCTTTAATGATGCTAATAATCAAGGCAATTATTATGTTCTACCAGCAATAAAACTGTAAAAAGCAAAGGGTCTAAAAAGACTTTTTGCTATGCAGTGCAAAACTCTGTATACACAGACAGTTCTAATTTGGAGGCTTTCCAATTTAAGTTTCAGAAAGCCACATGCTGCAGTCTATTAAATGTCTTTGTTTATCTAGAGCTTGGCTGCATTTCCCATGGGGCACACCTGAGACTTTGCCATCTCAAGTTTGTCTGAAAAAATCTTTGGGGTGAGTCTCTGCTTCATCTCAGTCCATCGAGGTTTGTAGAAGGTGGTTGATATCTCTATCCATTATATATTTTTTCATATTTGGTCCTCCACATTTTAAACATTGGGCCTAAATTTTATTGGTCTGGAATAATAAATAAATAATTCTACATTATTTATTGCTACTAAGATCGCTATCAATCTGGGTGATACCATGAAAAGTGGAATTCTTTCACTGATTTCTGCATCTCTCCTTCACCAACATCTAGAATTGGATATCTGCATCACAACACTCTACGACGGTGTATTTCCCCATGCTTGACCACTGAGAAAATTGCTTGGATGAAAGGCAGAAAGATGCAAAGGGTCATAAATGTGTGATCTTCCTGCTAGAGATTTAAAGGTCATTATGGAAGTTGCCCTTGCCTAGGTTCTTCCAGATGCTGGGATTCTGTTTTCCTGGAATTGCTTCTTAGATCAGAATAATTTAGGGAGCAAAATGCTTTGGGAGGAATTTTGTAGAAGGATCTTCCTTCAGCATCCAAAAGGGTTCAAAGGGGAAAAAAAATCAATGGAAGGGTTGTGTTTCTTATGCTGACTTCAGATTTTCTAGCATGTTTGGAGACAATCAAGTTTATGCTTAACCAAACTTAAATCAAATCTTATAAACTCTGTTTCTATTTGTAATCTGATTTTTGTGCTGTTTAATACATATATTTGTACATAGTATTTCATACATACTTACATATAATATACAATAATGCACACACAAACACAAATCAAACTATACATACATACAGTACAGTGGTAGGTTGCTAACTGGTTCACTACCGTTTCACTTGTGCTTGCTCGTGCATGTACACAATGCTTCTGCGCATGCGCAGAATCATCCGGGTGGGTGGGTGGAGACTCCTGCCGCCGCCACTACTGGTTTGGCCAAACCGTGAGCAACTCACCTCTGATATAGTACAAACATACATATACAATATTTGTGTATGCATGTATATGTGTGTGGATGTGTACATTTCTTGGAGAATCTATGCTTGTTGGCCTGAATGCATAAAAAGATTTACAGAAAACATTGTAAAATAGAGCTAACAGCCAACATCACTGCAGGTCTCTGGACACAGATGAGCCTTCATGCATTGCTTTGTTGATTATTCATATGCTTAGTAAGAGACACACTGCCAGCAATTGGGACACAAATATTATAGTCCTCTGGGCTAACAAGCATGCAAAGGCTGCTTTCTTGGAGACAATGTGAAACTGAGCCAAGGAAATATGATCCAACCATGATAAGATGTCACACTGCCTAATGAGGCTTGCTTTTATTGTTATTATCTCTTTTTTGTTCATATAACCTATATTTATTTATTTAATGTATTTATTTTATTTGTCAACATGTACAAGGTAACAGGTATTAGTATAGACATGGACATTATTGCATGAGATTGGTACAAGTAGATGGATATAAATGAGTATAACATGGCCATGAACACACAAAATGAGTACATATCAACGGGGACAGTAGGACAGTGATGGTAGGCACGCTGGTGTGCTTATGCATGCCCCTTAGAAAACATGTAAGGTCCACAGCAGACAGTTTAAGGTTAAAGATATGGGGGTTTGAGGAGCTAACAACGAAATCAGATAGAGTGTGCCAGGCATTGACCACTCTATTATTTTCTGCAATCGAGTTTGGAGCAGCTTACTTTGAGTTTGTATCTATTGTTTGCCTGTGTATTATTACGGTTAAAGTTGAAGTAGTCGTTTACAGGTATACGACTACTATACAATTGCTATATGTTATAGCAGATAATTTTGTGAACTATGCTTAGGTCAGAATGTAGGCGGCATAGTTCAAGATTGTCCAGGCCTAAAATTTCAAGCCTGGTGTGCATAAGGCATTTTATTGCGAACAGGGGAGCTAAGTGCTCTATATACCCACTTAGTTCTATATTTCATGTATATTATGTTATTGTTGTTATTATTAGCTGAATAGAAAGTATCATATGTGGAATGCTTCTTAGTTTCCCTGAATCTCAGATGAAGTATCCTTTTCTTATTTTTTCAAACACCATCAATGATTTGATCAATATTTTCAAAGATGTAGTGGGAGAAGGTAGTGGAAGGAGAAACTAACAATTCTCAAAGAATTAGGAGGCTATAATTCAAAAAGAAATTACAGCTTCAAAATATTGAGCAGGAGGATGGACAGCTTCAGTCTTTTACTTGGTTTTTGACTAAAGCCATGATATCCAACTGGAGGGTAGAAATGGTACACTCAGACTAATTAATTGCTAAAGATAGAGACTGGTGCAGCCCTTAAAGGATGCTTGTCAAGACATTTATTGTCCTCATGTTGCTGTGATCATAGATGGGTTCCAACATTTTACTGTGCACTCTATTCTGTCTCTAACACACACACACAGCAATTTTACTAGACCAACCAATTTTCATAGGTCTGCATCAGAATATCTTTCTTTTTGTACGTCAGCAAGTACCATTTACTATAGTATTTGAAAACTAAGAGATTAGATTTTTGAAGGCAGGATAAATGTAAAATACAGTACTTAAGGTATTAGATAGAGAAGAAAAGCAGAAGGATTGTGAAATATATATTTGATACTATTTTTTGAGTCAGCCTGTGGCTGAAATGTGAACCACACTGTGTTAAATCAAATGTCCTTTCTGTATATAATTTCTCTTTTGACTTTCTCCTTGCGGTAGACTACCGAGTTTTACAAAATTAGGAAAATGAAAAAAGGTTTTAACACTCAAAAGTCAGATAAGCATTTCAGTTTCTCTTTATTTTCAACAGTGAGAAAATATTTACAGACCCCTCACATCCTGGACATAAACTGTTTCAACTCCTCCCCTCAGGACATTGCACTAAAGGCATTGCATACCAAAACAACTAGACACAGGAACAGTTTTTCCCCCTTCATGGCATCACTCTGCTGAACACCTAATCCTCACACTATTATTCTATATCATGTTGTATGGCTGTAGCATTATTATCCTTCTCAACTTCTCTACTACTGCCTCTTATTGGTATCATATTATGATTATTATTACTCTGTTGCTTTGCATGTACATTGAGAGCAGGGATGGGTTCCTGCCAGTTCTAACCTCTTCTATAGAAGAGGTTCCACAAAT
Organism: Thamnophis sirtalis; assembly: GCF_051295495.1. Classification (NCBI taxonomy): domain Eukaryota; kingdom Metazoa; phylum Chordata; class Lepidosauria; order Squamata; family Natricidae; genus Thamnophis; species Thamnophis sirtalis. Next base: position 104,404,359 of record NW_028261386.1, on the reverse strand, counting down.
CTACAGTGCTGTTTAGAACCGGTTCCAGCTCCTTCCTCCCACCCGTCCACACATCATCAAGATGAAGAGCGAGAGGAGGAATTCTGGGAGTTGAAGTCCACAAGTCTTAAAGCTGTCAAGTTTGAACACCCTTGGGGTTATTTTCTAAAGGGTTAGGAGTGCAGGAGTCTTGTAACTTGACAGCTTTAAGACTTGCACACTTCAATAGCAATAGCAATAGCAGTTAGACTTATATATTGCTTCATAGGGCTTTCAGCCCTCTCTAAGCGGTTTACAGAGTCAGCATATTGCCCCCACAGTCTGAGGGGCTACAGTAGAGGTTCTAAAAATTTTTGAAACCCACCACTGATTGAGAGCCTCTGCACCAGTGGTGGGTTCCAGCTGGTATGCTCTGGTATGGGTGTACCAGTGCCTGCTGGGAGCAGCAGGCACCATTCTGGTACGGTGCTTCAGTGGGTCCACTCGCCTGCCCTCCTCCTTACCTCTAGTTGAGCTGACTGGGGCAGTTGCGTACACATCATATGGCTCATGCGCAATGCTCCACCAAGCAGCTGGAGCTTCGTGGGCAGTGGGTGTGCATGCATGCACTGTGCACATGGTAGATGTTTGGTCCCGTCGCAGCATACTGGTTGCAATGGGATCGGGAACCCACCACTGCTCTGCACCACTAATCTAATCACACTTGGCCAAATAAAGTATTCTGTTCTGTTTTTTGGGGGGGAGGAGTTTATTGCTCCATTACACTCTTAGAAATCATTTTGTGCACATTCCTCCTAATGTCCCCTATTATATTCAAAACCTATATACAGTAGTTTTGTTCATATATAACTTTTTGTGAGTAATTTTACCTAAATTAATCCATTTTGATGAACATACTTCATTAATATCCACAACATATGTTGGAGATTTTTGAACTGCATTCTTACCATTTAAGCAACAAAGCTTCATTCAATATATAATTAAATGCAGCACTTTAGGTATATTCTCATTAAAATGCAGATCACGTATTTTATATCAGAAGTTCATGATTGAGACAGCTTTTTATTTCACTAAATAGGTATGTAAGAATCCTTCGGATTTTCCAAACAATTATAAGGTTCACTAATGGAAGAGGAGAAGATGCCATTTTATACACTGTTACAGTGTCCTCTAATTCTTGAGAACGGATTAGGGATCGCAACAGAGAAATCATGTTCTTCCATTTTGCATTATATGAAAATCATTCTCCAAACTAAATGCACAACTGACTTCATTCTCCCCATGACTTATGTGGAGCATTATTTCGGACGAGGTTTTGGCTTAACCACTTCTGAAAAGAGTTCTGTTTGCATGAATATGCATTGGGCTGAAAATATTCTACAAACATAGGGACAAGTACACAATCTACAATTTACATTTTCCAAATCTACACACTGTTCCAATTGCATTTGAATGCTAAAATTACCTTTGTTCCGTATTCTGAGATGCAGATCACAACTCTACAATTGGGTAAGTTATGAAAAAGTATACAAAAATTCTTATGTAAGGGAAAGAAAGAAAGTCCCCAGGTGTATATATTCAGAAAAGTATTTATGAGAATTAAGAGAGAAAGTATACATAAGATGACCAGATTTTCAGATTGGTAAAGAGGGACAGCTTTGACCGGGGTGGGGTGGGGGTTGATTAAAAATTTTATACGGAGCAACAAAAATTTTCATACAACACAAAAATAGTATTGTAATCTTTTTTTTATTTCAACATAACTACAATTTAAAAATATAAATTGTAACTGTTGCCAAACATCAAAATTTTGATCAGGTGACCATGAGGATGCGGGAATGATCGCTAAGTGTGAAAATGGTCATCGGTCACTTTTTTCAATGCCATTGTAACTTTGGTCACTATATCACCTTTCTGGCCACAGTTTTTAAGTGAATAACTGCAGCTGATAAGTTAGTAACATAAGTGAATCTGGTTTCTCCATTTGACTTTGTCAAAAGGCGATTATATGACCCCAGGACACTGAAACCATCATAAATACGAATCTGTTGCCAAACATCAAAATTTTGATCGCGTGACCATGAGGATGCTGCAATGGTTGCTAAGTGTGAAAATGGTCGCTAAGTGTGAAAAATGGTCATCAGTCACTTTTTTCAATGCCATTGTAACTTTGGTCACTAAGCCCATTATACCACCTTTCTTGCCACAGTTCTTAAGTGAATAATTGCAGCTGGTATTTTGTATTTTGGATAGAATCTTTTTTTAAATAGCCTAAGACAATTTAAAAAAAAATCCACACAGAATAAATTGAAGTAAAACATTTCAAACTATTCTTTCTATGCACAATATATTTCAAAGTATTGTGCATAGAATTTTTAAACATGGTTTCACTTCAATTTATTTTGGATAGAATCTTTTTTTAAAAAGTCTAAGACAATTTAAAAAAAGAATCCATACAGAATTTTAAAAAATCCTATGCACAATAAATAAAATATTATTTTAAAATACATTAAAAAATTAAAGAAAAAACCCAGCTCACTTACCAGCAGGCTTGCACTACAAGTCAACCCAGAATGGTATAGATGTTAATACAAAGAACTGAGCAAATTGAAATGCTGAAATTAGTCAGGGAAATATTTTTCAAAGAAACTTTGCCACCATTTTGGAGCAGACCTCCAACCTCCGTGCCCCTCCCCTCCAGAAAATCCAGGAAGTAACAGTCGCTTCCCTCTCCAGCCAAGTGTTTCCTGCAGCTCTATGGCATTTGGTCATTTTTTTCTTATAAAAGTTTGAAGTTTGAAGTTTCATTTTATTTATATGCCGCCCTATTCCCTAAAAGGGACTCAGGGCGGCGAACAACTCCAACGGGAAGGGGAACATGCAATACAAAATAGACATTTAAAATAACCAACAACCACACCTGTCGAGAGGGGAAGGGAGCTCATCAACCCCAGGCCTGCCGGCATAGCCAGGTCTTAACGGCTTTTCAGAAAGCCAGGAGAGAGGTGAGGGTCCGAATCTCCACGGGGAGTTCGTTCCAAAGGGCCGGAGCTGCAACAGAGAAGGCCCTCCCCTGGGTCATAGCCAGATGGCATTGGCTGGTGGATGGAACCCGGAGGAGGCCGACCCTGTGCGATCTAATGGGTCTTTGGGAGGTAATTGGCAGCAGGCGGTCTCTCAAGTACCCAGGTCCAATACCATGAAGGGCTTTATAAGTAATAACTAGCACCTTGAAGCGTATCCGGAGACCAATTGGGAGCCAGTGCAGCTCGCGGAGCATAGGTGTAACGTGGGTGTATCGAGGTACACCCACAATCGCTCGCGCAGCTGCATTCTGGACAAGTTGAAGTCTCCGAATGCTCTTCAAGGGCTGCCCCATGTAAGTAAAACGGGCACAGGGGAGGGTCCATTTTGTTGCTTTAACGTTTTAATAACTTCAATGAAAGTACTGAGACAGAGAGAGGGATTAGACAGGGTGTCTTTTGTCTTGCCCCGCTTAGGATTTCTTAAGCAAATCCACTGGGCTTTCAACTTGAAGCCAGAAAATTGGGACTTTTTTAAAACGGCCCGGGACACGGGACAAATTGTTATAAAGCATGATTATTCCGTTGAAATCGGGATGTCTGGTCACCTTAAGTATACACAAAATTATTTTATATTTTAAAAATTGCAATCTGAATGAAAAGACATATTATACACCTTCTTGCCCACTACTTTTCATCTGAAAATTTTATATTTAGCCACATTATTGTTAATTTTACACAGAATGTATTATGTCATTCAGCCATACTGTTTTCATATATATACATTGAAGTGCAGTGACAGCCAGCTATAACAGCAAATTATTGCAAGGCAAATGCAATGTTGCTGTCTCATAAATCTGAAAGCATAATAAACCTTTCACATGTTTCTGAACACACACACACACACACACACACACACACACACACACTTTGCATAGCTGCATGCAAATGTAGGGTAGTTAATGATTTACCATTTTTTGTGCTCTGACAAGCTTAAAGATACTTAAAAGATTATTCCTATTCTTTTTTCTGCAAGCTGCAATGTGGTTGTGACCACAAGGTGTTATTAAGCCAATCTCTTGTTAAAATGACACATTGTCCTGACAGTGCCCTTTGATGGACTGTCAGACTGTTCCTTAAAGGAAGGAACTGAAGTCAAAGGAAAAGAAAGATACTGGGGCAGTGCTGTTTTCCCCAGACCAGACAGTTGCATTTCCACATCCTTGTCCTTCAAGGTTTTCTTGATGATATATAGTAGTAAATCTTCTAGTCAGGAGTTTGTTGTTGTTCTGGAGGTATCGGGGAGATAATTATAGTATCACCCTAGAGTTTTGTTTGTTTGCTTGTTTGTTTTGTGTCTTCAAGACAGCATTTACTCCTGGTGACTACCTGAACAAGTCCCTGCAGTTTTTAGAAATTTGCCTGTTATTTTGGGTTGAGAGAAAGTAACTGGCGAGATGTCACTTGGGTGACTTGGTGATGCCTTAACCACTTCATCAAACTGGCGTTCTAGCGTTAGAGAGCTATTTTTCTCATAGGCATAGATTCCATCTATGCACTGATTCAAATGTAAGACAAATGAGGTGTGATACGTTTAACCTATTTTTTTCAGAAAGCACATTCCACTCAACATTGACCAGCTCCATTTGATAAAAAGGCAGTGGGGTTTCATCTTTATAAAATGACCAAACATACCATATGTTTCCCTCAGACACTCAAGGAGAAGAATGCCTCCAATGCCATTTTGCAATACAAAGCAGACAATGAAGGCTTTCCCCCATCTCCCAAGGGAGATTTTCAATGTATTAGCTTTGCATTTCTGACAGCAGTGTAATATATTCTATAAATATATGTTATATGGGCATTTATAAACAGCCAAGGTAATGTTAGCATTAATATATTTTTTTAAAAAAATTAAACTGCCAAGTCTGAGTAATTGTTAATTTCTTAATTAGATCTGAACAAACTGCCTAAATTTGATCATATCCTGAAAGTCAACCAGAGAATATTGGTTGTATAAAGGAAAATCTCCTTTATATGAATAAAATATGCTGGTATAAAGGAGATTTTCCTTCTTGGATAATATCTCTCTAAATTATAAAAATAGTTATATGTCAAACTATGTAATTAAATCCTAAACAACTAGGAAAAGAGAATAGTGTAGTATGTTCCCAAATTTGGGCCACAGACATATGCAAAAAATCCAGATAATCACTAAGTTTTCAGTGTTTTTTGGTTACCATCTAATGATTGCCCATATTTTTTCAGCCCAGATCTAGTAAATTAGAAAGTGCAAAGCATCATCCAACAATAGCTAATTATTTAATTACCGTATATACTCGAGTATAGGCCGACCCGAATATAAGCCGAGGCACCTAATTTTACCACAAAAAACTGGAAAAGTTATTGACTCGAGTATAAGCCTAGGGTGGGAAATGCAGCAGCTACCGATAAATTTCAAAAATAAAAATAGATACCAATAATGCCATTGCCCATTGAATAACATATACAGCCTGCCTGTGCCCATTAAATATACAGTAGCCATTGTAAAAATTTGCTCTGCATAACAAATTATTATCACACAATACTGGTGTATTCAATGAAATACTTCACTCACCTCATGATGCTGATGTCCCACTGTGATGATGATGTCCCGCCTCCTATGACACACGGCACAGTGATTCCTATCATTGGATCACTGTACCAGAGGAAGTGGGACATCGCTATGTGGCTGCTTGCCATAACAAGGAGGAGGTGGGACATCGTTGCAGAAAGGCAGGAGGGGGAGGAAGGGGAATCGTAAGATAGCCCTGCATTACATTAGAACGTGAGGAGGGAGGACGGTGCGGTGCACGCTGCGCGGCAAACTGACACAGAGGGAGGGGAAACTCAGGGGCACTGGGCCATTCACGAGCGTCACCCAGCAGCATGGCCCCGCCCCTTTTTCTCCTCCATTTCGGGCAAATTTTTCACTGACTCGAGTATAAGCCGAGGCGGCTTTTTTCAGCTCAAAAAGTGGGCTGAAAAACTAGGCTTATACTTGAGTATATACAGTATATTTTATGCATAAATACTAGGGCGTTATTATGTTCAAAACAATCTTTTTCGTCTTAAGATCTTTGGGATGGAATGAAATTATCCTGCTCACACAAATTTGGGGAAAACAGAAATCTTCTTATTAAATTCTTCTTTATTACTGCTACTTTTCATGTACACCAAAGGATTATTTTCCCAAAGTTGATGTTGGAATTCAAAAGTTGATTTCCCAGTTTGTTTCAAATCAAAGTGTTCCTCTTTCATTTTTATACAACTTACTCTAAGGCTTTAGAAGTCATTGCATAGTTCAAGTTTTGTCTGTTTTTATATAAGCCACCCAGTGTCATATATGTGAGATTGGTGACTATACAAATCTTATTATTTAATTAGATTCTTTTTTGCATGTTGTATGATGCCCAGGATACTATGCATATTATGTTTCTCTATATGGTAGGTACAAACAAGGCTTGTAGCTTGCTTCTTTCTCATAGTTTCTCATATATTCTCCAAAGATGCACACAATATTTGTGCGTATTCACCCAAATGCTCTTGTCTCATATTGATTCCATCACTTGTCTGAGATCAGCCATTCTGTCTCAAATTACATCTCCTTGCTAGTGCTAGGCGTTAGTCCAGTTGTTGCAATCAGTCCATGTCCTGAAATTGGTGTTCTCTTAGACCTCTCACTGAGATTTGGGATGGAACGTGGTAAGGAAGCCAATTCCCAAGAGTGAGGAGTTGCATTCCAGAGGTCTAAAAGGTAACTCAATTCAGATATTATAGCAATAACACTTAGACTTATATACCACTTCATAGTGCTTTTACAGCCCTCTCTAAGTGGTTTACAGAGTCAGCACATTGCCCCCAACAATCTGGGTCCTCATTTTAGCCACCTTGGAAGGATGGAAGGTTGAGTCAACCTTGAGCCTGGTGAGATTTGAACTGCCAAATTGTAGTCAGCAGAAGTAGCCTGCAGTATTGCATTCTAACCACTGTGCCATGCAACTCTTATGAGTGAAAGATGGTGAAGACAGCCCCTCCCCAATAGTTCACAGTGTATTGTAGATGCAGATAGTAAAGTGCTCAGTCTGGCATGATATTGTCTATAGGTGTGAAGCAACAAAGGACTCAGCATTGAAGAATCACCATGATTCTTCATTCTTGTTTTGGGGTCTGACAAATTTGCATTGCTGTTTGGGTAGGAACGATCCTTTTGGCATTGAGTTAACTTCACTGAAGTCTGTGTGTTCCTCTTCTTAAGAATTCCCATTCCAAGATTCCCAGAGTTTTCAAAACACAGACAAAACATTTGCATGCTCTTCCTATAGTTGCTTTCAGAAAGTATAACATGGAAAAGTTTCAACATCAATAGCACACAAAACACGTTGGTTTATAAGTGACATATTAAATTAGCCCCAGATGTACCCTGAGGAACATGAAAGCTCAATAAAAATGTTCAGCAATGTAGTTTTTCTTAATGTACATCTTTTCCTTCCTATAACTTCTATTTTAACTGTTATAGTTAAGAATCAATGTTGGAACTACTGGGAAATATCATTTTTTTTCAAATAGCAACCTTAATTACCTTTTTTTTCAAATAGGAAGCTTCATAAAGAGACAGACATATTTGAAATAATTAGGCTTAACATATATTCAATTAAACTGGGACAAAGGTCATACTCAATGGGTTCCCACAGGCAAAGCTCATTCTTTCCTAACTCATTTTCTGTCAGCCTACAACTTATAGAGGCAAAAGGAGAGTGAGCTTTGTCAAATGGCTACATGTGCATTCTTTGGCAAAGGGAAAAGATAGGTTTAGCTGTTTAAATGCCTCCCCTTTTTGTCACACAAGCCCAGTAGCAAACGTATGATGGAGGCTAAATCTACCCTTGGCCAATTGGGTTAAAACAATTTGAACAATATTTCAAACTTTTAAAATGTGCAGAGAAACAATTTACTTTAAGAGGAACTGGAAGAACCTGAAGAAGAGACAAGGGTAGAGATTTGGGACTTTCAGTGTTGACCCTCACAAAAAGCTGACTAATGTAGAGTGTTAGAAAAATTAATAAATTATAAAAAAATTAATAATTCTGTCATCACTAACATTTGGGAATGCCATTAGCAAGGCTTTTCAACCACAATAATCACAACACAAACCTTCTGATCCCATGGGTAATTCAGAGTTTAGATTTATAGGCAAGAAGGAAATTATTTCTCAACATCTTGGCAGGCATGTCTATTTATTTATTAGATTACTGGGAAGATAATTATTTAAGTGAAAGGTTGATTTGAGGAAAGTTCATAGCAGCATAAATATATACATGCATCCTTAACAAATCTTTTGTTTTGAAATGGTCCTTTAAATATTCCAATGGTTGGGGGAGGGCATGACTGATTGCAGTGAAAATTTAGGGTGCAAACAAAAAAGAAAATCCAATAAACTACTGTAAAGTCAAGATCTCAGATCATAATCCCTTCCCCACCTTTTTTCTTCATGAGTTCTTGCTCAGTCTCTCTTTTTCTGATTAGAATTCATCTGGGAAGAATGTAATCTTTTGCATGCCTATTCTCTTTTGTTACAAAGGTGCCAGTCTAGGTTTTATGAGTGGAATTGTTCTGAGAAATCTTTCCCTATGATTGTGCCAGTGGTTCAAATCACTTGTTCCCTTTCTACCTATTCCCATTCCATCCTAGCAAATTTATAGTGAACTAGCCGATAACCTGGCATTGTCCGGTTATTTATTTATAGGGGGGAAATGTCCGGACCAAACATAATTTCTAATGTTGGATTTTCCCTCTTACCAGAGGGAGCCCCCTTGTGAAGCCATTACCAGTGCGATTCCACTGCGCTGTACAATAGAAGCCATTTTATGGCAGTACAGTAGAATCCATTTTAAGGTACAACAGGCTGTATCGTAACAGAACATACACACTGAGGGGTGTTAGAGGTGTCTTACCCCCACAGTATTTGTTTCCAGAAAGAGTAAGTCATCTGTGTACCAAGTTTGGTTGAAATTGCCCGAGGCATTCCAGAGTTATGTTGGAACACACACACACACACACACACACACACACACACACACACACACACACACACACACACAAGATTTAGTCCAAAATCTTGTCTTACTGAGTGTGTTATTTGAGCACATTTTATCTGTCTAAGCAGAAAAATGGACCAGGTGGCCCATGTGAACATGTGAACTTAATAGAATCTGAAAGTATCTTGTGTATAAAAAAATATGATCTGGTTCCAGATCCTACTTTTTTTTGAGATATGGAGAGCTGCAAAATTATATTTTGCTGTATTAGAGCCAGTTTGGTTCAATGGTTAAAATCAGAGGACTGTGAGTTCTAGACCTGCTCTAAATTAGGCACAAAGCCAGCTTAGTCACCTTGGGCTAGTTCCCCTCTCTCAGTCCCAGGAAGGAGGCAATGGTAAATCTGAATTCTTGCTAAGAAAGCTGCAGTTGCTAGGACCCAACAATGACTCAAATGTGCCAAAAATAGCAAAAACCTCAAAACAAATTAGAAATATATTTGATTGCTCCTATTTAATTACTTCCATTTTTTTTCTTATGAACTAGCTTGTCTGAATGCTAAACAATGGGAAAACATTTTGCCCTACAGAAGAGTTAGTTATTCCTTTTACATTTTATTATCATCATACTGGCATCCTGTCCATATTGTATCTCTACCTCCTGTGTTGTCCTCATAACTGTCTTAGAAAATTTAATCTGCATTTCCTATGTTTGGAAACAGATAACATAAAATTAAGTGAAGTACAAAAATGTGTCCCATGTTCCTTTTGTGTAAGCAGAGTGTGGAATAATTATTTGCATTAGCTGGGAGGAATTGAAGCCTGCATCATTATTTGCTGATTAGGATCTGCCTGAATCAAAAACAAAACCACAGAAGGTGTTACTGTTATAGAGACTGGTTTAAAGCTGACACCGAAGTGTGCTGAATTTCAGTTCATTTTAAGTGTTAAGTGGTTAAGTATTTATAGACCGAATTACACTTGCATAGATTTTCGTGGGAGGTGATAATCTTATGGCTCATAGCCATTGTATTTGGTTGTGGGGGAGCTACAACACTGCAGTCTGTCCTCCTGAAAAGAAAGGGAGTTGTTCTCAGCATCATCGTCATTTTCCAATTATGCCACCTTGTGATGTTGTTGGAACAAAGAATCTTTTTTTTACAATCAGTTCTGCAGGTATTCTGGAACATCTGTCATAATAGTTGACGTGATACTGTAAATTTCCTTCTGTTCCCATTTTTTCCCTATTTTTAAAAGCAGCCATCATATTTTGTGCAGTGTGTTTTAGCTACCTCATGTTGGGAATCTGCTGCCTTCTGCCACTGCCAGTAATTGCAGTTGGTCTTGTGTTTTTCACTGATATCACTTTTGGTGTGTATTTACATTACTGTTTGCCTTCTTTGCTCTCAGCTACCATGACAACAGAAAAACCATGCTGGGGACATGGGAACTGATTAACAAATGGAGACAGTTTTTGCTCCAGCTGATGCAGACCTTGTTTCATGATGTTGTTTTCCTCATTAAAGCAAACAGAAAGTGAGAGAGGCTCCTTCCCCTGTTGAGTTGGTCTTTTATCATGCCTTCAGGAAGCAGCTGTTTCTATCAAGATACTGTAGAAAGTAGCTAGAACTGTCATATTTCAATGACATGTACTTATGGGTTTCAAAACTCTAGGCTGGGTAGCAGAAGCAATTTATACTGGTGCCAAGTAGTCTTTGTTGCCCTCCTTCCCCATTTAATACTAGAATAGATTGATCATATGAGAAAATATGAAACTGCCTTTAATTATACTAATGATGAGATGCTTATCACTATGTTCACAGTATAGCTGCTATGAAAACCATTATATTATTGGTCTTGTTCTCAAGATTGTATGGGATCAATGGCGTAGCACATCTGCCATTAGGATCTTTTTACAAAATCTAGAAACATAATGGCTTGAGGGAACCAAAGTGCTAGAGTGGTTAACGCGCTGGATCAGAAGTAGGGAGAGGTAGGTTCTAGACTTCTTCTAGGTAGTGGGTGACCTGAATCCAGTAACTTGCTCTCAGCCCTATTCAATGTCAGTTTCTGTAGAAAACTGGTTGAATAACAATTCCCTTTGTGGCACCATATCTTGATAAGTTTGCTCCAAGAACTATGTTGCAAAAGGACAAAAGTCAAACATTTAGTTAGCCAGGTGAAAAAAAATGGATGAATCCTTCAATTTCCCTCCCTCCCTCCCTTTCTTCCTTTTCAGCTCAGTTGGTGTCCATTCTGTTAGCAGGAGATTTTTAGAAACAGTACACGTTTTTTAATGTCAGAATGTAGCTTAATATGCACATTTAAAGCTGAGCATGATTAATTAATTGAAACTAATTAACCATTAAATAAGCTTTTTAATTGGAGTGGTTTGTGGACATAGTAAAATACATGGGAACATACCATTGGCAATGAAAATTAAACTAAGAATTGGGATAGGGTTAGTGGTAGGGGCAGGGGAAGAGGTAAGTTGACTTGAAGTTATGACTGAAAAGTATTTTTACCTATATATTCTTTGCAGTTTTCTAAGGCAAGAGACTGTGACAGCTTTTCATTTTGAGTTGTTTGTGGACCAAAGTAAAATACACGTGAAAATCCCATTGCAAAGGAAAATTAAACTAAGATTAGGGATAGAGGTTAGGGTAAGGGTTATGTCTACTGTGAGTAATGGCTCAAAATGAATGCTAAGGATAGAGTCTTAGAGGTTTCCTAAGGAAAGTAACAGTTCTACCATTTCATTCAGAGTTGATTATGACTCATAGTAAGTTACATGGGAATATCCCATTGCCAATAAAATCAATCTACAGTTTAGGATTAGGGTTACACTTTTCTTCTGAGTTGATTATAGTGCAGAATAAATTACATTGGAAAATCCCTTGTAAATCCAAACCAAGCACTAGAGATGGATCTGTAGTGATTTTCTAAGGAAAGTAATAGATGCACCTTTTCATTCTGTGTTGATTATGATGTGGAGCATATTACATGGGAAAATCCCATTGTAAATGAAAATGAATGTAGGGTTAGCATTGGGATTATAGTTAAGGTTAGTGTTACATCTAACATTAAGAAGATCTAAACATGATAGCAGTATTTCAATATTTGAGAGGCTGCCACAAAAAAGGGGATCAATTTATTTTCCAAAGCACCAGAGAGCAGGACAAGAAACAATGCATGGAAACTAATCAAGGAGAGAAGCAACCTGGAATTAAGGAAAAACTTCCTAATAGTGTGGAGAATTAACCAGTGGAACCACTTCCCTTCAAACGTTGTGGGGACTTCATCACGGGAGGTTTTTAAGAAGAGACAGGACAGTCACTTGTCTGAAATGGTATAGGATCTCCTGCTTGAGCAAGAGTAGAAGGCCTCCAATGTCCCTTCTCATTCCTAAAACCACTAAGAATACAACTTTAGCATCAGTTTGAGCCATAATTGCAAGAAGATCTGACTCTAAACCTAAGCCTAGCCATAACCACAAATAATCCATTCTTAGCATTATTTATTGCAAATGATTCCAAGTAGAGCTAACCCTAACCCTAACTGTATCACCAACCCTCAACTGATTTTCATTTGCAAAATGATTTTCCCATGCAACCTACTGTGCGTCTTAATCAACTCTGAACAAAAAGGTGTAATTCTTACTTTCTTTAGAAAACCGCTAAGAAACTATCCATAGCATTATTTTTTGCCCATGATTCCAAGTAGACCTAACTAAACTTAACACAAACTCTGCATTGATTTTTATTGGAAATGGGTTTTCCTATGCAACTTACTGTGTGTCATAATCAACTCCAAATTAAATGATGTAACTTCTACTTTCCTTAGAAAACCACTAAGAAACTATCCATAGCATTATTTTTGCCCATGATTACAGGTGGACCTAACCCTAACCCTAACCCTAACCCTAACCCTAACCCTAACCCTCACCCTCACCCTCACCCTCACCCTCACCCTCACCCTCACCCTCACCCTAACCCTAACCCTCACCCTCACCCTCACCCATTCCTAACCCTAACCCTAACCCTAACCCTAAAACAAAGTATAGATAGATTTTTTATTGGTAATGGGATTTCCCCATATAATTTACTGTGGATCATAATCAACTCCATAATGAAATGATTTAACTGTTACTTTCCTTATATCTAACCCTAACCCTAACCCCAACCATAGATTCATTTTCATTGGCACTGGGATTTTCCCATGTAATTTACTGTGCATCATAATTAACAGCAAATGAAAAGGTGTAACTTTTAGTTTCCTTAGAATACCAGTAGGACTCCATCCCAGCACCCACTGGAGCACAAAATGCGAGTCATCAGAACCCTTACACCATGGGGCTGAAGGCCTGCCTACCAGCAAAGATGGGAAAGGGAAAAAAACCTAAAACAGTTCCAAGAAGCCTCCATACTCCTTTGCACTTCTCAGGTGACCCTGACGACAGAGATAAACTTCCAGATGACCTCAACTAGTCTCTAAACAAATGCAAATGACCAGCTGTCTGCAAAGAGTATAAATCCTTCCATTCTCCGCTATCCAGTTAGAGCTGAAGAAGTTTCTTGGATGAGAAGCAAAATGTTTTCAAAGAAAAACCAGAAAATCCAGTTGCTTCTTGAAAAAAGCACCTTTGGGATTATTATGGATCATAATCAACTCTGAATGGAAAACTGTGAATGTTACTGTCCTAAGAAAACATGAATAATCCATACCCAACATTGGTTTTGGCTATGATTCCAAGTAGACCTAATCCTAACCCCAACCCTACCCTTAATCCTAACCCTAATCTTAGATGCATTTACATTGGCAATGGGATTTTCCCATCTAATTTAATCTGCACCATAATCAACAGTGAATGAAAAACTGTAATTGTTACCTTTCTTAGAAAACCACTAAGAATCCATACTTAGTATTAGTTTTTACCCATGATTCCAATCCTAACCCTAACCCTAATCCTTCATTCATTTTCATTTGCATCTGGATTTTCATATGTAATAATTTACTCTGAAACATAATCAACTCCAAATGAAAAGCTGACTGTTACTTTCCTTAGAAAACCACTAAGAATCCATACTTAGTATTAGATTTTTTTTTGCTGTGATTCCAAGTAAACCTAACCCTAATCCTAAATCAAAATCTAAATTCATTTTCATTGGCAAAGGGATTTTCCCATGTAATTTATTCTGCCTCTGAATCAACTCTGAATGAAAACTAGTATTAGTTGTTGGCCGTGAGTCTAAGTAGATCTAACCCTCACTTTAACCCTTTCCATAATCTTAGTTTCATTTTCATTTTTATGGATTTTCCCTTGTATTCTAGTGTGGTCACAAAGAACTCTGAATGGAAAGCTTCAAGTTCACTTTGCTACAATCGTCACTAAGAATCCATACCTAGAAGTATATTTTGGGCATGATTCCAAATAGCACCAACCCTAACCCTAACTCATTAACAATGAGATTTTCCCATGCATTTCCCCTGTACTTTACTGTAGATATCAAACAACCGTGTATGAAAAGCTGTAATTGTTACTTTCCTTAGAAAACTAATACAAATCTATCTCTAGCACTAGATTTTGGCCATGATTCCTAGCAGACCTAACCTTAACCTTAATTTCATTTTCATTGGAAACAAGATATTCCCATGAATTTTACTGTGGACCACAAAATGAACAGAACAAAAAGCTGTCAACATCTCTTTCCTTATAAAACGTCTAGAATTTAGAAGGGGCAAAAATCCTGTTTGAAGTGTGGACTGATTGTAAGAATTTGGAAGTCCTGAAAACCTTTTGTAAGTTATCTCCTAAACAAGTTTGATGGGCTCAATACATTAACCGGTTCAATTTTAGCCTGCACTATATTCCAGGAGTTAAACATTTTATGGCGGACGCTTTATCTATGTTGCCTCAATACAATACTATTAAAACCGAAGTGGTTCAGTTGCTCATCCCCTCGAAGCAGCTGGCAAGCCACAGTAACTGCTAGGGCCCAAAGGAAGAGGGAGTCTGAGATTCCAAATGAGCTGTATGAGAAACTTAAAGAAGCACTTAATCCAGGGGTGAAATTCAGCAGGTTCTGACAGGTTCTGGAGAACCGGTAGCAGAAATTTTGAATAGTAGAACCAGTAAATACCACCTCTGGCTAGACCCAGAGTGGGGTGGGAATGGAGATTTTGCAATATCCTTCCCTGCCACACCCACCAAGTCATACCCACAGAACCGGTAGCAAAAAAAAATAATGAATTTCACCACTGACTTAACTTGTTGAATGGCTTGCTGCCCATAAGAATGACTGCACCAGCCACTTATTTTCTTATGGAGACACATCATTAAATACATTCTCCATTCCATGGGATTTCTGCATCAGGTATTCATTGTCACATAGCAACTTCTCACTCTGAAATTATTCCAGAAAAGGAGCAGGTAGGAGAGAAGGATAAGAAACACCTTTATAGAGTGTTCTGCCCCTGTGGCACAATTAGAATTACATGAATCTATAGGAGGGGTATGAAAAGGCAGCTTTTTGGACAAACTTTCATTTTCTTGACATCCCATCACATGAAATCACATGTGATTCAATATAAGTATAAATATAATCTTTATTGTCATTGTACTTAAATACAATGAAATTTATTTTAATCTCACTGATGCAAAATTATAACAGAAACGAAAAAAGAAAGAGCCGAGGTGGCGCAGTGGTTAAATGCAGCACTGCAGGCTACTTCAGCTGACTGCAGTTCTGCAGTTCGGCTGTTCAAATCTCACCGGCTCAGGGTTGACTCAGCCTTCCATCCTTCCGAGGTGGGTAAAATGAGGACCCAGATTGTTGTTGGGGGCAATATGCTGACTCTGTAAACGGCTTAGAGAGGGCTGAAAGCCCTATGAAGTGGTATATAAGTCTAACTGCTATTGCTATTACTAAGAAAAAGAAAAAAACACCTAGCGTGTGCATGGAGTGATTGTGGTTGTATTTAAAAGTCTGACACCCAAGGATAGAAACTAACTTCAAACCTGTTTATTTGGCTTGCTATACTTTGATGTCTTCTGCCTGATGGTAGAAGTGCAAAGAAACACTGCCCAGGGTGTGAATCATCTCTGGGTATCTTCCTTACTCTGCTAAAGCAGCAAGACCTGGCGATGTCATCCAGTGGTGTTAGAGGGCAACCAATGGTTTCTTGTGCCGAATTGATCACTCTCTGTAGTGCCTTTCTGTCCGCAGCTGTTAAACCAGCATACCATACTGTAATACAATATGTGAGGATACTTTCTATGGTGGACCATAAAGGACTGTTTCAATCAATTAATATTTTATTTTTCCATCTCTTCACATTCAGCTATTGCTGTATTCTATTTTTGTACGGACAAATTAGAGGGAAGTTATCAAAGATAGAATGCAGGATTCTTGTCCTTAAATTGGGACATATCTGAATTGCTAAATCTAACCCTTAAATTGTTACAAAATCCTGCACTCACCCTAACTTTGATTCTAAGTGACTGAAGAAATAAAAAAAACAAACATACCCTCAGCTACTCCCCCAACTATGGAGTGGTGAATTTACAAAAATGGAGGTTGGGTGGGAGGGACAATTTGACACAGTATTATTATTTGAAATATATTCCTTTTACTTTTCTTACTTTCTGTTCATCACATACCCCTACCATTTATTTCTAAGACCTCCTTAAAGTATTGGTTCTTAGTTACTATTTCAGTTGTAAACATTTTGGCACTATTGTATCTGATCTTTTCCGCAGCTATATTGTAATATCTATATATTGGACCAAACTTGCATTGATCCCTAAAGCCTAAATTATTTTCCTATGCAGGAGAAATTTCTTTCATAATTTTCTCGCCCACAATTCAGTTGAAACATAGATAATTTATTATGGTATCAGAGGGCAGCTAACCTAAGGAGGGGCAGGCTTGTAATCTATTATGTAGATTTATGCTAATTGCAATATGTATATGCTTAATATAGCAGAAAGAATATTGGATATAGCAGGATATGTTGGCTGATGAATTAAAGATAATGAGGTAAGAAGGCAACTCTACAAAGAGTTTATTGTTTTATAGAAAGGTTGCATTTTTTAAAGGAAAACTATTATTGATACATTACTTTCACTAAGTGTTATCTTCTCGTGGGTCTTGTTGTAACTGGCCCTAATCAACATTGTTGTGTTTAAAACATTTTATAGTTGAGGTTTTTTTTTTCAAATATACTTTTTTATTTTCCATTTTCATAACATACAATCACATGTATACTATTACATAGCCAGTATCCTATTGTATTAAGTAGTAATTACATCAGTTCCTCTTGTCATCAATGCCCAAAAAGATAAAAACCCATTATTAGCTCTTCTACTCTCCATACACCTCTTTCTTCTACCACTCTCTTACCTCCTTTCTTCCCTCCATCACCCTTTCCTACTCTACTTCCCCTTCCTTTCTCCTTCTCCTCTCTCTACATTCCACTCCTCCTTATCCTCCTCATCTTCCCCCCTTACCCTCTCTCCTATCCCTCTCTTCCCATCTTTCTTCTCTCTTCTGTTTCCCACTCTTCCTCTCATTGGTGTATTTCCGCTTCTGAGCAAACTCCATTCTATGTTGATGGTATTTATGCTTCAATATCAATATACTTAACATATCCTAGTTTTATAGAAAAAATAAGAGAAGACAGTATACACGTGCATTCATATTACATTAAAATCTAACACCCCTCGTCAAGCCTAATATACATCCCTCCCTCCCACCCTCCCCCCAATCCCCCCTCCCCAGCCTTATAGTTGAGGTTTTGAGAGAGGGTAATTTTACTCACATAGACTAATGCCATTTTCTTCCCAGTTCACATAATTACAAGTGTCTTTTTCCTCAGAGTGGTTAGTTTGCCTCTTTTGTTATTAATGTTGAGAGCTCATAGCCAAAAAGAAGTATGTACTGTTCTGTCAAACATTTGGTAGCTAATACTGTTTCTTGAAGGCTCCCCTCTTTATTATTTCTCAAATCAAGCATTTGAGAGGGCATTAACAAAAGGCATCAAACAGAGATACAAATATTTATTATGCAGCTATTTCTCTCCTTTAACATTCACTAAAATAGATGTCTTCATATTAAAAGATCATGGATTTTTCTTTAGAAATTGTTTCTACATCACTTAGCAAGATATAATGTCATGATAACAGTAAAAGAGAAAATATCTTCATTTTCTTCTCAAGGAAGACTTGAGAGGAAGCCTCAAGAAAAAAGTGTCAAGGAAGTTGCTTTATGTTCTAAACTAAGATGCGAGGCATTAATCCTCAGTACCCATCATGGACAGGAAGAAACATATCCTTCATTCATTTTATAATCCACATAACTGGAATGAGTAAAAGTGAAGTACAGGTAGTCCAGCTCAAGGGGCCAGAAAAGGCTCAGATGTCCTCTGCCCATCATAACACTTGCACATAGATACAATTGGCATTTAATTTTGGTTTGACTTATCCCTGAATAAGGCTTATTTGTGATTATATAGTAGTTTTCTCCTCAGCTTTTAAAAAGTGACCATATATCACACATATATTTATAGATAAGCCCATCCAGGGATAAACAGATCCTCATCCAAGAGCCAAGGTGGCGCAGTGGTTAAATGCAGCACTGCAGGCTACTGCTAGATCAGCAGGTCAGCGGTTCAAATCTCACCGGCTCAGGGTTGACTCAGCCTTCCATCCTTCTGAGGTGGGTAAAATGAGGACCCAGATTGTTGGGGGCAATATGCTGACTCTCTGTAAACCGCTTAGAGAGGCCTGAAAGGCCTATGAAGCGGTATATAAGTCTACTGCTATTGCTATTGCTATCGTTTTTACCAAAATACATAAAAATGCACCATCTATGAATCAGCCAATTATGAAAATTAAAACATGAAACTGTAGAGAGTTGGCTTATCTATGTATGGTACTTTTTTCATGGTATTTTGGTTAAAAATGTAAGGGTTATTTTATCCATGTGATGGGCTTATATTTTAGTATATACAGTATTCTACCTCTAATTAGTTTAATTTCATATATGTTTTCTATTTTGCATTATGTTTTGATAAATACCGTGCTTAAGTTATTTTTCTAACCAGGTGGCGTAGCTACAAATTTAGCACATAGGACATAGAATAATAGAGTTGGAAGGTACCTTAGAGGTCTTCTACTCCAATCCCCTACTCGAGCAGGAGATGTTATACCATTTCAGACAAATGGTTGTCCAGTCTCTTTTTGAAAGCTTCCAGTGATGGAGCACCCACAACTTCTGAAGGCAAGCTATTCCATTAGTTGGCTGTTGACTGTTCTCCTTTAAATACAAGCCATTATCACCTTGACAGGGTTATCTATTTGTTAATTTTCTTCAGAATTTCTTCCCAATAAAAATTAATGTTTCTTTAAACAATATACTATTCCACTCAATTTAAAAATTTGAAAAATAAGTATAGTTGTTTCTGGTTGCTTACACTACACTGCTGACGTTTTCAAATGAAACATTAGAAAGAGTAATGAACAAGAATCCTAATGGATATAATTTGTTTGATTCATGTTGACCACAGGATCTGTAAATGTCATACTTGTAACAGAATCAGCTTCCATTGATTCACTGTACAAGGATTCATGTATTTATTTATTTATTTATTGCTTGGAACAAAGTATTTAAAATAAAGCCAGCTTTATTTAATACTGGAATCCATCTGAGAAATTATCAGATAACTACAGTTGGTAGTTGAAATTATCAGATAACACCATGAGAATAGCTATGGTCAAGAATTCTTAAATTGGTTTAATTTAGTTAATGAGGAAAACATTAGAACTAGAAAGGGATTTTGTAAATTGATTTTACTCTTTACTTCTTTGAAATCATTGTAACTAGACTATCAAAATTTGGCCACGTGGATTGTCATTCATTAAAAATGCAATACAGGTATTTCATGACACAACTGAGCCCAAAATTTCCACAGCTAAGCAAGACAGCTGCTAAGTGAATTTTGCCCCATTTTCTGACCTTTCTTGCCACAGTTGTTAATGAATCACGGCGATCGTTAAAGTAGTAACATGGTTGTTAAGTGAACATGGCTGCCCCATTGACTTTGCTTGTCAGAGGGTCATAAAAGGTAATCCCAGGGCGCTGGAGCCCTCATAAATACATGCCAGTTGCCAAGCGGTGAACTTTGACCATGTGACCATGGGGATGCTGCAATGGTTGTAAATGTGAAAAACAGTCATAGGTCACTTTTTCAGTGCCACTGTAGCTTCGAATGATCACAAAATGAATGGTTGTAAGTTGGGGTCTACTTATACAAATGATATTAATTTAGGGAGGGGCAATGTTAACAAAATAACAGCATTGAAATGATTTCATTTTATTTTAAGATCTAAGAAGTCCACACTCATGGTGTGATCAAGAGACCCTACAAAGCACCCTTCCCCCAGCCTTCTAGAGAAAGCTATACAGACATTGAATGGTACCGAACAAGAAGAAATGAAGCAACACTGATGTCTATACATCAAAATTTATGCTAGACATAAATATACTGTAGGTTACTGTTTTTTTATATTGATAGTTTCATTCACTCCTCAGCACACTAGATACAAAGCTGTGCTCTATTAACTAGCACAACAGTTGACTAATCTTCATTTCTATTTGAAATATTTCCCCAAAGTGGGAATGGCCACAAGTTCAGCCAATTCTCTCTTTAGAGGTAGTGGGCCAATAATGATGGCAAAGTTCACACATTCATTCGCTTATCCTCATTAGCCTGTCTGCCAAAAAACAACATCTGATTGGCCGAAATTCACTTTGGAAAACATTTCGCATGCAAACAGAGACCAGGAAGCTGCAGCCTTGGCTATTGGAACAGCACTTAGTTTTGCTCAGCGCATTTTGCTCAGTTTATGCCATTGCAAGCACTCAACAACTAGGCTTTCCTTTAAGCTCTTCCAGGTGGTAGAGCCCTGGACTTTTGCCTAGAGAGATAACCATGATGGAGGTACAGAGAACAAACCCTCAGGGCCAGAACTATGTGGACATTCTTCATCAGTCAAGCAGAGGAAACGTAGCACAGAACCTTCATTTTTTGATCTATAGGGGCAGGTAGAGGCTTAAGACGAGAGGGGCTTCCTAAGAGATGGACCTTCAAGACATGAAGGGAATTGAAAGTGCAGAGAACAAACAGAAGGCGGTAGAAACATTCTGTGGTATATGGGAGCATTCCCAAGTGGGGAAATGAATCAAGTAATGATTAGTTAACCAGATTTTATAACTACAACAGAAAAGAGATTTATTTGCAGGAAATATATTATACCTAGCAAAGCTAAGCACCTAGCTAACTACATCCTGAAACAAGGAGATTTGAAGAGCAGGTGCTCAGTGCCATAAAAGCCAGGGAAGAAATATGGAATTAAATTACCTCAGACTAGATTACTACTCTTGAGAGAGATGGCCTGACAAAGAAAGTAAACAAAGTCAGTGCTTAACTCTATCTAATATTTTAGTACTTCTAGATCAGAGGTGTCAAACTTGTGGCTTGTGGGCTGGATGTGTCATGTGCTGGCCACACCCATGCCCAGTTTAGCAAAGGGGAAATATTCCCAATACATCATGTGATGCTGCTGTGACACTGCGGGTTTGACACCCCTGCTCTAGATCATTAGATGCAGAAGAATCATTGCCACTGAAGTCAAATTTCCAACACAAACTATCCAGTTTAAAACAAACATACATGTTATATACATTTTAGACATTTATTAAGATTTATAGGCCGCCCTTCTCCCTGAGGGGACTCAGGGCGGCTTACAATCACGGGAAGGGGGTGCAATAATAAAAGACAAACAGTGAGTAAACAAGATAAATAATAAAACACCAACTTGCATTCAACAGTCAACACTCGGGCGGGTAATTTAAGAACTTATCCCCAGGCCTGCTGGGAGAGCCAGGTCTTAAGGGCCGTGCGGAAGGTCTGGATGGTGGTGAGGGTACGAATCTCAACGGGGAGATCGTTCCACAGGGTCGGAGCTGCAACAGAAAAGGCTCTCCTCCGTGTAGTCCTCATTTCCTTTATGTTTCTACTAAGCATTCAAGACATATTTACTGCTGGTACTGATTAGGTATGCTGTGTAATTTCCTTCCTTCCTTCCTCCCTACCTTCCTCTTTATTTTCCTTCCTTCCTTCTTTCCTTCACCAGGGTTTTTATTTCAACCAACTTTATGAAAGTCAGCAAAACATACATTTCTCATTGTGTATTACTCATGTGCCAAACTGGAATATTTTAAGCAAAATCATATTTGAGTCATCTGAGAACTAAGAGGGGCAAACTCTTTAAAAAATGAGAAACAGCTTCAGCTTCAACCCATCTTAAAGAATCAGTCTCGACTGTATAGCATTAAATAGGAAAATATTTTTGATTAAAGCTTACATGCCACCACTATGCTAGTGTTTCGATTAACATCCAAGTGATCTTTTTATTTCTATTTCTGTAAGTGATTGGGGGCTAATAGGGAATCAACCTTATTGCTTCTGTGCAGTAACAAGTTTGTGTATCATTGGAGTCTCTCTAGAATGATAAGACATAGAATATGAATTCCTTTGGGAATTAGAAATTATGAGTGATTAATTCGGAGCTGTGTTGGCTTCATTTGTGGTCATACTTTCCTTTTATTTTCAAATGAAGGACATTTTCAGGTCAGGAAAAAAGATTCTTTCCCAGCTATCTGAAAGCATTTCTCTTACTATTAAGTAGATTGACATGGTCCATTTAGTGAAGTTGGTTCCGGATGTCACAGAAGTCAAAAGCAAGACATGCTGAATCTGTCCTTGAGGAAAGGGACCAGCCTTGAGAGGTCCAAATAGAAAGTTCCCATCTGCTGTGAGCTTTATGAGAGATGACAATATAGAAATGTACAACTACATAAGCATCCAGATAAGCAGGACTGGGGCGATTTTCTGAAAGGCACAGAGAACATTTCATTTCAGGTCAGATCATCTTTTTGAGGATGTGAGATTGCATTTAGCTCTCTTTAGGCAACTTCTCAAGTGTTTAGAGGGTTCAAATGAGGCATTTACTCTCTTGATCAGTGACGTGCGGTGAGGTTTATGGCTGGTGAGGCACTGACACAGGGGTTTCAAATTTTTTTAGACTTGTGGACTTCAACTCCCAGAATTCCACAGCCAGGCATGCTCAGTTCCGATTTAAAGCAACAGCATTTTTTCTCCTTTGCGAAATAAGTCTTCCTTCATTCTTTTTCTTCTCCCTCCCACTCCTTCCTCCCTCTCTCCCTCCCTCTCTCCTCTCTCAAACAGACACATGCACACAGAGAAGTTGGATCCCTCTCTTACTCACTCACTCTCAAACAAACACAAACACAGAAGTTGGATTGGATATATTTTCCAATGGCTTGAAAGCAGCTCTTCTGCCATACCCCTCCCCCATTCCCCTACTGCCTTCCGATCTGAGCCTTTGATTGCAGGTGGAGCCATGTTGCCTTTTCAAATTTGTAATCAGTGAAGCTGGGCTTATATACTTTTATCCAGGTGTGTGTGTGTGTGTGTGTGTGTGTGTGTGTTTGAAAAGGCAACGTGGCTCTGCATGCAATCAAACTTTTTGAATTTCTCCCCCCCTCCCCACACATGCACCTTTCCAGCTATTTCAGAGAGGATTTCAACTCTGCTCTTGCCTGCCATCATGAAAAGAAAAAAAGTGTAAAAGGAAAAAGGCAAGAGCTCTGAGGTCAGACTGAGCTAGCTGCTCCCAGAGCCTCTAAAAAGCCTCTAAAAATGCCCTCTACAGAAGGCAGGAGGACGATGTGCCTTATCTACATAAGGAATTTTTCGGCTTTTAACCCTTGCTTAGCTCTGCTTGAGTGATCATAAAGTCAGACTAAATGAGGCACCTCATTCTCCTGCCGCCCCCTATAGAGGGCACTTTTTAGAGACTTTTTTTACACAGTTAAGCACTAAGCAGAGTCATCCACTGTGACTCTGGCAGCAACTACCTCAGCCTTTTTCCTTTTACATTTCTTTTCTTTTCATGATGACAGTGGTGAGGCTCCGCCTCCCCTGCCTCCCCTGACTGCATGTCCCTGCTCTTGATATTGATACCATTGAATTTTTCTATACTCACAAGCAGATTAGAGGTAGAAAAATGGTAGAAATTTACATATTAAAAACATAAAAACATAAAACAGAATAACAGAGTTGGAAGGGACCTTGGAGGTCTTCTAGTGCAACCCCCTGCTTGGGCAGGAAACCCGACATCACTTCATACAAATGAGTATTCAATATCTTCTTAAAAACTTCCACAGTTGGAACATTCACAACTTCTGGAGGCAAGTTGTTCCACTGATTAATTGTTCTAGCTGTCAGGAAATTTCTATTTAAGGTACTTCTATACAATACAATACAATACAATACAATACAATACAATACAATACAATACAATACAACAGCAGAGTTGGAAGGGATCTTGGAGGTCTTCTAGTCCAATCCCCTGCCTAAGCAGGAAACCCTATATCGCTTCAGACAAATGGCTATCCAACAACTTCTTAAAGACTTCCACTGTTGGAGCATTCACAACTTCTGGAGGCAAGCTGTTCCATTGATTAATTGTTCTAACTGTCAGGAAATTTCTCCTTAGTTCTAAGTTGCTTCTCTCCTTGATTAGTTTCCACCCATTGCTGCTTGTTCTATCTTCAGGTACCTTGGAGAATAGTTTGACACCCTCTTCTTTGTGGCAACCCCCGAGTTATTGGAACACTGCTATCATGTCTCCCCTAGCCCTTCTTTTCATTAAACTAGACATACCCAGTTCTGCAACCGTTCTTCATATGTTTTAGTCTCCAGTCCCCTAATCATCTTTGTTGCTCTTCTCTGCACTTTTTCTAGAGTCTCCACATCTTTTCTACATTGTGGCGACCAAAACTGAATGCAGTATTCTAAGTGTGGCCTTACCAAAGCATTATAAAGTGGTATTCTAGGTTGCTTCTCTCCTTGATTAGTTTCCATCCATTGCTTCTTGTCCTACCCTCAGGTGCTTTGGAGAATAGCTTGAATTCCTCTGCTTTGTGGCAACCCCTCAGATATTGGAACACTGCTATCGTTTCCCCTAGTCCTTCTTTTCATCAAACTAGACATACCCAGTTCCTGCAAACAAGAATACATAATCCCTGATAGCCTTGTGCTGTATCTAAATCTTGAAATATACAGTACATTTTGATCTTTGAAAAAAAAGTAAAGTATCTGTCATCAGGGTGAATAAGAAATGGTGGAGTAGAGTGAGGAATGCGGGGTAATTTCTCTACATGGCACTAATGCAGAAGCAAATGTTGAATCAGAAACCTGGATCCAGTTTCTTGGCCTATCCAGTCCTTAGAACTGCAATGATTCCTGCAATTTGTAATTGATCATGAAATGTGGCAAACCTTTTAGAAACAATACTCCCTTCATGGAAAAATGTTATAATCATGCTTCAAATTGAACATTGGAAGCATTTGGCAAACAGGCTATATTCACACACACACACCCCACACACACACTGCATATGTTCAGCAGGTACATTTACACTTTAAAATTTGAGCAGCTCTTGGTTATATTGATTTTTTTAAAAAAATACTTTATTAAATGTCTGCAAAAGATGAAATATAAAAAACAAAAAAAAGTTAAAAAGGAAAAAATATGGAAAGGGAAGGTGAAAGAAATAAGGAAAAACTGTTAACATTCCTTGCTCAAAGTCTGTATTTAGTCTAATCTACCACACTGCTCTGCCTGGAGAACTACTTGTGCAGATGATTCTAGCTCACTTGGTTAATATGGTTGCATGTGGAAAAGATTTGTTCCACAGTTATATGAATTTTGACCACCATTTTTTTTCCTTCTAACAGAATGAAAACAGAACAACGCCAAGTAAATGTCAGCCTTTTGCTGCTTGTCTCCTAAGCCATCTATGAATCACAAATGTTTTGAAAGCCTATAACTTTACATGTTTAATGTGCCTCACTTCTGTACATCTTGGAGTTATCCATCTGCATGAACAACAGCTGAAAAACCTCATCCTGTCCCATTGCGAATGGCCTTTTATGTGTATCCCACTAGTTAACCCAGAAGAAACCAATTATGTTTAATGAGAAATGTCACCAAATCCTTTTTTCAAACATTTAAGATATTGGGGGCTATTCACATTTTCTTAATCCTAGTACAGCTGTTTCAGGCCTGGGCATAGCAACATAGCACATGATAAATGTCTGATAATTTTTCTTTTGATTTCATTAGTTTTCCCACTCCCCAACTGCCAGACAGCTAAAGCCTAGGAAGATTATGTTCCTTGCATAAACTCCAATCCTCATTTGCAATGTGGATGGAAACTCAACCACCAGGCTAAGCACAATCAAAGAACTGAATTAGATTGTGAAGGAAGTAGAGTTTGTCCTCAAGATTCCATGAACCCTGAACTAGATAGCTCAGTTGACCTGAAATCACAATTTCATTCCACCACACCATGAGGAGTGACATTTGGTCTTTTCTTTCTAAATTTAGGAAACCTGCCCAACCCTTTTAATTAAGAGTTTTATTTGACTAGAGTTTCATTGCACATTTCCTGCTATTCCTGCCCTTATATTTGCAACATGGGTTTTATTTTATTGTATTTATTTTATTTGACTAAGATACTCCCTGACTCATATCAACTCTGGGCAATTCACAGCATTAAAAAACCCAAACAACAAATTTACAATAAAAAGCATATAACAGTAACAAGAGGGTGGAAACAATCCACAGCAATAATAGATTGAACAATGAACAAGGTGTTCCAATCAACCTAGCTCAAAGCCTGGGAGGACATCCAAGTATTTAAGGTCTTCTAGAACAGTGGTCCCCAACCCCCGGTCCGCGGACCGGTGCCGGGCCGTGGAGTACCTGGCACCGGGCCGCGCAGCGGCCGGGGGCCATGATCGCTGCAGCGGCCGGGGGCCATGATCCCTGCTGCCTCTTCACCCACACGCGCAGCCTGAGATCAACCCCGGGACTCGAACCCGAGAGCCGCCTCTCCGGTCCAAACCCCACTCCCACCCCGGCCGCCCGCCCGCCCGGCTTGGTAGCCCGTGGAGACGGAGCGCGTTCGGTTCGCTGCTACCTGGGGGCGCCGTCCCCATGACGTCACCGCGGAGTCCTCGCCTCCTTCCCTGGCGAGGCTTTCTCCCCGCCAGCCAATCAGAGGCCAGTCCCCAGGCAAGCGGGGACAAGTTGCAGGCCGGTCGAAGCAGAAGCGGGAGATTGGGGGGGGGAGAGAGAGAGAGCGAGAGAGCGAGCGCTGGGCGGGTGGCAGCGCGTTCCACAGCGGACTAGGCGCGCCGCGGGCTGCCAACCCCCCCCCCCCACACACACGTACACACACTGCCTCTCTGGCAATTGGCTGCCCAGGAAGGGAGCGGGGAGCTTTCACAGATAGGAACGTGATGGGGTTTGTTTTCTTCCCCCACTCCTGAGCCCCCCCCCTTTTTTTTGCTTGCCTTCTGGGGTCTCCGCCGTGGAGCAGCCGAGGTCAGATGGGGAGGCGGAGAGAGAGAGAGAGAGAGAGAGAGAGATGGGCGGGTGGCAGCTGTCTGTGAAACATCTTCCCCTCCCCACCTCCTGGGCAGCCAATTGCCAGAGAGGCACGGTGGGGGTGGTGGGGGTGGTGGGGGTGGTGGGGGTGGAAGGAAATAAAAAGAGAAGTTGCCCTTTCATTTTGCAATCTCTCTCTACGACCTTGTTTCATTCTCTTCCCTTTTGTTTCGTCCTCATTTCTCAATCTCAGCAACTTTAACACTTTTGGACTTCAACTCCCCAAATTGCCCAGCTAGAATAGATAGATAGATGGTGGATAGGTGATTGATTGATAGATAGAGAGGGATGGATGGATGGATAAATAGATAAATAGATGATAGATAGATAGAGGATATATACACATACACGCATACACACATACATACACACAGAGAGAGAGAGACAGAGACAGAGACAGAGACAGACATGGATGGATAGATATCACAGAAGTGAGTACACCCCCTCACATTTTATCAATATTTAAGTATATCTTGCAGCAGTTTAGACATTAATGGCTGGGGGCCATGATCGCTGCAGAACAACGCCCCCCCACCCCTGCGCGCGCTCAGCGGGCCACGGTAAAATTATCAAAGGCTGACTGGTCCGCGGCGATAAAAAGGTTGGGGACCACTGTTCTAGAACACCAATCAGCCCTTGGATCATTTAGGAACTTCTATCCAGAGGTAGGTGCCACAACAAAGGAGATACAAAATTGGGTTCCAACAGATATACTGCTTTATTGCAAGTACTCAGGGTGTGCTGAAAAGGAGCCATGAGTTTAGAAGGACCCCCAAGTTATATACCAGCTAAATGTTGGAAGTTCCATTCTGAGAGATCCCAAAAGCCAGTCTTGTTAGGATTGAACTGAGCTAGTTCTTCCCCGTCCAAGCCCGTATAGCTTTTCTTACTAAGAACATTGAAGTCCAACATATCTCAAAAGCATTCACAAAGTTGGAAGAAGGCGGGGCTTAGCAGTGAGAAGACGGACTTTCAGGCTCTCCCTGAATCTCCTTCTATTCCGAAGCATCTGGACAGTTCCTTTTTGGACCCAAGCTGTCCTGAAGAGACAGTGAAAAGTAGGGGGAGACACAGTGGTCCCAGAGACGTTCACAAAGTCTCTGGGGACCCTGGAAAAACCTCCTTTGCCAGTAACTTCCGGATTAGCCATAAGGCTAATTGAAACTGCAGATAGCCCTAAAGAAAGAGAAAGTGTTTCCAGCTGGTAAGAATATTTTATTATTTAGAGAGAAACGGACCGCCTAAAAATTCAAACTAATTTAAATTAAAGAACAGAAGAATCTAGCGGTGATTTTGATCCTTTTAATGGTTTTGGACGGTGGTTTTAAATGTTATTCACACGGATAATGGATAGATTACTCCAACATCTCCTCTGAACTTCCGCAAACGGGCTGTAAACCAATTCACTATAATTTGGCTGTTTACATCTTGACACTTTTATTGCTTGGCAGTATTGGCTTAAGATCTGATAAGATTGTACAGCTTTCAGTCTGCTTTTACTTGCAAATACTTCAGAGCTCTCAAGAAAAAATACTAACTGCGTATAAACATGGCGTCTATTCAAGCGTCTATTCAAGTGTCTATTCATTCAACATGGCGTCTATTCAAGTGTCTATTCTTCAGCACTACAGAAGCTGTCTGACACACAAGATAGAATTCAGAGAAAATTGGATTATTTGGTGTTTTTGGCAACAAAGTACGAGGAAAAAACTGAGAATGTTTTTCAAATACAAAATAAGGATGTCGGAGATAAAGATTCTGAACTTGTGGATATTTGGGGCAACTGGTTTACTTCTGAGGGAGGAAAGAATGGAATGTTTGAAGAAGAGGCAAACATACAGAAAATTTACTTCAAAAGACAGGGCGCAGGAGGAGTGAGAAGCATTAAAGAATTCATAGTTTATGGCAGTGGTCCCCAACCCCCGGTCCGCGGACCGGTGCCGGGCCGTGGAGTACCTGGCACCGGGCCGCGCAGCGGCCGGGGGCCATGATCGCTGCAGCGGCCGGGGGCCATGATCCCTGCTGCCTCTTCACCCACACGCGCAGCCTGAGATCAACCCCGGGACTCGAACCCGAGAGCCGCCTCTCCGGTCCAAACCCCACTCCCACCCCGGCCGCCCGCCCGCCCGGCTTGGTAGCCCGTGGAGACGGAGCGCGTTCGGTTCGCTGCTACCTGGGGGCGCCGTCCCCATGACGTCACCGCGGAGTCCTCGCCTCCTTCCCTGGCGAGGCTTTCTCCCCGCCAGCCAATCAGAGGCCAGTCCCCAGGCAAGCGGGGACAAGTTGCTGGCCGGTCGAAGCAGAAGCGGGAGATTGGGGGGGGGGGGAGAGAGAGAGAGCGAGAGAGCGAGCGCTGGGCGGGTGGCAGCGCGTTCCACAGCGGACTAGGCGCGCCGCGGGCTGCCAACCCCCCCCCCCCACACACACGTACACACACTGCCTCTCTGGCAATTGGCTGCCCAGGAAGGGAGCGGGGAGCTTTCACAGATAGGAACGTGATGGGGTTTGTTTTCTTCCCCCACTCCTGAGCCCCCCCCTTTTTTTTGCTTGCCTTCTGGGGTCTCCGCCGTGGAGCAGCCGAGGTCAGATGGGGAGGCGGAGAGAGAGAGAGAGAGAGAGAGAGAGAGATGGGCGGGTGGCAGCTGTCTGTGAAACATCTTCCCCTCCCCACCTCCTGGGCAGCCAATTGCCAGAGAGGCACGGTGGGGGTGGTGGGGGTGGTGGGGGTGGTGGGGGTGGAAGGAAATAAAAAGAGAAGTTGCCCTTTCATTTTGCAATCTCTCTCTACGACCTTGTTTCATTCTCTTCCCTTTTGTTTCGTCCTCATTTCTCAATCTCAGCAACTTTAACACTTTTGGACTTCAACTCCCCAAATTGCCCAGCTAGAATAGATAGATAGATGGTGGATAGGTGATTGATTGATAGATAGAGAGGGATGGATGGATGGATGGATGGATAAATAGATAAATAGATGATAGATAGATAGAGGATATATACACATACACGCATACACACATACATACACAGAGAGAGAGAGAGACAGAGACAGAGACAGAGACAGACATGGATGGATAGATATCACAGAAGTGAGTACACCCCCTCACATTTTATCAATATTTAAGTATATCTTGCAGCAGTTTAGACATTAATGGCTGGGGGCCATGATCGCTGCAGAACAATGCCCCCCCACCCCTGCGCGCGCTCAGCGGGCCACGGTAAAATTATCAAAGGCTGACTGGTCCGCGGCGATAAAAAGGTTGGGGACCACTGGTTTATGGAATACCATCTGCAAAACATTTGATACCACTACTGAGAATTAAAGACAAGCTGACAAAGGAAATAAAAAGAGGGCAGCAACATTATATGAGAGGCACTACAAACAAAAAGGTGCAAAGATTTCTTCGTATGGACTTGCTCATAAAGATGTTTGTAGAACTGGACCCACGAATGGCAGCAGATATAAGACTGTTCTGTTATTGGAGAGATACAGGCTGATAGATGGAAGAGTATAATTCAAAATTAGCTAAACCTAGTTAAATTCATTTGCAATAGATATAGTTGAATAACAATTGATAATGATAGTAATGTATACAATGTTGAGTTGCTATGATAAGTAATAATTGGATATGAGAAG
The DNA here is from genome assembly GCF_051295495.1 of Thamnophis sirtalis. Taxonomy (NCBI): domain Eukaryota; kingdom Metazoa; phylum Chordata; class Lepidosauria; order Squamata; family Natricidae; genus Thamnophis; species Thamnophis sirtalis. Next base: position 104,373,044 of record NW_028261386.1, on the reverse strand, counting down.
GGAAGGTTAGAAATATCTTTGGACTATATATAAAGATTATTAATTACAATAATAATAATTATTAAAAAATAAAATAAAACTATATACAGTTAAATCTTAACTAATAGGGGGAAATGTTATGATTATAGGATATAACTAAATAAAGAAAGGAGAATGATAATAAATTATATACATGGAGGATTAGAAATTAGAACTCCTTGGTATTAAATATTATGGATGTTTAGCTAAAACAGGATATAAGGACTTAATGTTAATGGAGGATTTTATAAATAAGTAAATAAAATGCCAGCATGTGGTTATGGATTGAATTTTGGTATAGTTAAGGATGAAGGATGTTTAAATAACTGTAGTCAACTAAAAGTGGAGGTATGATGATGTTAATACAGTAAATATTTCAGTTAAGACATTCGAATTAATATGAATTAATGGAAGAGATGCACAAAAACTTTTTGTAACCAGCTGATATACTTTTTTATAACATATGTATGTTGTGGTTTTTTTTGTGTTTCTTTTTTTTTATCAAATATATAAGTATATATACAACAGAGAGATACAGAGTGTGTCTGTGGGGGGAAATATAGTTAGGATAGATTAGCAAAGGTAAGGGAATAAGAAATGATACTAAATTATATTTGGGTTGGCGGAAGTACCATCCCAAGGAAACATAAACTGAGATTTAAAATAGACACACCAATAATAGTAGAAAAAGAAAGGGAGAAAGGAGGAGAGAATGAAAGGAAGATGGGGGAAAGAAGAAAGAGGTAAGGAGAGGAGGATGGAAAGAAGAGAAAGAGGAGGAGAGAGGGTAGGAAGGGAAAGATGAAGAGTAGGAGCAAAGGAGAGGTAAGGGAAGAAGGAAGGGGAAAGAAAGGAGGAAGGAAGAAAGTAGAGAAGGGAGAGAGGGTGAAAAGAAAGAAGTAAGGAGAGGAGGATGGAAAGGAGAGAAAGAGGAGGAGAGAGGGTGGGAAGGGGATGAGGAAGAGCAGGAGTAGGAGAAAGGTACAGGAAGAAGGAAGGGAAGGGAGAGCAGGAAGGAAGAAAGTAGAGAAGGGAGGAAGGGAGAAAAGAAAGGGAAAATAAGGTGGTGTTATAACAGGAGGAAGGGATGGTAAATAAAGCAACCCAAACTGTATATTATAACTTATTAAATGAAATAATAAATGTATAAGAATGATAAATGCTAAAACACTTGTAACCAAACGACATACTATATGTGATGATGGGTTTTCTTTTCTGTTTTGTTTTTTGTTTTTCTTTTTTTTCCTTTTCATTGTTGTGGGTATGTGTTGTCTATGTAACAAAAATAATAATAATAAAAATATTTTAAAAAAGCATTCACAAAGTTCATGTTTATATATTTATGCCTAACTTATATTCAAGCCTAATTTTTTCTTGAGAACTCAAGCTGTTGCACCAGGAATTTATTTCATCTTCACAAAACCAGTCTTGTCAGCTTAGTTGTACTGAGAGTTTATAACTGGTTCACAGTCACTAAGGGACTGCTAAAATTGAATGGGGATTTGATGTTGGTCTCTCTGGTCCCAATCTCATATATTGAGCACATTATTCATGACAACAAAACAAAGTCTTGGCATATCCAATGACTGATATACTGATTGGACCTATTAATGACTCTTATTCTTCAGCTCAAATATGGTCTGTGAGAAATCTTTTGCCTTTATCTGCCTCTCACAGAAATTTTGGTTATAATAATTTATCTTAAATAACTAGGGAGGCTGATATTTCCCAAATGTATTTTATGTTGTCTAAGCCTGATTGAAAGAAAGACATCAAACAAATAAGGAACTGAAGGACAATTTCTGTAGCTCTAGGTGACCATGAAAGTAATCAAGTAAATTTCACATCATTTCCAGAAATGGAGACACATTTCATTTAGTCATGTTTTAGTATGCCATAGTTTACCTTTTAGCAGTCAACATAGATGGGTTCTTTTAGAGTTATTTAAGAAACATTTTAAAGAGACTATCTATTTACATCTACAAGTCTTCATCACTCTACTGTGTCACAAATTATTATTTATGAATGGAATAAATATTGAATGTATAGCCAAATATCTGCATATAATTCAAATCTATGTGAAATTAAAACCAGAAAACCATAAATACAAAATAGTTATCTCAGTGGTTTTAACTGTACATAACAATGACGGAGAGTGCAAAATAAAAACTAACCTAAAGGCACTGCTAACACAATATTTCAAATTCCCAAACTGAAGGTCCAGATAACTTATAAACACTATCTTTCTTTATATATTTAATAAATACATTTATTCAGAAAAATCCTGATTTAAATGAGCAGTTTGTTTAAAAATACTCTCTATGTAGTATATTTTATTGTTAGGTTGCTAGCTCTAGGATTATTTCGGTGACTTTGAGAAACCTTTAAAAAATGCTGAAAATTGCAGATCCCAGTTTTTAACTGGGCTTATATGTTGATGCCTTTTGGCTTTTATTTTATTCTGGGTGGGATATTTATTATTATTTTTCATAATCTTGGGACTTAATCAATTTATGGATGAATTGTATTAGGGAATTTAGTTGTTGAAATCTTAGTTGTACCATTCAGATTTGTTTGTCTTTTTTTAATGGTAATATCAGACATTTCTCAGAAGAAGCAAATATATTTTGATGATGTATTTGCTTACTGTTAATTGTACTTCTATTCATTTATTCATGTATTAAACATATATGGTCCATTTTGCCTAGAGGCAACTCTAGGCAGCTATGCAATTGAGATCCAGTTTGGGGTACTGGTTAAAAGGAGCAGCCTAGAAACAGAGAAATTATGATTTCTAGTCTTGAGATAGCCACAAAACCAGCTGGTTGACCTTGTGCCAATTACCTTCTCTTAACCCAAGGAAGGAGACAATGGTAAACCACCTCCAAATCTTGCTGAAAAAAACTGCAGGGACTGGCCCAGTTGCCAGGAATGTGACTCAAAGACACATTCTTCCCCCCAACCCATAATGCAGTTGGACTTTTAAAGTTCCTGTTTCTATGTCTATTGCAATATATTCAAATGCCTTCCTACAGACATACCTAAAGGAATATCTTGGCAGATTTGAAATGTATTTCTTGGCTTGTGTAAGGAAAGATGTCTTTCTGACATTCCTTTAATCCCAGAGAGGCCATTAGCACCAGAGGTCTGGAAGTCTGTAAAAGCCAATAATTCTTTTTAGAATATGTATCATAAAAAGCAGACTGGGAAAAATATCCATTTTACTTTACTTTTGGGGGGCTCAAAGCCATCAGGACTTAGACGATTATAAAGTGGCTGTAATTTCTCATTAAGAATCTGCCTCCATTTCCACTGCAAGCAGGTACTTCCTTGGCTATGGTTTACCATTCTGAAATGCAGCTTTACTTTCTCATTATTAATGTAATTCTTCCTTTGCTTTTCATCTTAGTACTTTTATTTTTGAAATGTTCACTTGTGGTGTATTATATTTCATTTCTTAAATTTTTTTCATTTCATTTTTCATTTAATTTCATTTTTAATGTGTGCCAGTGTGCCCACAAGTAAAACATGAAAATAAAGATGATCTATCTATAATAATTTTCACCATGAATTGGATTGATATTATTGGGAAAAAAATCACTCCACCAACACTGTTGTTCAGTAACTCAGTTTCTGTACACAGTTGTATGCACCTTAGCCCACAACTGTAATTCATGAAGGAGAAAGCCAAGATTGCTGGCTATAGATTGTCTTCTGTGATACATATTATAGAACGTGGCACGACAAAACCGCGCTCGTCAAAATCGCGGCGCTAAAGCCGCGACGTCATCATCGCGCATCATCAGCGCCGTGACAACAGCGCAGCAACAGAAGGGCGCTTTAAAACGGCGCCGCGGCAGAAAGCCGACTTCAATTAAGGTAATGGTTAGGATTAGGTTTAGGGGTTTGTTTTAGGGTTTGTTTTAGGGTTAGGTTTAGGGTTAGGTTTAGGGTTAGGTTTAGGGTTAGGTTTAGGGTTAGGTTTAGGGTTAGGGTTAGGTTTAGCGTTAGGTTTAGCGTTAGGTTTAGCGTTAGGTTTAGCGTTAGGTTTAGCGTTAGGTTTAGCGTTAAATTTAGGGTTAGGGTTAGGGTTAGGGTTAGGGTTAGGTTTAGGGTACTGAGTGCTTGGGAATGCACGAATTTGCTCTCCGCGATTATGTCATCGCGGTACGGTCGCGTTTTTCCTTAGCGCTTAGAACGGCGCGAATTAGTCTTCGCGCTTATGTCTCCGCGGATAAGGGCTTCGCGGATTTGTGGTGGAACCATTATAGAATTTACACTGGGATTCTAAGGGCATTGAAATTCCATTCATGTCTTCTGGATAATAGGTTCAGGTAAACATGTGTAAGATTCAGCAATTATGTAGAAAAATTCAACACAAAGTATGCCTATTTCTGTCCCTCACATTAATACGATTCAAATAGGTTCATTATGAGCTTCGATAGCTTTAGAGTTCTACAACTGCATATTTTCCTCTCACCTAATGAAACAGGGCATGATGCAATCATAAGAGTTCAAATAGAAACATTTCTCATGGAGATACAAAAAGATACAATGAGAATAATGTTATTTCATACACCATAACTGTCTTGCTATATAGTGTGAAGTAAGCATAAATGACAGGCCTTTATGTGCTTTTGTTTGTTTTCATCAAACAAGCAATCATGGAAAGAAAGAAAAAAGATTCTTTGAAATGGTACAGATTTTACCCATTTATATCATTTTCCTGGTGTAGCATCTACTTATATAGATATTGGATGTGCAAACCTGAACTCTGAGGAATTGGCCTCCCCATCTCAAACTCTCCTGGTAAACTAAAACCCACCAACACTCAGTGATGGGACCAAAATGGCATTCAGGCAAATCAGCCATGAATAGGCACATAGAGATAAACCACATTTACACACCATTCAAAGCAGCCAATAAAAAACCTAGGGAGGTAATAAAAAGGCTGACACATTTCCTTCAGCAGCCAAGATTCAGAACATTGTCAGGGATCAACCTGAGACAGAAAATCAGGCAGAAAACAATGCTCAAATTAAAGTACCACCAAGGAGGAAACTGTACCACTAAAACTGGAAGGGAAAACTACTATATGTAAATAGGCAGCAAATCTCATGCACACTTGCACTGATGGTGTTACCTAATTGGATAATGAAACAACTGCAAGCAAACAATCCAGGGCAGAGAGCACCAAAAGCGCCAAAATGTCTGGTGTGCATACAAGGATGGAAGACATGGAAAATATAACCACATTCCTATATAATTTACATAATAAATTATATCCTAGATTGTAAATAAAATAAACTAATTAAGGAATGATTTGCAGGCAGCACAAAATAATAGGAACGGATTAATTTAAAATGTAGAGTATCAAAACATTATTGTCTTATAAGAAAATTAAATTATGAAATGAAAGATATATGTTGTGCAAGAAAGGCAAGCAGTGATGAAGGAAAGGGAAGAGAGGAACATGAAAAAGAATTGAGCAAGAATAGTCAAGTGAAAAAGGGGAATGGGAGTGATGAATTGAAAAAACAAATCAGTTGGAGGTTCACAAACCATAATGCCATCACACAGAGAATCACTCAGAAAGAAAGTGATGATGCTTCATGTATTGTAGTGACAATGGATAAATACATCTTTAGCTCTTCATCTTCATTGGTTGTGGTTGACAGGGCTAGTCATAAAGCTATTCTGATTTGAGGAAGAACTTGTATGTTCCTGGATACTACATTTCTTGTCTGCTTCTTCCTTCTTCTCGCCTCGAAGGTACTATAGTGTCTGTTTTAAAAGAGGCAGCAGACATTTATGAAAATGTCCTCTTTTTTTTAACCAAATAGTGTCATCTATTTCACTTAACTCCTAAACTACATGTTGGATACAAATGTCTACAACAGAAGTCCCCAACCCCTGTGGTCTATTTGGAACTGGGCTGCGCCCGGTACACATGTGCATATGCCCAACTCATTTTGCTTGAGTGGCGGGCTGGCATGCATGCATACATACACACAGATCAACTTATGTAAGTTGAGCTGGGTATGCATGCATGTGCATGCCAGCCTGCTGCTTGTACAAGTTGAGCTGCATATGTACGTATGCATTGGCCCACTGTTTGCAGGGCCTGTTCCCCCCCCCCCACTAGCTGGGCTGCCAAGCCTCAAAGGTTGGTGACCAGTGGTCTACAGAAGATTTCTAATCAGTTGTTGTGCCCCACCAGCGGCCAGCAGAGCTGGCAGCAGATCCAGACAGTGAGGAAATTGGGGAGGAATGTGGGCCAGTCCTGGAGTCTGGGGAAGGCTCTGACAACTGCTCTGCATTGGAGGCAGAGATGGGGCCAGGGCCATCTGACAGTTATCAGCTGCCTTTGGAGTCAGACATCAGTGTGGCAGATGAACAGCTGGAGCCTGCTCCCAGTGTGCGCATGCACAGAGTTGCCAGATGAAGGGAATAGCTAAGGAACAAGGGTCGACTTGTAACTAAGGCCACAGGTGGATGGTGAATGGCCCCTCCCATAGGGAATAAAAGAGGAGTGAAAGGGGAGTAGTGTTTGCAGGACACAATTAGTTCATTCCTGCATTCTTGCCAAATATTTTGGTATCTGAAAGATATCGGCCTGGCCACTCTCCAAGCCTGATAAAGGTCAGTAACTGTGAACTATCCTGAAAGACTGTGGGTTGAGACTTTGCTGGAGAGGAATTCACTGTAAATTAAATAAAAGGGGTTTATCAGGACAAGGACTGGGCTTTGTGCTGCTGAGGAAGGCTAGGTCAGAACATCAAGTGAGTTCTGTTAAATGAACTAAAATCACTTTATAGGAAGAAGGAGAATTTTTCTCACAGTACCCTAGAATGACACAATGATCAGAGGTATTATGAGAAATTAAAATGGCAATCAGATTTAGTCACCAGCTGGAATATTTTCAAGTGTAGCATTAACAATGGGTCACAGTGGACTATTAGGTTAGCCTCTTCTTGGATTAGAACAAAACCAACCATTATTTTGTCTTTTGATCTCAGGGATTCTCCAAAAATTAAAATCAGCATTAGATCTGGAATAATTGTCCTCTCTGTCTTATAATTATTCCACTCTGAGGAATAACATAACATTTTCTCAAAGGTGCTAACTAAAAGGATATTTTTGTTCTTGCTTTTTGAAACTATTTATTTGCAGTGTATTGAAGTAACATAACCAAAGCTGAATCACAGTCTGGTAACAAATTGTTCTTCTCTTATCCCCATGGTATTGCCTTCATCTCACCTCCAGCCCATAAATAGACAGCCTTACCTTGTGTAGCTGTGCTCATATTAAAATAGCCTTTTTAGACGGACAACTTTCAGTAAGAAACTTCAAGGTAGGCAAAGTCTGTTAAGATTTGTCCACCCATGCCTATTAAGTTTCAGGAAAATTTGAGAACCAATTTTGCTCACCACATTACAAAAAAGATGTTGAGACTTTGAAAAAAGTGCAGAGAAGAGCAACAAAGATGATTAAAGGCCCGGAGACTAAAACATGAAGAACTGTTTGGGAACTGCGTATGGATAGTCTAGAGAAAAGAAGGACTAGGTGTGACATGACAGCAGTATTCCAGTATTTGAGGGGCTGCTACAAAGAAGTCAACTTATTTTCCAAAGCACCAGAAGGCAAAACAAGAAACAATGGATGGTAACTAATCAGGAGAGAAGCAACCTGGGATTAAGGGAAAACTTCCTAATTAACTAGTGAAACTGTTTGCCTTCAGAGGTTGTGGGTGCTCCATCACTGGATATTTTAAAGAAGAGCTTTGACAGTCATTTCCCTGAAATAGAATAGGGTCTCCTGCTTGAGCAGAGGGGAGGGGGTGTTGGATGAGAAGACCTCTGAGGCCCCTTCCAGCTCTATTCTGATTGATTGACTGGGAATAGAGGCAAAGTTGAAATTGCAGTTAGAATGGCAAACCTCATGTTAGTTTTACTTTACTTTTTATTATTTTAAATATTTATATTTTTGCCTATTTTTTGCTTTGGAGTTTCCATTGTTACTATGAGTAAGTCTTGGACTATAAATAAAATTGATCAATTTCATCCTGGGGCAATTTTCTGCTGAATCAATAATAGGGTTGTAACTCAGGAGTGAGGAACGGTCCTTCTGCTGTACTAGAGATGGGAAAAAAAAGTTAAATTTTAATGTTGCGTTCTCGATCTGAACCAGCTCTTCCTATTTTTGTGATTATTTTTTAAAAAACTGCTTTTACTTCAGCTAATATATTAAAATTGCATGATATTAGAACAATAATGTTGTAAAAAACTGGAAACAGTATTGTCATTTGGGTGACATTGAAATGTTACATTACCAGTGTGACTCAGTTAAGTGAAATTCTTATTGTAGCCGAAAAAGTTAAATGTGACATGCACATTTAGAGATGTACAAGCCTCAGAAACAATTGAGAAGTAGTGCTGAGGATCATGTGAAAGATCTTCATTAAGCAGCCACTTTCTTTTTGAGACATACATGTGATTCTAAAATAAAGGTGTCACTGCTCTTAAGGACCTTTACTTTAAAGCAGGAATTTTAAGTCAATTCCTTAAAGTATCATCCTTTTTTGTGGACACCTGCCCTGCAAGCCTGAAAAATGAAGTAGCTGCTTTAATGATAAGTAGAGATGGCCATTTGCTTTGTCCAAAAGAGTTCTTCTGACCCATTATTTGCTATACAAATAAGCAAGAAGTTAATACGGTATCATCTAATGAATAGTTGATGTATTTTGCTGCATATTGATGCTACAAAAAATATTTAAAATAAATTTGAAGGAAACATTATTGGAAGGATAATATAGTTATTGGAAACAATCACAATAAATTGTTTTTTTTAAACAAAACCTAAACAGAGGAAAAAGTGCTCTTTTCTTTTGGTCCATTAATTTAGAATATATTTATGCTACAGTTAATTTATCATTCATATATATTGTCCTTTCTCTGCTGCCCTTTTGAACTGCCATTTTTTAGTGAGTTTAAGACTGTGCAATGAGTTTCTCTGTCCATGATGAAAGGTTTTGCTGTGGCTAGCAAATCATGTGGTTTGTTTGATTTTCTGTATTCTGTTACAACTGCAAGTTAAATCACGATGGAAGTTGTTCATTGATTTGACTGTACATAAACATGGGGTTCATCAGAAGCTTTTAAAAATATAAGAGTGACGACAAGCACTAGGAGACACATTTCCTCCTAGCTGAGTTGAAGACCAGTATTTTGAACTCATAGCTGACCTCTTTGCTTGACCAAAGGGCATTCTGCTTAATAGACAGAGTTAATTTGCTAAACTACAGAATTGGTTGCTCCAGCATTCATTCTTCTGCACTTTCCCTTCTTTGTTGGGAAAGCAAAAGCTCTGATATAATCCAGTTGGCACAAGATTGCCCAAGGGGATCAGCCAACATGTTGCTTTGAGACAGACTGTGCCTTAATTTGTTGAGTTTCTACTTTCCAGGAAAAGAAAGGAAGAAATGAGACACAAGGCACACAGCAAGTGACAAACAGGGGACTGGCAGGGCCAGGAAAAGGGGAGACTGAAGGAAGGAAATTAATTGAGAACATCAAGACTGACGTTCTTTGTAGACAAGTTGCTTCATTGGCTCTATTTTTGTTTTTAAACCATTTCCTCAAGAATAATGCAGAAGTAATATACCTCAGGGAACAACAGTAATGATTAAAAAAAAAGCTTTGCAAAGCTTTGCTTTTATTTTTTATGCCTCTTCTGATTTCACCCGAAGAAGACTAGCGGTAGAAGTCAAAGATTACCAAAACAAAATAAATCTTAATACAACCAACATATATAAACACAAAATGTTTGATGTATTATTCCTAAATGGACATTCAGATGTTAAATATCTTTGAACTTTGACACATTTTTTCTACTTAAAGGAGCAAAGGATCCCTCATGCCCAATTCACATACTCAGAAATTAGTTCTTGTATTCCATACCTGTGAGCTATATGCCTGGAAAATGATTGGAAAGAAGCACTTCAGATTTCTATTTTCTATTAAATCATCTCCATCTTTTTCTCAGGTTCTTGTGGAAATCCAATAAAACGTTTGTGTGCTTCAGTGAATAGCAGAAAAGATCTTTGCTTGTCATTATGCGGGATCCAAAAAAATTCTTCCAAATCTTTTTTTTTTAACTATGTCATCCATACTGTCCATTATCTTGGCGGGTTGGGAGTTTAGCCGAGGTTCCATAGATACTGGGACATGATTTATTAATTGCTCTGTTAGATTATGGAAATAATCTTGCTCTGTCGAACTAAAGGCCTATCTAATCTAACATTCCATTTCTCATTGGATGTCAATGGAAAATCTTATGTCAGAAATATTAAGATAAATGATTTCATCACTACAACAACTGAAATAGATTAAGTTAAAAATGAAAATTCCATTGGAAAAAAATCAGTCTCAAATTAGATTCACTATCATGGATTTGGTTTAATAATAATAATAGCCTAGGCCTTTGTCCTTTTACAAAGATAATAAGTACATAAGAAGCAATATTTTCCATTGGTTAAATCCATGTTATTATGGATACATTAATTTAGCCTTGTATCTTGGTTTGTGTGGATCAGATATTTTAGAAGACTATGCAATTTTAATGCAATCTTTGGTTGCATAAATAGAGGAATAAAATACTGATAACATGAAATATTAGTACCAATTTATAAAACCTTAGTAAGACCACAACCGGGAATACTGCATCCAGTTTTGATACCCACATTATAAAAAAAGATGTTGAGACTTTGGAAAGAGTGAAGAGAAAAGAGCTAAAAAACTAAGAATAGTTAAGGGCTTGGAGAATAAAACATATGAAGAACAGTTGTAGGAATTGGGTATGGCTAGTCAAGTGCAAAGAAGAACTAAGGGTGTTTCAATATTTCAGGGGCCATCACAAAGAAGTAAGGGTCAACCTATTTTCCAAAGCACCAGAAGGCAAGACAAGAAACAATGGATGGAAACGAGGAGTGGGTTGTGGCAGGCACTAGTGCCAGTTTGCTTGTGGGTGCACTTTGAGTGTGCCTGCTTGATGTGTGCTGCGCATATATGCGCAGTGCAATAAAAATTGTTCTGCGCATGCTCAGCAGTGAAAAACAAGATGGCGCTGCCTATGGCGCCGCCTGGAGAACCAGTTCAGGGGCATGGCAGGCCTGGGTCACTGCTGGTTCCAGCAACACAGGCCACGAAACCTTTACCGGTTCTACCAAACCGGTCCGAACCAATAGGTACCCACCATTGATGGAAACTAATCAAGGAAAGAAACAATCTGGAATATCGAGAAACTTCCTAACAGTGAGAACAATTAACAATTAACCAGTGCCTTTTGAACTTATGGGTGCTCTATCTGGCATAGGGCCTCCTGCTTGAACAGGGGGTGGACTAGAAGACCTCCAAGGTCCCTTCCAACTCTGTTATTCTGTTATTCAAACACCAGCAATCTGTGAAGATGATGCTAAAAGAGATTATTTTAAAAGGCAGCGGGGTTATTTCAAACTTCATATGATTTTTCAGAGCCATTCTGTAATTAAATATAGTCTCCCACTGATATGTTTCACACAGACAGATGTGCACACAAACATGCAGATTGTGGTTTGTTAACCCCCAAAGTTAATTTGCTTCTGTATTTACAACTGATAATTGGAGTATCAAAGTCTTCCTGTAGGTGGTGCTATTATGCTACACTGCAATTAAAACTGCCCAAAATGTCTCTCTTGCATATAGATGTTCTTCAACTCCATTTAGCATAAAATATATATTTTAAAAATAGCAATTCTTGCTTGAAAAGTGTCTGTGTTCAAGGGAGGTCTGTAATTATATGCTATGCTGTTTGTTTTAACAAAGGTAGCAACAATGCTCCGGTGATGTGTAAGTTAACCTCTGATAGGAGGTTTCATGGACTCAGACTCCATGAATCACTTGGACTTGGACTCAATCACTTACAAACAGCTACAGCTGGAGTTGCCCAAGGTCCTCCCTCTGCCTGGCTCAGGTGGGTTAAGATATCACATGGCTAACTCTATCTGACATGCCAGCAGCTCCAGAGGAATTTCTGGGTAGGCTAGTTGAAAGAATACGATATTGGATTTCATAGAACTTATGGTTTGTATATTTTCTTAAAAGAGAATATATGTAGCTCATGGTTGAACTGTAGAGTCCTTGATGCTGTCTGAGCTCGGTTGTTTGCTTGCAGACATTTTGTTACCCAACGAAATAACCTCTTTGGTGCTGAAGACATTACCTGGTCAGGTAATGAAATGTCTGCAAGGCAACAAGGTCAAAGAGCACCACAAACTCCACATTTTCTGCTCCAAACAATTTAGGTGACTCCCATAGTTTGGTGTTCTGAAGATGACACTTTGTTTGCTTTGGTTTTCCACACTGGAACCTTTTTCCTTGCTGCTTTCTGTAGCAAGGAACTGCTTCTGAACTCCTTTCCTCCCTATTACATGTAAGATTCCAGGAAAGAACCATTTCATATTCAGCTGCATTTCTTCAGCTGATTCCCAATTTCTTCAGGTGTTAGCCTACCTGGCACTCCCAATGTAAGTTGTTCTGGTGTAAAAAACTGTTACTCTTATTCCTCCCCCCTTTTTTGCAGGATCTGGGTTTGATTATGTTCAGGATAGTATTGTAAGAAATGGCATGTTTTATAATGGAGATATTTCCTTGATCATCTATTTGTTAAATAATTTTAAATCGTAGGTTAAAATGTTAATTAAATCAGCTAAGAAAACTCAGAAGAGACCTAGCAAACAACTACTCACATCTTGGGGTTCCATGGACATGTAGATATCATTTTCTCAGAAATAATATGGAAGTGATTTGCTGTTGCCTCTTCCAGGATGTGGTGGCTCAGTAGTGGCTAAGACTCTGAGCTTGTTGATCAGAAAGGTTGGCAGTTCGGTGGTTTAAATCCCTAGTGCCACGTAACGGAGTGAGTTCCTGTTACTTGTCCCACCTTCTGCCAACCTAGTTGTTCGAAAGCATGCAAAAATGAAAGCAGAAAAAATAGAAATCCCCTTTGGTAGGAAGGTAACAGCATTCTCTGTGCTTTTGGCATTTAGTCATGCTGGCCACATGACCACAAAGACGTCTTTGGACAGCACTGGCTCTTTGGCTTTGAAATGAAGATGAGCACCACACCCTAGAGTCGGGGACAGCTACCACATATGTACGAGGGGAACCTTTACCTTCCATGATCCCCCCCCCCAATTTACCTGTTTAGCCTAAGTCATGAGGTTTTCTATTGGTCTTCCATCCCAAGCTAAGTTTTTGTGAGATCAACCAAAATCAGTGGGTGCTGCATCTAGTGAGGCCCTTCTTAAGCTGATAGCAATCCTTCATCAATAATACTATACAACTGTCTGGCTATAACAATTGTCATTAACTGTCCAGAGTCAAGAATAACAGATTAGTGTCTAAATAATTTGGAATAACTCAATAAATAAATAAGGAAACCCTCTCATACACCTTTTCAGATAAGTATCAAGCATGTTACTTTGCAAATGGTTTTTATATAGCATCCTATAGCGGTACAAATGTAAATAGCTTTTAGTAAAATTATATTAGGTATGCAAGAGTTTTTACACTTATATGATGAGAAGCAGCTCTAGAAATTTGATAAACATTGGAATTCACTGTGTTGAAATATCCATTGATATTTTAAAATGGGCGTCAGTATATATAAAGCCTTATGGTTGATATCAATCTATAATATTCTGGATATTGCTGAACTGTAACTCTATTGATAGAGGAGAATATTTGTAGCTCAGGGTTGAAATGAGGGGTCCTTGGTGTTCTCTGAGTTTGGTTGTTTTCTTGGTTGTTTTCCTGATTGTAAGAATACAATGAAGCTCAGAGAGAACCAAGAACCTCCTATAGCTCCAAGCTGGCACGACCGATGTTACAGTTAGTGTAGTTACTGATAAAATTATGGTATTGTAAGATTTATTTTTTATGCCATAGTTCTATCTAAGGAATAGACGTCTAATGAACCAACAGAGGCTGCTGCCCAGGAAAGTGGGAAGAAATATGATTTTGTATGATTCTTCTTTTTTTGTAAAACCATTCATATCACTTGGTCTGTTCCAAAGATTCTTCAGTTTTGAGAATTCATACAACAGTACTTTTTCAACAATTGAAAAATCAGTTTTGCTTTTGAGTAAGGGGTGGGGTATTTGTGAGAACAGGGGAAAAGGAAATAAATTAATATTTTTAACAAATGCATTTTAGTGGCCAAGATTATGAATTAAATCACTACGCTTTTAAATTGGGCAGAATACATTTCCCTACTGGTTGGATGAATAATAAAATCAAAGCCTTGATCTTATGGTGATAATAATGCAATGTATTAGGCTATTTCCCTAAAGGACTTCATATTCCAATTTGTTGTTAGGTTTTGTAACTGCCCATTCAGAAGCAGAAACACTCTGTGAAGTTGACATGATTGACAGCCACTTAAAACCAAGTGCAGAAAGATGTCTGGTGAGACAGAAAGAGCTATGCATTAATTATGTTCAGGTTTTTCCCCCCTTTGACTTTTACTTTGTCAACATAAATCTAAAATGCCTCAACTGGAAAACCCCACAATTTATGCTTCAACAAAATAAGACTTAGGATGAATATCTTGAAACAATTTTAGCACCTGCATTCAGAGGAATCTAAAATTCAGTTAGAAATGTATATAAATATAACTCTTTCTTTGTAGGCTTTGTGGGCTACTGAAATATTAATTATTACATCAAATCTTAGACAATAATATTTGAAAGGAGTTACAAAACATCAGTCATATGAGCCTCATGCTGCTTTGGGTTGAGCATTATTGTTGTTATTCCATAGTTTTTAATTCCTTCTTTTTTCCCCATATGAGGGTCTTGTTAGCTGCTCAGAGTCACTGTGATTAAAGCAGAATAGAAGTTGGAGTGATAAATAAATCAACAATCATTTTTGTGATGTTGACTAATTTGATGTCAATGCTCTATTTTTGCTGATAAAATTTGCATCTTTCCCCTAAAATACTTTGAAGCAGCCTTTGCCTGTTACTTGTATCAGAGAGATATGCAAGGAAGGAAGAATTGAAGTTCCATCAGCAGGAGGGGACATTAAATTTTGTCCATTATCACCATATTTCGGATCACTTAGTTATATATTCAAACCCCATTCATATTTTAATGAACTCATAGCTACCAACCATAATAAATCATACAAAAAACCAAAAGCATTGATCCACAATAAATATGACCTATGACAGGACAACATTAATAAAGCAAAACAAGAACTCAGTTAACAAAAGCAACAATTTCCACATAGGTGAGAAATGTGGTATTAATAAGATAATGACCAGAGATTATTTGTTTAAATCACCACATTTTATGGGCACTGACCACTACAAGATCTTGTCTGGAAGGCCGTTTTACATTATGATAGAAGAACATCTACTGTTTGTAAATGCTTGCCATAATCAGGGTAGGTGGCCAACCTATTGCAAAGCTTTGGAAGCGAATGATATAGAAGGCACTTCAAAAGTATCCCAATTAAATTGTGGTTGAGACTTGAATCCCTGAGTTCCAACCTTGTACCTGTTTCACCAGGATTCTTGATGACAAGGACTTATCCATAGAGTCTTCAGAACTCAGCAGGACAACCTGCGAAAGAGCACGATTACCACCTTGAAAAACTGCACTTTGTATGTCAGAGTATTTCATCACAGGATTTTAAATAATATAATCCATAATTTCTTCACAGTTGGCTAAAGCTATTGCTGTGGGCACTCGCAACAATATCTGATATCGGAGATGGGTTGAACCAAACCACAGGATGAGTAATATGATAGAAATAATTGGCTCACAGGTGCACAAGTCTCATGCATTATTGCATGAAGACACATAATTTCCACTTTTTAAAAAGCCTCTATATTTTAGGGCAAAAATATGCACATGATATATGAAGAATAAATATTAATCATTGCACTATTAATCAAAACCAAGGTGCCATAATGCAGAAATGGACTAATTTCATGCTTGCAAAACCTGCTTGGTTTTTTCTTTTATAGAACTTGAAGATCCATTAATTGGACCTTGATGCAAAAGACAAATGCTAGAGCATGGCAAGGCAGCTTTATATATATAAAGCAATATATATATTTAAAGTCACAACCCCTGGTATGCCCAAATATGGGAGGAAGGTCACACTTCCACTCTCTGTCTTCGGCTCGTCACAAGAGACCATCCAGACAGAAACCCAATATTTTTTACTGTTGCCTTTTTGTTACATTTGTTATATTTATGCTGATAAATAAATAAAGGGAGACTAGTATAGATCTATTTCAAGCTATTTATCTCTCATCAGCTAGCCATACCCTATGTTGGGAATCGAACCTGTGCTCTATTGCCTCTCAGGCAGATGTGTTAACCATTGAGCTACAAGGCTCAATGTGACGAGCCGAAGACAGAGAGTGGAAGTGTGAGCCTTGTAGCTCAATGGTTAACACATCTGCCTGAGAGGCAATAGAGCACAGGTTCAATTCCCAACATAGGGTATGGCTAGCTGATGAGAGCTAAATAGCTTGAAATATATATATATATATATATATATATTTATGCTGATAAATAAATAAAGGGAGACTAGTATAGATCTATTTCAAGCTATTTAGCTCTCATCAGTATATATATACATACATACATATACATATACATATACATATACATATACATATACATATACATATACATATACATATACATATACATATACATATACATATACATATACATATACATATACATATACATATACATATACATATACATATACATATACATATACATATACATATACATACATATACATATACATATACATATATATATATAGGCAATAATATGCCAATATGCTTCTCTTGTAATGGCTGCCTGATTCCTGGTCCCATCTGATTTTATTTTGATTAAAAGATAAAATAACCAGAAAGTGGGAAAGCCCACAGAATCTTCAAATGTCATTCTTTTCAGGAATGTTTTGAGCTCTACATGTTACAAACATCCAACTAATGATTAGAGAACTTCAAAGTGATGTAAAAAATTAAAGGTTTCCTATTAGCTGTGTCTGACTTTAGGGCCCAGTGCTCATCTCTGTTTCTTGGCCAAGGGAGCCAGTATTGTCCAAAGACAATTTCCATGGTCATGTGGCCAGCATGGCTTTATATCAAAGGCACATGGAATGTTGTTACCTTCCCACCAAAGTGGTACCTATTAATCTAGTCGCATTTGCATGCTTTCAAATTGCTAGGAATTGCTATGAGCTGGGGCAAGTAATGGGAGCTCACCCCATTGCACAGAGCTCGGGTTTCAAATTTGGGCTGTCAGCTCTAAATCTGCTACCATCTAATAATGATTTGGATTTATGAAGCCCAAATCTTGAAGCCCTACTTCAGCAGTCTTTTTTTAAAAAATAAAGGTGCTTTTAATATAACAACTTGTCATTCTCAAATACAGAGATAAATTGGTCATTGTTAAGGGGCAATTTTACCCTTTTGGTAAATGAATGTTTTAGGACCAACTCTGCTTCCCATGTAGCCATTTTGGAATGGGGAAACCATTCCCACCATGACAGTAATACTGTAAAGGCATTTTTCTGCATGCCTCCAAAATAGCTGCATATCCCTGCCAGCCTCCCCTCCCTCCAAATTACATTATCCCCAACATCAAGTTAAAGAATTCTTCTTTCTGAAATACTTTCTGAGTAGCAGAACTGAAATGGATGCAGTCACACTCCTTGTTTGCTGAAGCCTATTTCTGGTTAGCTTAAGCTTTCATGATAATTTAGTGTAGTTTGGTACAATACTGTTTTGTAGAGGCCATTGTTAAATTTTTTAGGGAGGGAAATCCTCATCAACCTGCTACATAGCACTTAGAGCTTTATGAAGGAATTCAGAATTGCACCACCATCGATCCTAGAGAAGGAGACTTGGTCACATGCATATTCTTCCATAAGGATTTTGAACTACTTGGACAATTCATGTATTTCATGTGATATTTTATGCCACTTTTCTCTTCTGACAGACATTTAAGTGGCTAACCAAATCTAAAACCCAAAACAGGATATCAAAATGAGTAAACTGTAACAAATATACAATACACTTTTTCTACAGGTAGACTAGTGGCTTACAATAGTTAACTTAGTGACTGTTCAAAGTTGCGGCAGTACTGAAAAAAGCGACTTATGATCGTTTTTCACACTGAAGACCATTGCAGCATCCTCACGGTCACAAGATAAAAATTCAGATGCTTGGCAACTAACTCATATTTATGACGATTGCAGTGTCCCAGGGTCATGTGACCATCTTTTGCAAACTTCTGACAAGCAAAGCCAATGGGGAAGCCAAATTCATGTAACAACTGTGTTACTAATCTGAAAACTGCAGTGATTCATTTAACAACTGTGGCAAGAAAGGTCGTAAAATGGCGTAAAAATCACTTAACAACAGAAATGTTGAGTTTAGTGGTTGTTGTAAATCGAGGACTACCTGTATTCTGTTTTTGATTTTGATTTTATATTTTATGTTAATTAATTATATTAATATTTTATAATTTATTGTAAGTACAAAATCATTTCGCTATTAAAAGTTTGCAGAAAGAAATGCATGTTAATGAATTCTATAAAAGCTGAGATAACTGGACAGGGGGAATGCAAGTTCCAAGAAAGTGGTGTTTAAAATGCTTTTTAATATGTATTTATTTGATTTTACTATAGCCATGCAACTCCAATGGACCATTACATTTGATTATTATGCTTGTAGTCCTCGACTTAACAATCATTCATTTAGTAACAGTTTGAAGTTACAAAAGTATTGAAAAAAGTGACTTATGACTGTTTTTCACACTTACAACTGTTACAGCAGCCCCATGGTCACATGATAAAAATCTGAAAACTTGGCAACTGGCATGTATTTATGACAGTTGCAGTGACTTGGGATCATGTGATCATTTTATGTGACCTTCTGCCAAGCAAACTCAGTGGGGAAGGCAGATTTCATTGGAAACCATGTTACTCAACTCCTATGGGCCCCAATAAAGATGTTCAATCAATGTTCATCACAAATTAGGATAATTAAATAATTTTAGTGTAGTAAGGTTAGTTTAATTAAATTAAAAATTAGTTCACTATTAACAAAAAAAAAACCTAAGTGTATTTTTGATGTCCGATTTAATAAATGTTTTTACAATATTGATTAGGTAAGAAAAAAAATCTTGCATTAAAACATGGGAAGAAGTATGAAAGAATTTCTCTGAGGAAAACTATTTATTACAGATAGGTTTACTTTCAAAACAAATTAGTAGCCTATATTTCAAGTTAGAAACCCAGTTAAAAATACGGTTTCTATTTTTTTTCCAAGAATATATTATGTCAGGGAATTCTGCATTTGTTCCAGATGGTTAATCTGGCCTTTTCTTACTGCTGTTGTAGGCAATAACAGGATAATGTTATAAATAAGGGGTGCTATTACACCATAAATGTACAGAAACAGCCTGAGCAATTGAAGTGAAAAGCCAAATACTTTGAGAAGGCAATTCATAAAACATGTAGCTAATATTGGTGTGGCAAAAAAAGGAAAGCTCCATGCATTTTACATGAATATTAACTTTTTGCTTCATCTCCATGAAAGTATAAAAAAGGAATAGAATTTAATGAGGAGATGAATGGAATGTTCTGCTTTAAGTTGTTATAAGATAAAATTCCCCACTAAGAACTAAGTGGATATAATAGTTTCTCCCCACATCCTTGAAGATGACAGGATTGTAATTAAATTGGCTTCTGTAGAGGGAACCTAAGATATTTTTTTAAGTCTGTAATTGGCTCTCCAAAGCTGTGGGGTCACTGGTTGCTGTCAAAGATCTCACGGCCATGAGACAAGCAGATGAGTAAATGTGGAGAGCTGTCATTTTGGTTTGGAATATGAATAACTGAGGATCATGTCTGAGGAGCAGAATCTTTTGCCTGAGTTCTTTTAAATTGTATTAGAATCAAAGCGAAGAAGGGTCACTTATGTTACTGAATTTTACTCTCTGCTTAGTATAGGAATCCGAATTAAAGTATTCATGACAGAAATATGTCTGGCTTCTGTTTGAATACATAATATGAAATGGAACCTACCATTTCTCTGCATAATTGTTGAACTCCTTTTATTTTTAGATTTAAAAAAACGATTCATTTTGAATCTGTTTTGCTGTAACTAAATCCATTTTTCTGTGTATTCCACACCCTGGAATAATAAAAATAATAATAATAGGTGTCTTGACCTTCTAACTAACAATGTTTGATGAATGCTGTAATGCCACACCATCGCTCCCCCATACATTATCTTGCCTTAAAGACAATATCTTGACTCTTGAGAAGTATGACCAATGAAGCTATATTTAGGCTGCTGCAATCTTTGTCATCAATATTACATTGCTGATTTGCATTCTGTTTAGAATTTAATACTATAGCAAGATTTTTGTCACTTATAGCTGCTAGGTCAGTTTTCCTTCAATCCATAAGTATACATTTGGTTTGTGTTTTCTAAGTGAGTGGCTCTTCATTTATCGCTTTTTCCAATTAACTAAAATTATTCTGAATTGTATTTCAGTCTTTTAGAATATTGGGAATCTTACCCAATGTTGTGACAATAATACATTTAAAAAGATAGTCTCCTCATCCAAGTCATTAATAGGATGATTTGTGGTTGTCTAATATGGTGGTATTTCATTTATGTTGATGAACTCAATGCCTTTCTCCTGTTTAATAAAGAGCCACTGATAGCCACTCACTGACTTCAGTTTTTGAGCCAGCTATGTATCAACTGAAATGACATCCAGTTTACTCTTAAATAACTTGCTAATCAGGTTTTCACACGACACTTTTCCAACGCTTTGCTGAAATTACAATAAGTAATATTACAATATTACAAGGGACATGGTGGCTCAGTGGCTAAGACACTGAGCTTGTTGATCAGAAAGATCAGCAGTTTGGCAGTTCGAATCCCTAACACCATGTAATGGAGTGAGCCTGCGTTACTTGTCCCAGCTTCTGCCAACCTAGCAGTTCGAAAGCACGTAAAAATGCAAGTAGAAAAAATAAGAGCCACTTTTGTGGGAAGGTAACAGGGTTCTGTGTACCTTCAGCATTTAGTCATGCTGGCCACATGACCACGGAGACATCTTCGGACAGCACTGGCTCTTCAGCTTTGAAATGGAGATGATCTAGTACTGCCCCCAGAGTCAGGAACAACTAGCACAAATGTATGAGGGGAACCTTTACCTTTACCTAATATTACATCTAGTTACATATTTTCACAATCTATGGAGGGTTTCATCAGAATTATCTGATTCTGATTATTTGATAAGAAAATAGGTTTAGTTCTAGCAAGTTTTCTGGCATTAAGGCATTCTCTTAAAAGTGCTGACTAACTGATTGCTTTATGATCTTGAATCTTCTTAGTAGTGTCAGCTTGTTCATTAGATATCCCCCCTGCTTTAAAAAAGTAGAACACTTGCCTTCCTGTTTTCTGGAATTATTCAAAAATAAAAAGTTCTTCCAGACCATTACCATTCAAAGGTCTATCGCTTTGAACTTCATACTCATTTAATATAAACATATTTATGTTATCATTCTTCAGCTTCAGTACAAAAAGATGCATAAACAAGGGCAAGGATAAGCTATGTTCTCCTTTCCGGAAAACTAGAAACAGAGGTCATCTGATGCAATTAAATTCTGGAAGAGTTATTAATTCATTGGATTTAGTCTGTTCATTGAAACACTGCAGTTAGGCTACCAGATGTGGCATGCACATCCGGTTGATGACTCACTTTTTTGTAACCTTGGTAGTTCTATTCTACTAAGATTCTCCAAGGCATTCACTTATTTTTAACATACCAGGTTGAATTATATAGTGATATTAGATTCTTAGGATGTATCTGGCCAAATTCCCAGAAAAAAGTATATATTAATTCATTGCACATCCTAGAAAAAGAATACTTTGAGGCAATAGTCAGTTAGAGTGCAACTGCTTTCAATATTCCAGTAAAATGTTATTTATAAGAACTTTGAACCTTTTATGGAATGTAGGCCTGAATGTCCTTGTTTTCTTATTTCTTCCCCATCTCTACCTTCTTCATAATGTCCTTTTGAAGGTCACATTAGATATTGATGATGTGATTTAGAGAATATGTATCAGAATGAATGAGGGTTGTCAATACTATAATTCAGGGGTCGGCAATCTTAAACACTTAAAGAGCCATTTGAACCCATTTCCCACAGAAAAGAAAACACCAGGAACCACAAACCTTTCCGGTGCTTGACTATTTCCTGAGCAGCTACAAAATTAGCATATGTAGTTGAATTAAACATTCTGTTTTCTTCTGAAACTTTTGTTTTCTTGGATTTATCGATGGTTGACCTACCGGGGATCAAAAAGCTCAATAAATTGCATGCCGGTGAGTGTTGCACATTGGCGGTTGTGATGTATATTTTGAGTGACAGGGAGCCGCAGCAGGGAGATGAAAGAGCCACATGCAGCTCCAGTTGCTGACCCCTGCTATAACTCTTCAAAGAAGCTACTACACCTTTCTTCCTTTCTCATGAATCTGAAAAATAATGCAGTGACTTTAATGAAGAAACTTATTAAAACTATGGAACTTAAAAGATATTTTTCAGACTTGTGTAGAAGCCTTAAAAATCTACATATTCAGCTGCTTTAAAGAGAGGGTCCTGTACATCCCAAAATTACTCTTCCAAATCGTTCTGGAAACAGACCTGCCTTATTTTCATATAATGCCACATGCTTAAGATATTGAAATAGGCCCTTTGGAGGTAAATAAAAAAAAATACAGAGAGGAAATTATTTGGGTTGCAGCAAGTATATGCAAGTTTACACACTTTTCTTTCCTGCTGTAGTTTTGATGAAACCCACTTCCTTAAAATTGTAATTTTTCATTGTAAGGAATAGTTTTAATCAAGGCTGCAGTGGAAAATGAAAGAGTTAAGCTTTACATTCTTACTTCCTATGACATCTATTATTTGTGTATATATGTTTTAATTGTGTACGTTAAATGCAAAAATGTAGTGTGTGTCATAACTAGTTTGGCCTGAAGAACTGGCAATTTTTCTAAACCAATGAGACAGCCAGGTTTTCCTCTCCCACAACCCACCTGGCTGCCTCAAGAAATGTTAGATGTGTTTCTTTTATCCTTGTCATAGTCTTCATGTGTTCCAACTGACTGATGAATACAGCTCTCATTGCACAGGTATGCAGAGCAATTTGAGTCCCTTCCAGGCGTTTTATGAAAGTAATTGTGGAGGCAAGTATTTTGGCAACTCAATTTTACAAATATATTCAGTACAAAGTGAAAAAGATGTTTGATCTTAAAGACTATGTCCTGGGGTAAATGGTAGCTGGAATGATGATGCATTTTATGTTACTGAACTTTGAAAGTGAGGATAAATCTATCCTTAAGAAAGGAAGCATTTCCTCTTACGCTGCATCCCACAACCTGGGGAACCCTGAACACATATTCAGTTACTCCAACTATAATGTACACATACCTACAACTGATTTTGTTTGGAATTATTTTCGCTCATAAAAATAACACAGTAACACTTGCTGCAAAGTTACTTGCTGCATATTGAATTGCCATTTTTATCATGGAATGTGTAGTTTTAGAGGTGCATGTGTGTTGTATATATGTATGTGGCAACTATGAGGCAGCACAAGATGGCTTCAGTCAGGTTCGCTTCAGAGTTGACAGAGTTACTCGGAACAATGACAGTACGTGTGTTTGTGTGTGTTTATATGTGTATGTATATGTGTATGTGTATTTATCTGTCTTTCTACTATCCCTGTCTCAGTCTGGAGGGACTAGAGGCCAACTATAGTTTTGCAAAAAATAATAAATAATGATAGACAATCAACCATTATAATATTAAACAATAATAAATTATGAATTTTATTAATACATTAATATAGGTTTCAATGACTCCAACTAATCATATAGTTCCCAGAGCAACCTTACTTCAGGGCGATAAGATTGTTTTTGCAAACTCCTCTGAAAATACTGTGGTAAGATTCTCTCTCTCTCTCTCTCTCTCTCCCTCTCTCCCTCTCCCCCCCCCTCTCTCTCTCGTTTGTGTCTCTCTCCCCCGCTCTCTCATATCTCCCATCATATTCCCTTCCCAAGAACCATCCTCTTAAGTTTGGTTGGGTAGAGAATAGAGTAGTTGGTCCAAAGCCAACAGAGGTATCTGGTGAACTTCTTTGGCTGAGGTTAAATTGAATCTGATTGCCCTCATCCTTGCTCCTTATCTTCAGTTCAGCCCACTCATTTTTACAGATGACCATAAACAATTATAAAGGCATAATTTGGGAATGGATAGAAAGTGATGGAGACAGCCTTTAGCAAGTGATACAGGTTGTTCCTGCAGAATTTTTGTCTGCTTATTTAATATCCAGTAGCATTGATTAATGAACAACTGGTTTATGGCATTACTTGCCTGTTATTATAAAATAGCAACATTCCCAATATTTCTCCCTTTCAAAGCATGGTGGAGCCTGGTGTTCTCCTAGATATACTTCCAAGTAGAGCCCCATCAGGTCACCACATATAAAATAATTTTTGCTTTTCAAAATGTAGGGAATTGTAGGCTATCTATCTAGTAAAATGTCTGTTTTACTTTTCTAAGATTTTTTTCTAATTAAAAATTGAAAGGAGGACTAATTTTCGCATACTTCTTTTTTTGGCACTGTAAATTCAATTTGTTTTACAAGATGACTGGCAATAGACTCCATAAAATTGCCTGATTGTTATAGAATTGTTTTTTGATCCTATCAGTTGAAGTCATGAAATAAGTTGTACTTTAACCAGTTTCTTGAAAAGCAATTCTCAGTTTCTTCAAGCAAAGTACAAAGGATATTTTTAAAAAATGCTATTTCTGCCTGCCTGCCTGCCTGCCTGCCTGCCTGCCTGCCTGCCTGCCTGCCTGCCTGCCTGCCTGCCTGCCTACCTACCTACCTACCTACCTACCTACCTACCTACCTACCTACCTATCTATCTATCTATCTATCTATCTATCTATCTATCTATCTATCTATCTATCTATCTCTATTTACAGTATCTATCAACTATTATCTGTCTGTCTATCTATCACTATCATCTATCTATTTTAATTTATACAGATAATCATCTCACAAATAAGTTATTTTGGTGACATATAGCAGAATTAAAACAACAAATATATGAAAAAAATCTTTAAAAACCTGTAAGCACAGGATTAAAACAAGAATAATAACTGAAATAAAGAAGCCACCTCACTAGTTTACCTTTCTCCTAAGTTCCCCAGACTTGCTGATATAACCAGGTCTTGGGGCACCTTCAGAAGGGACGGAGTCATCCTCACCTCACAATGTGGGTGCCACAGCAGAAGGCCCACCACCTAGGATCTGTCAGATGAAACTTCCTAGGGAATGGAACCCATAACATGCCAACCTGTAACTGTATGAAAGGAACCTGAAGAAACATTCTGCCTTTGGTTACTTATTGTCTACATTCATTGAGTCCTTCTGCTCTCCATTGTTCCAAACTGCTTTGAAGTCAGCTGCATAATCATTTTCAATACTGCAAACTTGGGAATACACAAAACAGGCAAATAATGCCATAAACCAATTCCATCAATCCCTGAAGCTGACTATTGGAGAATTTCAAAAAATGTCATTCAATGAATTTCCTGCCCCAAGCCATTAAAATTTAGCCTCTTCATGCAAAGAGGAAATTGTAAATTCCTAATCCCCCTCCAGCCATTCCTCCATGTTTTTGGAACTGTTTTCATGACAAGAGCCACTATGACATAACAGTTAAAATGTTGAACTAGAATCTGAAACAACAATATCAGTCTGAATATTTACAAAAATATCTGAGCAATTGTGAAATCACCAAGTAGTCGTAATTCTGTTTTATTTAAAACAAAGATACTGCTATTTGTAATGTTGAGAAATCACACTATGAGAGTTTTTTTTTTTTGAGCAAGTATCTTTCAAGCTGTCGAGGTACTTTTCTACTTTGAAGACCCTAAATAAAATGGTCCATCAGCTAAAGACCCATAAAGTCCTGTCCATTTTCTACAGAACTTCCAATTTTGCAATCATTTTCAATGTGATTTTGAATGCATCTTGGACACAAAAACAAATTGGCTCAGATACCAAATTCCGATGGGAGCATGAGAACACAAAACTCCAGAACAGTGTAGAAGCATCTTCTAACTATCTTCGTGCCTTTTAGGATGTATCTTGTCTTAAAACTTGAAACCCTTGTTATTACCATATTCTCTTGGCAGAGCAAGGAAGGTTGTCAACTTCATTAGCTTTAAGAAATGACTATATTGCTTAGCCAAAAGGATATCTCCAAAGCATCTCATTCAGTGTGTTAAGACAGCTCCAATGTCATGCTTAAAAAAGAGAGCCATGACTTTGCTTTATACACCTGCACTGAAGGTTTGATAGAGGTAAAGGAATGTTTTGTGATTTCGCATAGGCTCTTTGTAGAGTGCTGCTTCACAAACAAAACAGGCTTTTAAAAAATCCCTGAATTTCAGTAAGTCAGAGGATATATTGGTAGACTAAAAGAAGGGAGGCTAAAGACTAATGAAGTCTCCACAGCCACTTTGCAATGTCTCCAAGTTCAAGTTACATGGTGCATTGATATAAATAAATGGTAAATTGATACTGGTTTTATAGCAGTGTAGTCATGGCTTCCAACATCCAACTCTGAGAATTGTCATGACAGTGCTAAAAAAAATTCTCTTGGATTCATTCCCAGGAGTAAAGAAGTGCTCATTTAGGCATTGAAACGCCAGTGTTCTTACAAGTTTCCAAGCTTTCATATTTAAAATTCTGCTCAAGTCTGATTCAAGTATGTGAATTCTGTGTTAAAACCTAATATAAGGATCCCTGACTGGGATTTCTGCATTTTCATTAGTCATGGTTGAAAGGTCTTTTAGTTACACCTACATGATTTTCTCTCTGTAAATACAATTATTTACCGGTACAGAGACTCTGCATATTTGATAAAATTAGAGATCTTACCATGAATAGTATATACTTCTGTCCTGCTCTAAAAGAGTGCCATTTTAAGTAATTCTTCTTCAAAAGGATGAAAATAAATAAAACACAGAAAAGCAAAATAGCCGATGTGGACTACCTCCTTTGTTATATCTTGGCTCCATATTATAGATTCCAAACTGACTTGAGTTTGGACAGTTTCCCAGTGAAATCTGTCTCTCTCTTTTTTCCACACAGACTTTGGAAGAGGATCAATATTCTAAGTGTGGTCTCAGTGGTTTTAGACACAGATTCACTTCAATCTGAGACAAATGTTTTTGTAGGGAAATGACTATATGTTGGAATCAGTATTGCTATACAGCTTTCTATATCTTTCTGCTTCATCGCCTTGAAGACTATAAATTCTATTTCTTTATAGCTGTTATTAACAGATATTGGTTATTTAACAAATGTAAAAATCATTTAAAAGACATTTTCCTGCTTAGTAGATCACACACACACACACACACACACACACACACACACACACATATGTACGCACACATGCATATATATAAACACATGAGATTTTCCTGCCGTGACATAAGACATTCTGCAGAGAAATCTGTCCCTATCATGTATGTGCAGATATTTCATTTTAATGAGCTTGCCTTCAGCTGCTGAAATAATCTGAGGTAGCAGTTGTAACATTTGTGTTTGGATTTTTTTTGTCTCTTCAAAATATAGGCCGCTTCATGGTGGCTTATATTCACCCATTCAGTCTTTTAAACTATGTACCTACATTTTTATTCTGTAATGGTTGAAGATTCCCAAGAGGAAACTATCAGTGTGAAATGGTACATTTTAGAAACAATTAGTCAAAGACAATTCCATGCATGCAAATGACTTTTTATAGAGCATTAATGCCAAAATTCTAATTCTGAAAATGTGGTAGAAAAAAGAAAAACACGATGAACCAACAGCCAGATTTTCAGTTCTGACAAATCAAATGGCAAACAAGATATGACACTTTGAGGTACTTCTTAACCCTTACATCCCCCTACCCCTTTACATGCTCGCAGTCTTCTTAGAGCATTTAAAACTGCCTTGCTTAATTTAATAAATAACAGAAAGTGGTGAACATACTTCCTCTCCTACTTTCTACAGAATAAGAACCTGTAAGGTGAATTGGGATGAGGGAGTATCTGCTGCAAAGCCATCTAGTTGGCTTTCATCCCTAAGGCAGGACTAGAACTCGTGGTCTCTCAGTTTCTAGTCTGGCAACTGGTAAACCAAACTGACTTTTATTTGTTGGTGGTTTGCTGAGCTCTTTGTGATGTTTACACTTCCAGTTCTCAACCTGGATCAAAATATTGTTTATTTCAATTGTATGGGAGAATAAAGCTTTCAGGCTTGAACAGAAAGCAAACATGCATGAAATGTGATAATGAAAATTGTGTATAGAGAGGGAGGGGAGCACACACATTGAATAAAAGTAGTTGATTTATATCAATGATTCTTGGGCAAAGGGACATCAGATTCCCACAAATCCATTATTCACATTAAAGAAGCAGACGATCCACCACCAATGTCAGTTGTTTTAATCATTGTGATGATAGCAACAATGCCAGGAAACTACAAACCATGGTATCAGCCCAGGCAAGACACCTGGCAT
This sequence comes from Thamnophis sirtalis, assembly GCF_051295495.1. Lineage (NCBI taxonomy): Eukaryota > Metazoa > Chordata > Lepidosauria > Squamata > Natricidae > Thamnophis > Thamnophis sirtalis. The sequence continues at coordinate 104,344,270 of NW_028261386.1, read as the reverse complement.
GTTTTATCTCAATGGCAGTGGCACCCACAATATCCTGTGATATCCAAATGATACATCACAGCCATGCTGCCATTACATATTTGTGTCCTAACATCTTCCATGACTCTGTAAGGCACAGAATTTGCAGGGTGAGGTCATTATGCATATTTTGCCATTAATTTTATCTCCTGTGGCTGAGCATGGGCATGGGTTCTTAGTAATAGCAATAGCACTTAGACTTATATACCCCTTCATAGGGCTTTTACAGCCCTTTCTAAGCAGTTTACAGAGTCAGCATATTGCCCCCAACAGTCTAGGTCCAACTCAGAAGGATGGAAGGCTGAGTCAACTTGAGCCGGTGAGATTTGAACTGCTGAACTGCAACTAGCGGTCAACTGAAGTAGCTTGCAGTACTGCACTCTAACCACTGCACCACCTCAGCTAATTGTTTAAAAAATAATAATTCCAAAGATCCTTCTAATCAGTACCAGCTAAAGTACCATATATACCTAGGCCACATCGATTGATAGTGTCATCTTTCCTTGATGTGAAGATTGTAATTTCTGGAATGATTCAGAAGCTGGGTGACAATGGCAACTTGTAGACTTTGGCACCTCAGGGCAGTGCCTATCAACCATAACCCACCAGAGTCCTCTTGTATTCATCATTAGATTGAGCAAAGATTTTCACATGGAATACTGTTCAGACATTAATAATTGTGTGGATAGCCCTAATACTCAAGCACTACCTGAAAAATAAACAAATGCTTATCTGTTCATAATCCTTTCCTAAGTCCTTTTCAGCAACTCAACATTATAGATTATGTACCAACACTGGAAACCACCATATTTCATGTTTAAATAATGCACATTGTAAGGAGGATCTTGGGGATATGCATGAGAACAGATTGCATTGCTTCTGCAAATATTGTAGATCAGAATGACTCATATGGGGCAATGAGGTCACATTATTTTATCCTTTTGGCTATGATGCTTGTGGGGAATAAAGTTTATTCTCACTATGTACATGTATACATCTGAACTAGACTGTGTTCTTTGTCTGTGTCATATATGTAGGTATATCTCTCTCTCTCACACACACACGCTGTACCCAGCCACATGTTGCTGTGGCCCAGTCTGGTTAACTGGAAAAGAAAGAAAAGAGAAAGTTCTAATATGTTTAAGTTCACAATGCTTGTGGGTATACAATATTTTTTGTTGTTCATTTTTCTGTGCAGATATAGAGATTGTCTGGTTTGCCAACTCTAGAACATGCAACATATAATTGTCCATGTGAGAAACAATTTTCAATTGCTGGAAAGACGTTGGACTGGGCACATTTGCCAACAGCATGAAAACAAAGAAACATTCCTAGGATGGTTCCCTATGGGCAGGGTCATGCCGTTGCCAGCAGTGGCAAGGTTCATGAGGGTCTTGCCCACCTGGTAGGCCCTGCCACTTGCTGCACTGGCCACAGTTCCCCAGGCAGAGGCGTCCCCCACATGGAAGTAAGCCATGGTGGCCTCTGCAAGAGCCGCCATGGGGGATGCTCCCGCAGGCCCCATCCCGGCATCATCCAAGCTCCCCGTGATGGGCAGCCTCTGGAATGACAGGCTGGATAGGGCCCCTCTGGACATGGGCGGGGGTACCACAACATGGGATGGAGGCTGGGGGTGTCCCACAGGGACATAGTGGGGTGGCGGGTGGGCGCTCCCATTGGTCAGGCCTCAGGGCTGCTGGGCCGGGCGAGGCTGGTTGGGGGAGATGGCACCTGGGCTGTTGGCCTCATGGAAGTTGTTGAGCATCTCCTCGGAGGAGCTGTGCTCAGGCTCCCCCAAGTCGGTGGCCCAGGAGAGCAAGACATCCAGGATCTCGGAGGAGGAGAAGTCCTCGGTGTGCGACTCGTCCAGGTCATCGTAGCTGTCCATATCTTCGGCAATGCTGTTATTGGAGCTGAAGCTGGCCGAGATCTGTGCCGGGGTCACACTGGTGATCTGGAAGCCACTCTTCTTCTTCAACTGGGCACCTGCCGGACCATGCCTCCTCCTCCCTATGACAGCAACGTCAGGCAACGTCAGAGGAGCCCTGGGAGGGTAGGAGGAGACCGAGACAGAGGCAATGGTGGAGGCTGGGGGAGGCAGCGTCGACTGGGCCAGCAGGCCAGGCGAGAAGTCCTCCAAGCTGGCACCACTGCTGCTGCTGCTGCCGGCCCACCAAGGCAGCATCGCAGGCTGTGCCACCTTCTTCCTCTCCCGCGTCTCCACTGCTGAGTCAGGCTGCTGCTGCTGCTGCTGCATTGGGGCCAGCGAGAGGAAGGCCTGATGTTGCCACTGATGATGACGATGCCTCCCTCAGGCACTGGCCCGGTTGGGCTGAGGAGGAGAGGAGGAGGAGGTTGCTGCTGCCCCCGACCTGGCTTCCCTCAGCGGCGGCGGCGAGAGGAGTTGGCCGGTGTCCCCTGAGGAGGAGGAGGAGGAGGAGGAGGAGGAGGAGGAGGAGGAAGGAGCCGCCCCTGGTGACACAGACACAAGGCAGCCCCCACCAGCCATGGCCCCATCCAGACGCTGCCACCACTGCAGCTGCTACCTCACGGGGCACCTAGTGGCCTCAGCCCCACTGTGCCTCAGGTTGACACTGTGCCCCCCCCATTGGAGCCGCTTGGCAAGGCCGTAGCTGGCTCGCTGTGAGGGGGGGTGGAGAGTGTGTGTGGTCGCCTGGCTGGCTGAGGAGACGCTCTGCCTCTGCCTCCTCTGGAGCTCTGCTGGGTTGGGTGGGGGGAGGCTGGCTTAAGGGTGGGGGCAGGCAGCCAAGAGATGGTGCAAGCACCGCACCACCACAGACAGCAAAGCCCAGCGGGAGGGGAGGGGAGAGAGGGAAGGGGAGGCCGAAGGGCTTCAGCTCCCCTTTGCGGAAATGGCTGAAGCTCGTCGGAGAAGGAGCAGAAAGGGGAAAGGGTGTGGCCGCAGCCCAGCCACATATATAAAGGGACCGTCAGGATGAAGCTGGAGAGAGGCCGAACTGTTCTGAATATACTGTACTCATGAAATGAATGCTATGGTAAATGGCACAGGTCAATTCCAACGTAATGTCACACGAAATAATTAAATCAAAATTAAAATAAATCAAATTCTATGAAAATTCAACAATGCAATTGGAAACATTGAAATGGAATTGTGAAATATTCAGTATAGCGTGTGTTACTTTTACGTCCAACACATGGCACTAGTTTTCAAAAAAGCATGCTTTTACCCATCACAGGTGTGACATCTATATAATATAGGTATATAAAAACACAAGTGTATTCGAATGCAATGTTGTGTCAAAATTTGAAAGCAATCAGTGAAGGACTTTCAGAGATTTAAGATTTTGAACAAATGAACATTTAGATTTTTATTTATATAGCTATATGTGTTTATGACCCTTTGAGAGCTGTATGCAACGAACTTTCCTTTTAATGTATATTGATTAGTGTACATTCAAAGGGACAATAAAGTTATTCTCTCTCTCTCTCTCTCCCTCCCTCCCTCCCTCCCTCCCTCCCTCTTCAAGATAAGGTTTCTCAGTGATGGCTCCTGAACTGTAGAATATCCTGTTAAGACACAAAAAGTTGTCTTAATCTGCCCCTGCTCCGAGTGGGATTTTAAAGACACTGTTGTGTTTGTGGTTTTTAACTAAAAATGGTTCACAGCATGTGTTATGCTCAATGCTTCAAATGAATTTGAATTTAATTTGCTTTCTTTAAAAAAAATCAAGGGCTCTTAGAAGACCTATAAGGCTGATACTAAAATATTTTGCATTTTATTTTTGTTTTTTTCCCACCATATAAGCTGTGGGAAGCCACAAAAGAGAAAAATAACTAAAAGTACTAACATGAAATAAAGTATGCCAAGATCTCTTTTGGCATCTGAGGAATAGACCTGACATAATTACTTAAGGTCTCTTCTAGCTATTTAGGATACATGGGGAGCACATTGTCAATATTCATGAACATTTATGACTTTGGGAACAAAGTAAACTATGCTATAAAGACTGCTAGATAGTTTTAAAAATAGTAGCAATTTCAGTATTTTAAAATATTACAATAACCAAAATAGTTCCCAAGGGATATTTAACATTTTCTGTTTAACTTTTAATTTGGTGATTGTGCTACTGGCTACCTGTTAACCAGTGTACCTGTTAACCAGGTTCTACATTTTTTTAGAACCTCTTCTGTAGGTGTGGCCTGCTTTGTGGGAGTAGCTTGCCGGCCATGTGACTGGGTGGGAGTGCCTTGCCAGCCATGGGACCGGGTGGGAGTGGCTTGGCAGTCATGTGACTGGGTGGGCATGGTCAACTTGTAAAATGTGGTAAAACTCACTTGATGTTGATGTTTGATGTTTAATAAATTTATAGGCCGCCCAATCCTAAAGGACTCCGGGCGGCTTACAACAATACATTTAAAAATAAAGTTAAAAACACAGAAACATAGATTAAAAAGACCACAACATACACCCAGTCTAATCGGGGCTGGAACTCAATCGTGAGTTCAACAGCCCGGGGCCTGCCGGAATAGCCAGGTCTTAAGAGCCTTACAGAAGGCCATGAGAGTGGGTAGGGTCCGGATCTCTGGGGGCAGTTTATTCCAGAGGGCCAGAGCGGCTACAGAGAAGGCCCTCCCCCAGGTAGTTGCCAGCCGACATTGTATGGCTAACAGCACCCAGAGAAGGCCCTCCCTGTGCGATCTTATCGGTCGTTGGGAAGTATGTGGCAGAAGACGGTCTCACAGATATCCGGGTCCTAGGCCATGTAGGGCTTTAAAGGTGATAACCAGCACCTTGAATTGCGTCCAGAGACCAATGGGAAGCCAGTGCAGCTTGCGGAGGATAGGTGTGATGTGGGTGTACCTTGGTACACCCAGTATCGCTCGCGCGGCTGCATTCTGGACTAGTTGTAGTCTCCGAACACTTTTCAGGGGCAGCCCCATGTAGAGCACGTTACAGTAGTCAAGCCTTGAGGTAACAAGGGCGTGAGTGACCATGTGAAGTGCCTCCTGATCCAGATAGGGCCGCAATCGGTGCACCAGGCGAACCTGGGCAAAGGCCCCCCTGGTCACAGCCGACAGGTGATGTTCTAATGTCAGCTGTGGGTCCAGGAGGACTCCCAAGTTGCGGGCCCTCTCTAAGGGGAGTAGATTTTCACCCCCCAGGCATAAGAATGGACTAATCGAACTGTCCTTGGGAGGCAACATCCATATCCACTCGGTCTTGTCAGGATTGAGTGTGAGTTTGTTAACCCCCATCCAGACCCTGACAGCTTCCAGGCACTGGCACATCACTTCCACCGCTACACTGAGTTGGCATGGGGCAGACAGATACAACTGGGTATCGTCCGCATATTGGTGATATTTGATCCCGTGCCGGTGAATGATCTCACCCAGTGGCTTCATGTAGATGTTAAATAGGAGGGGGGACAAGACCAAGCCCTGTGGCACCCCATAGTTGAGGGGCCTAGGGGTCAATCTTTGTCCCCCAACCAACACCGACTGTGACCTGTCGGAGAGGTAAGAGGAGAACCACCGCAAAACGGTGCCTCTCACTCCCACCTCCTCCAGCCATTGCAGAAGGATACCATGGTCAATGGTATGGAAGGCCATTGAGAGGTCAAGGAGCACAAGGATAGAGGAGTGTCCTCCATCCCTGGCCCACCAGAGATCATTGATCAGCGCGACGAAAGCAGTTTCGGTGGAGTATCCAGGCCTGAATCCAGACTGAAAGGGATCCAGATAATCTGCTTCATCCAAGGTCCGTCGGAGTTGCAGGGCCACCACCTTCTCAACAACCTTCCCTAAAAAAGGGAGGTTGGAGACCGGCCGATAGTTGATAAGAATGGCTGGGTCCAGAGATGGCTTCTTAAGGAGGGGTCTTACCACCGCTTCCTTCAAGGAGTGCGGGAAAGATCCCTCCTGCAGAAACGAGTTAGTAATCCTCTGGAGCCAGCCTCGTGTTACCTTCCTGCTGGTCGAAACCAGCCAGGAGGGGCACGGATCCAGCAAACAGGTGGAGGCACTCATCGCTCCCATGGCCTTGTCCATTTCCTCAGGGGTGACAAGCTGGAACTTGTTCCAGGAAATCTGAGCAAGACCTTCCCTTGGTACCTCCATCGGTACTGTCCAACTGGAGTCTAGGTCTGTCCGAATCTGAATGATTTTGTCAGACACAAACTGAACAAACTCCTCAGCTCATCCCTGTAAGGGTTCCCCTGCATCCTCCCCTTTTAGGAGGGAGCAGGTTATCCTAAACAGGGTGGATGGGCGTGATTCTGTGGACGCAATAAGAACAGAAAAATGTGCACATTTTGCCGCCTGTATCGCCACTAAATAAGTCCTAATAAAGGCTCTTAGTAGTGTTCGGTCGGATTCGGAGTTGCTAGCCCTCCAACATCGCTCTAGGCGTCTCTTGGTGCTTCATCTCCGGAGTTCCTCAGTGAACCAAGGTGCCCTCCTGGATCCACTGCTGTGGAGAGGCCGCAAAGGTGCAATCTGATCCAGAGCCCTAGCCCATTCCAGCTGGCGACCAAGGCATCTGTCGGATTGTGGGCAAGAGAGTCGGGTATCTCCCCAAGCTCCGTCTGAAACCTCAATGGGTCCATCAGGCACCTGGGGCAGAACCATTTAATCGGCTCCATCTCCCTGCGGAGGGGGAGTAGCTTCCGAAAATCAAGCCTCAACAGGAAGTGATCTGACCATGAGAAGGGTAAGGTCTCTAGCCCCCTTAATTCAAGATCACGTCTCCACTGCCCCGAGAGAAACACAAAGTCGAGTGTGTGTCCCACTCTATGTGTCAGACCCTGAATTACTTGGGTCAAGTCCATGGTTGTCATTGAAGCCATGAACTCCTGCGCTCCTCAGAGCGTTCGCCCAGTGAAGGCATGTTGAAGTCCCCCAGTACTATCAGTCTGGGGAACTCAACTGCCAACTCAGCTACTGACTCTAGGAGGGCAAGCAGGGCTGTTGAGACGCAGCTGGGAGGTAGGTATGTCAAAAACAAGCCCACTTGAACCCCTAGGTCCAACTTCAAGAGCAGAGACTCATATCCCACAGTCTCTGGAGGAGGGATCCTGCGAGGAACTAGCAATCTTCAGATGATAACTGCGATTCCCCCACCCCTTTCTCTGGTGTCGAGGTTGATGGAGCACCTGAAACCCTTCTGGGCACATTTCCGAGAGGAGGACTTCTCTCTCATGTCCCAGCCAGGTTTCAGTAATACATGCCAGGTCTGCCCCCCGTCAAGTATTAAGTCCCGGACGAGGGGAGCTTTATGGAACCCAGACCTGGCATTTAGCAACAGCAACCTGAGGCCAGGGCCCTGGCTTCTCTTGTCACCAGGTCCTGGAGTTGAGCTTACAGGGCCGGAACAAGGGATCGCTGTAATGTAGCGAGCCCTTCTTCCCCGGTAATGGCTAGCCCTGTAGCCCCCATCATACCTGCCTTTCCCAACCATGACCGGGATGCTCCGACCCACCCCCATCCCCATAGACCCCCCTCTCCCTCCCATGGCCCCCATTTTCCTTGGCAGGCCACACCTATCAGTCATTCTAGGGCCAGAGGTAGGCCTGGGCCCCCTGCCACTTCTGCTTATACACTCAGTGGAGGGGGCACCAGGCTGTGTTCCTGGCCCTCTCATACATATTTAACAACGCTCTTGCTTAGCAACCAAAATGTTGGCTCAGGAACTCTGGCATTTGAAGCACGCAAGTCTTAAAGCTGTCAAGTTACAAGACCCTTGCACCCTAAGCCTTTAGAAAAAAAACCCAGGGTTGTTCAAACTTGACAGCTTTAAGACTTGTGGACTTCAACTCCCAGAATTCCTCCTCTCGCTCTTCATCTTGATGATGTGCAGATGGGCAGGGGGAGGGAGCTGGAACCGGTTCTAAACGACACTGTAGATTTGTGGAGCCTCTTCTATAGAAGAGGTTAGAACTGGCAGGAACCTACCCTTGCTGTTAACATTCTCATGAGAAGTCAGTTTAAAACATCAGTTCATGAAAGGATAGCTAGATTAGCCTTGGATATCAATTAATTCATGAAATCACAGAAACTTCACTCAAAACGAGAAAACAAAAGAGTCATATAAAATGAGACTTTGAATAATTTGAGTATTTAAAATGTAATTGGCTTATTTTTTTAAAAAAATATTTATATAAGGGTAAGAAATTATCGGAGTCTAGGGATTTGAAAGACAATTTTAGCCATGTGATCTACGCATAAAATAACCTTGTGTGGTTTTAAACTTGTAAGAGTTGTGGGAGATATCAAAACTAACAAACTAAATAAGGTCACAATATAAAAGTTGAACCAAAAGAGCCATAAAAATGTATCAGGCTCGCTACTGCCACATGATTCCTAAAAACAGACCAAAAAAATATATCAGAAGAAATAAGTATATATGAGAAATAAAATAGCAACTGTGGAAATATAAAAATGAATATTTGCTCACTTGCTTATAAGTGTTTGTCATAGTCATCACATAAAATTGCCATTTACGAGACTAAATGTTGTACTTTATGTGAAGCAATTTACCAAAATAGTGCTTTTCATTCAGTAGGTGGGCTATATGTATATTCATTTCATAAAAGTTCCCACTTAATCTGACTTCAATGAAATAATGCTTGGATTGACACTCATGATTATTTAACACAAAATCAAACAGAACAGCTCTGAAAGGGAAGGTCATTTATGCATTTTAGACAAGCAGCTTGTTCAGTTTCTGCAATTTCTTCCTTTTGCAGGCAATTAACCATTCCATTGAAAGGGTACGATGTACATAAGGCCATACAGGACATCTGATTTATATTACTCAAGTGAGCAAGTGTCATTTTATCATAGATTCCTTCCTTGCTGATAGCAAATGAAACAAAGGTATCATACAAAAGGGAAAGAAACTGTAAGCAGGAATATTGAATAAATTCTCCATGGATTTGGTCTATGTAGGAATGTAATCTGCCAAAGTTGACCCTGTTGTGTGTGCATACAGATGCATGCACGAAGAGCATGTATTGCAAAACAGCTCTGCTTTTATTTTACAAAATCCTCTAAACCTGATTCATCTACTTATGTCATCTTCCACATTCTGATCAAAGAAGAGAAAAACAAACGAACATCATTAATATTTTATCCCATGTTCTGTGGCATCAAAATTTCCTTTGGCACCGTCACACCACACAAAAGTGAAAAATATGTGGCTGTTCCCACCATGTCCTTTGCAGACAGTTGTTATTTTATGTGTGGTCACCAAGTTGCAAGCTGCTGCAATGGCTTGAGCAAAGAAGAAAGCAGATGTGTTCTAAAAACCGGTTGGTTGGGGAGATCTGGAAGTTGATGTTCAGCCATCTTAACTTCAAAATGTCCTAGGCCAGGGGTGTCAAACGTGATTTCATTGAGAGTCGCATCAGGGCTGTATTTGACCTTAGGGGCTGAGGTGGGGATGGCCAGTGTGGGCATTACCAGCTTGACATCACTCATGTCGGGGGACCTGTGTTGGGCCCGAGAGCTCTGCCATCGAAAATGGGCTCCCGATCTCTGTTTTTGGCTGGGATGGCTTCCTGCCAGCAAAATGGAGCTTGGGAGAGTCGCACACAGCCCTTGCGAGCTCTATGTTTGGCTGGGATGGCCTGTTGCAACCCTCTGCGAGCGAAAATGGAGCTGGGGAGGGCTGCAATGGGCCAGTCCATTGTTCTTTCCAGGGCAGCTCTGTGGGCCAGATCTAAGCATGCTGCAGGCTGGATCTGGTCTGTGGGCCTAGAGTTTAACTCCCCTGCCCTAGGAAATGCTTAGAGATGAGAATCAGGGACAGGATGTTCTGGGTGGGTCAGTAAGACAGAGACATATCTAGAAGATTTTTTTTTTTAAAAAAAATCTGTTTGGCCAGCACAAAACAGAAAGAAGATAAATTGCTGGCAACTGTCCTTTCACTCAATGTAGGGAACAGTTGTTATAGAAAAATAAAGCAAAGCAAGACCGAGTGGTGGCCAAGTACTTCACAGGTGGCTGATCCCCATGCAGAAGAGAAACTGACAGAACTCTTGCCAATTTCATCCCAGCTCCCTTTCCTAGGGATCCTGTGAATACAGAAACATTTGCAAGGGACTGCAAAGAATCCAAGCAGTCCAGATTAATCCATCTTGTTTTTCAAAGTGGAATCAGAAGGCTGATGTGGATTCATCTAATCCTATGCCCAAACAAACAGACCTTGAATGGTTGCTGTGATGTGGGAACTTACCTCTTTCAGGACCTATGAATCATCTTTGAATGAAATCATAAATGCTTTCAGCACATTATATCAATATTAAATTCAGCCCAAGAACAGTATCACTGGGATTATACAGTACTTATAGCCCCATGTACAGTGCGCTCTACATGGGGCTGCCCTTGAAGAGTGTTTGAAGACTTCAGTTAGTCCAGAACGCAGCCGCGCGAGCGATTGTGGGTGCACCCAGGTACACCCACGTCACACCTATCCTCCGCGAGCTGCACTGGCTACCCATTAGTCTCCTGACCCGCTTCAAGGTGCTGGTCGTTACCTATAAAGCCCTACATGACATCGGACCTGGGTACCTGAGAGACCGCCTCCTGCCGATTACCTCCCATAGACCGATTAGATCTCATAGGTTAGGTCTCCTCCGGATTCCATCTGCCAGCCAATGTCGGCTGGCGACTCCCCGGTGGAGAGCCTTCTCTGTTGCAGCTCCAGCCCTCTGGAATGATCTCCCCGTGGAGATCTGGACCCTTACTACCCTCCCGGCCTTCTGCAAAGCCACCAAGTCCTGGCTGCTCCAGCAGGCCAGGGGGCTTGTGAAATATCCAGCCCCACGGTAACTGTGAATGTTGCGTATTTTAAAGTGTTGTTTTTGTTTATTTATCCCCTTCCCTTGTTTACTGTAAGCCACCCGGAGTCCTTCGGGAGTGGGTGGCATACAAGACCAATAAACTCAAACTCAAACTCAACTCAACTACTTGGGCTCTGAAGGCAAAAACAGGCATTAAAAACAAGGGATACTCTTAAAGCACTGGTCATTTCTTAAAGCCATTGAATCTTCTGAACTTCAGCATCCTTGGATGAGCCATGTTTGGCTTAGAGCATGGGTGTCTAACTCACAGCGTCACACTGCTGTCACGTGACATATTGCGACATTTTTTCCCTTCATGGAGTTGGGGTGGGTGTGGCCTCTGTGTGATGCATCCGGCCTGCAGGCCGCCAATTTGACACCCCTGGCCTTAGACCAGTGTTTCTCAACCTTGGCAACTTGAAGATGTCTGGACTTCAACTCCCAGAATTCCCCAGCCAGCAAATGCTGGCTGGGGAATTCTGGGAGTTGAAGTCCAGACATCCTCAAGTTGCCAAGGTTGAGAAACACTGCCTTAGACTATGGCAGATTGGTCCTCAATGTGCACGTTTCTGCCTTTAAATCCAAAGACTTATTTTATACCTCTCTGCCTTTTATTTCCTTATCTTCATCAGCGGTCCTAAATGGAAACACTGAAGAGAAAAAAATTCAGAGCAGAACTTGAAAACCAGCGAGTTATGAAGAGATATTTAAAACTCCCCGATCACAAATGTGTTTTAATTCTAGTGTTTCCCCGTGAGCCCCTTATAGAGATAGATGTGAAAGCAGAGATTAAAATGAGATCATTTCGCAGAAAGATCCTTCTTGCTGCTTTGTTATCTGATGAATCATGAATAAATCTGCTGCAACACTCTAGGTGGCATCTTGTTAAGAATGATCAAACCAAAAAAAGCTCTTGCAATGATTATAATACCTGCCTTACTGTCAGTATGTAATACAATTCAAGAGCACTAAACAATATGGAACATGTTCAAGAGCATCCCAAAGGTGCTTTTTCAAAAGACAACTGGACTTTCTAGTTAAAAGAATGTAAATGACCAGCTGTCTGCAAGGATCCTTCTATTCCCCACCATCCAGTCAGAGCTGAAGAAGCTTCTTGGATGAGAAGTGAAACATCTTCTAAGAAAAACCAGAAAGTCCAGTTGCCTCTTGAAAAAGCACCCTTGGGACAACCATGACTTGGATGGCTAAGAATCTCAACAGTGCTGCACTGTTCTTGCAGAAAAATATGAATGAGAATGTGAATGACTAGCCTAGGTAAGGAAGAGAAATGGTGAGTTGCTTGCACTCAAGATGTGTTTATTACACACACTGACCATACATGAAAGAACACTTCCAGACAAGGCTCTGAATATATAATTACATGAACTTATTTAAGGTTCACAATAATATGCATTGCATTTGATTGGAAGGGAATTTCCCAAGGAATAGAGAAACAATAGCAGATGCGCAGGAATTGTATCAATATATTCTAGCTCCACTTCTCTAGCCCCAAAACAGATGCTACAGATAAGGCCAAATTATGATGTTTAATTTAATACTTGAAGTCCTTATATATGCATGTGTTTCTACATTTTTTGGGGGAATGTATATCCAAATAAAATTCAGAGATAATCGTACATAGAGCTAAAAGCCCAGGATGTGTATCAAATGCAACATTCAGCTCAGACTCTGATTAGACGATTTGGAGAAAGTCCTGTTTCAAATCCGACCAATTTAGCTCCTGCCTGCTTTAATTTGGGGATAAATCCCAAGCGAGATTCAGAAATCCAAAGCTTGCCCTCTCTCACTAGCAACCCCGGGAAATCAGTCAATCTGTCTGCAGTAGGGCTGTATAAAGCATTCCACAGAGATACTTTGCAATGTGGGGGAACCTTTCTTCAAATTGTTACAGCAGATGCTTCTCATACAAGGCTTAAGCATGTCCTTCAAAAGTTGAGCATGATTGTTTCCCCGTGGATGTGCATACACAGCCACACCACTCTGCTTTACAGTTTCAAGGAAATACCATAGTTTTAGGAATGTTTCTGTTAAGTTCCTGTAAGATTTACATATATATGAGGGGGGAAAAAAGACTGATAGTTTAGTTTAGGTTTTTTTTTTTGGCTCTTTTCTCTGGAATTATACACTTCACGTTCCAGAGAAAATTATATGCAAAAAGTGTCTTTGTAGCTTTGGGGTAGGAAAAATATTCCCTAATCTGAATGGTTGCTGCTGGCAATTCAAATGAAAACACCATATGTTTTAGAGCTAACTTTCATAAGATGTCTTCCAAATACTTTCCTCCCACCAGAACTTATGATGAATGTTCCTCACTCCTCCCATCCTCTCCTTATGATTGTATGGGTAATGATATTGTTTGTGAACACCAGAGCTTCACAAATGAGTGCAAGAAATACTGAAACTTCACATCTAGAAGAAAGCTCAGGGCATGATCTTAAGAAAGAAGTGTGCCAAAACTAGTGGATTCTCTAAGTGAAGATAATGTTATGAATTTAAAGTGTATGCAATAGAACATTATGATTACACAGGGTACAAACAGTAAAATTTGCAGACAACCACAGATAACAGGGTGAGTCAAAACAATGAAGCATATTATCTATACACATGAGAAAGAGAAGACAAAACATTTAAAAAGCACATGCACTTTAAAAATTGAGCTGAAATTGGGTGGGATAGCAAAGAAGAACTGAGTTTATACAAACCAGAAGATGATTAACAATAAAGAGCAGCAATAAATAAAACTTATGAGAACATGATGTGTAAATGAATGATTTTGAAAAGAAGAGGGAACATAAGGACTGGCTAATACATTGGTATAAAAACTAGAAAATAAATTAATTTTGATAATGACTAAAATGAAGAAGGATAAGGTAATCATTAAAAAATCCTTTGTTCAAATATTCCCATTTAGCTAAGTCTGAACAAAAAAGGGAGAATATAAAATTTGGCATTCCATTTGGGTAAGGTTTCTAGTTTGGGGCTGCAAAAATCTAGGTAATGCTTAGACGGCAGCAAAGTGATATAAGAAGGTAAAGCTAAATAGCAATAGCAATAGCAGTTAGACTTATATACTGCTTCATAGGGCTTTCAGCCCTCTTTAAGCGGTTTACAGAGTCAGCATATCGCCCCCACAGTCTGGGTCCTCATTTCACCCACCTCGGAAGGATGGAAGGCTGAGTCAACCTTGAGCAGGTGAGATTTGAACCGCCGAACTGCAGATAGCAGTCAGCTGAAGTGGCCTGCAGTACTGCACCCTAACCACTGCGCCACCTCGGCTCTTGATTCCCCTCGGACATATATGATAGTAGTTCCCAACTCTAGGGGGTGGTGCTCATCTCCATTTCAAACCCGAAGAGTCAGTGCTGTCCGAAGACATATCCAGGGTCATGTGGCAGGCATGACTAAATGCTGAAGGTACACAGAATACTGTTACCTTCTCACCAAATGAGGTTCTTATTTTTCTACTTGCATTTTTACATGCTTTCGAACTGCTAGGTTGGCAGAAGCTGGAGTAACTTTCGAACTGCTAGGTTGGCAGAAGTAACTCACTCCGTTACAGGACACTAGGGATTTGAACTGCCAAACTGCTGACGTTTCTGACAGACAAGCTCAGCATCTTAGCCACTGAGCCACTGCATAACAGCATTCTGTAAAGGCATGTCGAAATGCCTTCGACATTTAGTCATGCTGGCCACATGACCATGGAGACGTCTTCATACAGCGCTGGCTCTTAGGCTTTGAAACAGAGATGAGCACCTCCCCATAGAGTAGGTAACGACCAGCACATATATGCAAGGGGAACCTTTACCTTTAAAGTGATATAAAAGATATTAATTCTGGTTTAATTTTGGGAAGATCCTCTTTTTTTATTCTGGTGATTTTAAAGGGAATCCTCCATGATCTTGATGGTATCACAAATCTCTCCAAAATGAAGTGGAGGTGAGTCAGAATGTAATTGAATTAAATATAGTCCTTACAATGAACTCTGATGTATGCAATTTCTCATGTTGTATTATACTGACATATTATTCAAGTTGATGCATATATGGAGATTCAAGCAGCTAATTCCAATAGCCATTATTCAAGTGTTTGTCTTTTCATCCCATTTTAAAAGATATTCCATATTAGGACTTTGTGCTAGTTCAGAATTGGCATTGGACCTGTCCAATCAGATAACATTGACTCACTTTAGAGTTTTGTTGGACTTTGGGGGAATGTGCATTCCAGGGCAGTTGACTTTCTCTTCTACAAGACAGGTGCTTGCTCCTAACCCCTAAGTGGCTCATTTAATTTTAAGATAACTGCTCATAAAACAAAACAGAATAAAATGGAATGATTCTTCACAGCTGACTATTAAATTACTGAATAGAAGGAAGAAACAGACAGAACTTTTGGTAAAGGATCTGCTTTCTTAGCCTGGACTGGAACACTTGTGAAAAGCATTGTAAGAATCTGCCAACAATCAAAAGAGCCCACAGCAAGTCTAGCCATATTTTTAAGTGGAATTCCTTGAGCCTATTTACATTAGTTAGGGCTTATTGTCTCCAACTGCCTTCCAACTTATACAGCAGTATGCAACCATTAACATATCACTCTCTCCCTCTCCCTCTCCCTCCCTCTCTCTCTCTCTCTCCCTCTCTCCCTCCCCCCTCTCTCTCATATGTGTATGTGTATACACACACATATATATGCATATATCATCATCATCATCATCATCATCATCATCATCATCATCTTTTTAGCCATTGTCTATCCAATGTAGGATGTTTCCAAACAATACAGTCCTGAGCTTTCTTTTGCCAATTTGGCCCACAATACTTGCTGATATCATTGATCTATCTTGTTTTAGGTCTCTTTTGTAGATTCTCTCTCTGTGTGTATGTGTGTGTGTATAAATAAACAAACAAATACATGAATAAATAATCTGGCTATGATTTACCAACATGGCTCCATTACACCTTTCAGGCAAATAATTTGAATGTTTCCTTTCTCTATGTAAGTACCTTCTTTGCACAGTTTCTCATTGTAGAAAGATGGGTAATAGAATGGAAATATTTTGCAAAGTATTGTTTTTTTTCTTGTCTGATTGGGAAGACGCGGGTTTTGCTTTTCCATAATCCAATACATCAGATCAGGAACGGTGACACTAGTTCAACAAGGGGTTTCATGCCTTATTTTTGATTGCTGAAGGAAGTACTGATTGATCATTCTTCTCTCAGCATATTCCCGGTCTTTTGAAGCCAGCAATAGTGAAGACAAAGAAAAATCAGTTTTGAATTATTTTCAAGGGATTGTGAAGTGCAGATGGTGATGGCATGGAAGTATCATTAGGATTTATTACTCAGTTACACAGATATGTACACAAAAGGCAGACTGTGAGCAAAGTCTGGTAACCTAAGACTTCAACTGCTGAAAAAAGATTTGGATCCTCAAATTTTTACTTTGAATGCATGAAACAATGTTTTTTTTATGCATACCATACAGATTAGAGCTATCTAGAGATGTTTCAGTACCGCGTGTTTGTGAAGATTTTTTGCTGATTGAACAGAATGAAAGTATATGACACTGACCAGAAGGACAAGAGATCCAGAGCAGTTGGGTCAATGGAAGATCAGAATCATCTGAATTACCCACAAGCTTATCCTATCTATCATGAGCAGTTTAGTTATACCATTACTAGAATTATAAACGTTTCAACTTCTGTTAAGCTTTTCCAATGTCTGCCTAACCCCACATCAGAAAAGACCAGTAGCTGCTTTTAAGAATAATGTACAGGGAGTCCTCAACTTACAACCATTGGTGTAGCAACTATTTGAAGTTACAAAGTCACTAAAAAAAGTGACATCACCAGTCCTTGTGCTTACATCCATCACACCATTCCCATGGACACGTGATTAAAATTCAGACATTTGGCAGCAAGCATGTATTTATAATGGTCACCGTGTCCTGGGATGATGTGATTGCCACTCGAGACCTTTCCAACAAGGCTTTCAACAAGCAAAGTCATACAATTCAGCACGATTCACTTAACAACTGCTTAGCAATGGAAAGTCTGATTCCAATTGTGGAATCTATCTGAAGATATCCAGATAGCCTTGTTGAAGGCTATCTGAATTTTGTTATAAAACCTGGGCTTTTGATAAGATTTAAATACACTAGGACCGTGATGGCAAACCTATGACACGTGTGCCAGAGGTGGCACACAAAGCCCTCTCTGTGGGCAGGTGTGCTGTTGCCAGCTGCTCTTCTTGTTTCCAGCATGCACATGCATGCTGGCCAGCTGGTTTTTGCGGGCGCTGGAGTGCTGGAAAACAGCCTGAAAATGGCACCAAAAAAATGACCAGGAAACAGGCCATTTTCTGAGCCAAAAACAGCCTGAAAATGTGCCAAAAACCAGGCAATTTTTCCAGGCCATTTTTTGGAAAATGGCCGGAAAATGCCCCCCCCCCAAAATAGCCTGAAAACAGCCTGAAAAAGGCCCCCAAAATGCCCCCAAACAGACATGTGTGCACCAGTCAGATGGTCTTCGGGTTTCAGTGTTCTGACTTGCGTGAAAACCAGCTGGCTGGCATGCATGTATATGCTGTAAACCCAAAGACCAGTTGACCAGTGGGCACAATCACACCGGCCAACTGGTCTTCAGGTTTCCTGCTCTGGCATGTGCATGCACATGCCTGTGCATTCCAGTTTGAATACTCGGTGCTGAAAAGGTTCGCCATCACTGCACTAGGATGAGGCGGGATGGGGAGGGAAAGTCAGCAGGGGTTGTGCAGGTGAAGGTCCTATGAGACACATTATTCGTATCTTATCCATTAACAATTTTAACAAGCCCTGGGATTTGGCCCAATACCGAGCCTCAAACCCTTTGGAACAGGGCCACGGAAGTGGTGGGTGAGCAAGCGTATGCACACACATCCCCACTTGCACGAGCAGCACATAAGCACTCATGCAAGTGTAGATGTACACACGCTTGCCTGCCATTTGCACAGAACTATCTCCTCCCCTAGCCAGCAGTCCACAAAGCTGGAAAGGTTGGGAAACTCTGAGTTATAACATATTTTTAAAAATCTGAAATTTTTAGGTTTCAGGATTTCTCAGAAAATACTGTTCAAACTGTGTTTTCTGAGAAATCCTGAAACAACCAAGGTATAAGCTGAACCATCTCTGCCTCCCTTTTTTAAAGAGTAAGTTCAATTGTGCTCGTGTAGGGTTTTTGTTTGTTTGTTTCAGAACTACTACTTTGAGATATGTAATGAAAGGTTCAAAGGTTATTGCTTTTTCCTTGCTTTGTACCCTGAAATTAATTTTGTGTCTGTCAGTTCTTTTTTGCAACTTCTGGCCTGTTTGTCCTGTATAGATCATCCTACATAATGTGTCATTTACACATAACACAAGGATATTGCTTGCAGATGATGACATGCAATACATTACAGGAAGAGAACATGAAGGTACCTCTAATCCAGGGGTCCCCAAACTTGGCAACTTTAAGACTTGTGGACTTCAATTTCCAGAATTCTCCAGCCAGCAGCTGGAGAATTCTGGGAGTTGAAATCCACAAGTCTTAAAGTTGCCAAGTTTGAAGACCTCTGCTCTAATCAGTGTTTTTCAACATTGGCAACTTAATATATGTGGACTTCAACTCCTAGAATTTCCTAGCTAGCAATCTGGGACTTGAAGTCCACACATCTTAAAGTTATTAAGGTCGAGAAACTCTGCTCCAGAAACTTGTATATAAGGTTTTGTTTCCTTACCTCTGGTGCTGTGGAAAATAAAACACTTTTTAAAAATATCCCTTTAGTTTTAGAACATTACTACTATGTCTTCCCTTACATGTCTCTTTCTTATCCTAAATATGCCCATTCTTTTAATCTTTTCCCCACACAAAATTTAGCCACCTGGTCTCTCATCATTACTGTTGCTTTTTTCTGTGTGAATCCAGCAAATCAGGTATCAGGTATCAGAGTGATGATGGTCTGCCATTCTGCAGCAAATCTGTCACAAACTGAACTATCATTCTGCCAGCACTAACACTTTTTCTCATTTCATATAATATGCATTAGTCAGTTTCTTTGTTATTCTTTGGCAAAATTTTGACAGGGAACCTGAAATATTTTCACATCAAAAAGATTGCTGTAAAACTGGGATGCAGGAAACTTATCCTTATGGATTCCTTATTCAGAATACTTGTTTATTTAGAGACAACAGGTTTATGAAATGTTAATCAGAAATGCCCCATCTTACCCCCTTTATGCATTACAGTACTGTATATTTGCTAAAATTTAAAGATGGACCTGAAGTAGCTTACCAGATATGACATATTAGAATGAAGTATTATCATTAAAATCATTATCAGAGAAATTACCTGTCTATCTTATATATCCACAATGTTGGAAATTGACACCGTCAATTGACAGTGAAGAAAATATTGTTTTTACTCTTAGAAATGATAGCTTGTATACATGCTAATCTTTGTGCTCTTCTTTCTCCTTCTCTTCCCAGGTCAATGCTACCAATTGCTTGCCATTACTCCCAAATGCACATGGACAAGAATAGCCTTATCCCTGTATTACTGTTTGAAAAAAAGAAAGAAAGAGAAAAAAATAGACACATGGAATGGCAGAAAGCAATGGGGCTAATTAATATCATCTTGACTCGAACAGACTCCCTACCCTCCTCCCCCAGATAAGAGAAACAAGACACAGCCTGTCTCCTTTCTGTTCCTTGCAGACACAGACCATAACTTCCTCTCCCACTCCTCCCAGGGCAGAGGAGAATGCTGTTCCTCAACCCCTTTTGGTGGCCATGGACAGTTCACAGTCCATTTACAGCCAAGGGAAAAGGAAATACTGTAACGGAAGCCTACCACCCTATAGATTCTCATGTGAAAGTGTGTGGCGCTATCAAACAAGCAAAACGTCAGTTCTCTGAATGATATATTAGAAGCCATTTGGACAGGCTACAAAAGTTTTGGCAAGCTTTTCTGCTATGCTTTTTGTCTTTTCATCTTCCACTACAGTCTTGGAAGGAGCACAACTATGTCATGAAGGTGTTGGAGAGGAATTATTACCCAGAAATGGGGGGAGGAATTCAAGTAGAAGGGGATTTCAAGGGGAAGCATGGAGCACTGAGGATCACAAATATTTCTCACAATTAAGGAAAAAAAATGACTTATTCCACTGCACTCCTATAGTACTTACTCTGGAATAACTACATTGAAATTGTTATTCGATCACTATAGGCTTCTATAAATCTCACTGAAGAAACAGATGTTCATAACTATTTTGTTACTTTCATTAGCTCACTTTCATGAGAGAGTCTCATTAGAAATGATCAGAACGACAATGAAATGAGGATAGGTTCACTGTCCAGAATTATTGTCAGTTGGGCAACTTCTTAAATCATCAATCCTAAAACAGCTTCATAAATAATTCAATCAATTAATCCAAGGGCATTGTTAAGCATGAGCTTATGGCATCTCCCCCAAATACAGTTCCTGTTTTCATTTCCAGATTAATGGAATGCTTGTGTCAGTTTAATGTTTGTTTACTTTTTTGTTTGTCTGGTTAACTGCTTGATGGCTAAACAATTTTCAGGGGGAATTGCAGCTAGCAAGGAAAGGTTTCACACATTTCTTTCGCCATATGCTACAGCTCACAGGAACATATGTATATATGTGTCATTGGTACATAGCAAACTTTGCAGTTGTGTCATTTTTACCATATAATGAATCTCTGCAAATTTACAAGTGGATGAAGGATGACCCGCTTAGCTCTTCAGCTATGAGATATAGTCAACTGACTATTTATCTCTATTGAAGGACAGATAGATGGATGCTTTATTTTGCCGTGATGATAACTATCTGTTCTTCTTAAGACAAATTTCTTTTGACAACTAGTTCACAACAATTTTGAAAAGGCCAAACAACCAGTGCTCTGAAAGCTGTATGTAGTTCCATCAAAATCACCTGAACTCCAGTAAGATCCCACCAAAAATTCAGCAACAAATTGCTGAAAATTAGTTTTTTGTTCCCTCTTAATATCATTTATATGATCTGAAAAAACCTGGGTCATACAGGTCCTGTACCAGTCATACAGGTTCTAGTACAAAATGATGTTTCTGAGATGTTTATTTTTAAAGCTCTCCAAAGCTTATGCTGTCCTATTTTTATATTCCCCTATCCTTTGAGAAGGGGAGGATAGCATGAAAGCTGGTTACATGTAATGTGAATGTGCCAGAGGGGTTTCTGCCCATCACTGCATATTACTGCTTCTGCTGCCAAATAATCATCAGCATATATCAGTATATACATGCCGAAGAGATAATCAGTCTGAAAATATCTTGATGCTCCTGTTGTCAATTGTTTAACATCACCTCTCATTGCTAAGTGTAAGGAACAAAGCTGAACAAAAACTAGTACTAAAACTACTGTTCCCAGGCTAGACAGAACTGTTGTGTCCCAAGGGCAAAACAATGGCCATATATTCAGTGACACACAAAAATGGGAAAGAACTAGTTCTATGCACTACAATATGCAAAGTCAGCATTTGGCTTAATTCCTAGTTCAAATGAAGATACTAATTTAGCCAAGTCAAGTCTAAGGGCTTTTTGCTGAGTAAGCTAATTTAACGGGGACACACAGTCAGATACATACACAAATTTGTTATATTGCATCTGTCGCCCAAATTGGACATTCCAATTCATATATTACAAGCTTAGACATAAGCTTTCGAAACTTTCTACAGCTTATTCAAAAGGAATTGAATGTGAGAAATTGATTATTGACCCAAGCTGGGGATGGAAAATTGTTTTGTAAATTAATCTGTATCCTGGGTTCTTGGTGCACTGAACCTTGAATGAATAAAAGACTTATGTACTAACACAGAAAAAAAACAAAGAATGGTTGAAACTAATTTTCACTTAACTTCTAATGTTTAGTGAAAACTGAAACATTCTATTCAGAATTGGGTTGATTTTAATTGCTTTACAGTAGGAATCCAGCTGCTGTTCATTTTCTGTTTCTTTCTTTTCTTTTTTAAATTTTCATTAAGGACTTTTATCTATTTTAGCTGAACATTTTGCTATTAATTTTTATTGTGTTTTACTGCTGTTTTCATTTTAGATGAATGCATACTCAGGAGGTAGAGACTTAGTCATCAGTATGTCAAACACAAATAATATTACTTGTATAATTAGTGCAGATTTAGTTTAATTATTATCTAGGCTGATTCTCAACTCTCTTTTTAGAAAAGCTAACCAAAATGATGTGGGATTTGATCTTGTGAAGTATTTTCTTGGAGCTACTGCTTATTTTTTTAAAAATCAGAAATAATTATCTTAGTCTTTCCCTTATACCCTTTGGTCTTGATCCATCCATCCATTTACTTGCTTAACTTGAATATGCCAACTCATCTGAAAAATACCATTTTAGGCAAAATCTTCCTAAGCATACAAAGAGTTTCCTGCTGCTGCTAATTAAAACAGAAAACTATTGTTTTCTTTACTTTAACTAGTCTGTAACATTTCAAACGATCATTTCCTCAGAGATCCTTTCAACATATATGTGGAATTCTTGCAATTGAAATATTTAGTCTGCAGCCTTCTTGTTAATAGGATTACTAAAATACATCTTGTAACATTTGCCATGCAAGAGGAAGGAATTTCTCCTAAAATTGCTTAAGAGGACTAATATTCCAATTAATCTCCAAAAGCAAAATTCTTTTAATTGCTCCATTCACAGAGCAGGGAATTTACAGAAACCACTGTTAAGCTCCAATTGCTTCAGATAACACTACAAATTTAAACATATCATGAAAGAGATAATTATGGTCCTCTATATGCGATTGGACTTCAGTTCTCATCAGCCACAGCCAACATAGCCAACAAACATGGATAATGAAAGAGGTTCCACCACAAAACCGCGTTTGACTAAAGCGTGCTCGACGAAACCGTGTAGCTGACGTCATCACAGCGTGACAACAGCGTGGAGAAAAAAGCACGCTGTAAACGCTAAAGCTAAAATTAACCCCTAAACCTAAACCTAACCGCCCCTAAACCTAATCCTAAACCTAACCCTAAACCTAACCCTAAACCTAACCCTAAACCTAACCCTTAATCTAATGCTAAACCTAATCCTAACCCTTAACCTAACCCTAAACCTAACCCTAACCCTTAACCTAACCCTAAACCTAACCCTAACCCTTAACCTAACCCTAAACCTAACCCTTACCTTAATTTGAATCGGCTTGCTTTCAAAGCGCTATTTAAAGCGCCCTTTTTTCTCTGCGGTCGCTGTTGTCGCCCTGCTGATGACTTCAGTGACGCGGTTTAATCGGACGCACTTTAGTGGAGCGCGGTTTTGTCATGCCATGAATGAAAGATAGAATCTAACAAAAGGACAACTACAGTTTTCCATCTATTACATCCATACAAACCCATACAGGTAATCCTTGCTTAATGGCCATTCAAAATTTTGATAGAACTGAACATGTGGTATTTATGACCAGTTCCAGCTGTTGCAGTGGCCCCACAATCACGTAGTCACTATCTGTGACCTTAGCTGGCATCCAGCAAGCGAAATCAACAGGGAAGTTGGCAGGAGGTCACCATAGTGATCAACTGATGTCATTGCTTAATGACCCAGTTAAGTCATTTAACAACTGAACTGGATATTAGCAGTGATGTCAAGTGACATCACACTTTATGATGTCACCTAGTGACAGCAATTCCAGTCCTAATTGCTGTTGTTAACCTCTACATGCTCTCTCTCTCTCTCTCTCTCTCTCTCTCTCTCTCTCTCTCTCTCTCTCACACACACACACACACACACACACACACACGGGTGGGGGCGTTATGGGAATAAGAAAGAGAAGAAGAGGAACTGCTTAGATCAGTGATGGGCAACCTTTTTGGCATGGTGTGTCAAAAATCGGCAAAAAATCGAGCATAACTCGCGTTGTGTGTCACTTCGACAAAAACATAAGACTCTCTGTGCCGGCCTGACTGGAGAGAGGCGCGCACTGTTCCCGCACTCCTCTCCTGCGGGTCCTCCCTCGCCGCGCTGATGACATGTGTGCGCACGGCACGCACGCCTTACCAGCAGCCCCTGCTCTCAGAAAGGGGCGGCGGTGATACAGTAAGTGAGTGTGGGCGGGGGAGATCACACGTCCCCCCCCCCATTCCTCCAGCACAGATTCTTTCATCCTCGGCGGCCGTGCAGGAGCCGAGGATGAATCGCATGAAATCCTGTGCGTGTCACCCCAAATGGCTACGCGTGTCAGCACTGACACGCGTGTCATAGGTTTGCCATCACTGGCTTAGATTAAGAAGACTATTTAAACGAGGGAGGGAAATATGTGACTCATTGGTGAGTTACATATTTTGCATCTACAAGTTATTAGCTTCAGATTTCCTTCTACCTGGGTTGAAAAAAATACATTCTAAATACCCTTTTGAGGTCCTGCAAAATTTCTGCCTGGCAATGTTGATAGGGCTGTAAATAGTTGACTAATGCAATACTCCATCTCTTGGGTTGGGTTGTAGTAAGTCATTTGGTAAAATTTGAAAAAGAGAAAAATATTTGAATACTTGCCGGGAGATTATAATATCTTGACTGTAACCATCTGGGATTAGATAGCAGCAATATTTTCTGACTGGATTTTGCAATTCAGATATGATAGTTACATTCTTATTTCAATTTATTCACTTCTACCTCTGGATGAACTTTGGTTTATTTTATTTATTACACTAAGGTACAGCTCATCGAGGCAATTCTGGGCAGCATAGAATCAATAAAACACCAATAGGAAACCTTAAGACATTAAAACAATAAATAGTAATATTAAATTGTAGTATAAGAGAAATCTCCCCACCCCAAAATCAGGTGGGGTCCATTATATTTTTGCACTGTTTTTTTTGGGTGGGGGAAATTTCTCTTATACTACAATCACAATTTATTTGTTCACAATTGTTCAATGATGAAAGATACTCTGTATGTCACCTTGAACTTCCATATGAATAAAATCACATTGTCCACTCATACTTAGAAAATCTATATTGATCTGGAGTATATTCACTTATAATAGTCAAAGGGAATTTTTTCCCACTGAATGACTTAGTTTTATTCCAATCTGATATTTGTTTTTCCACTCATGAAAAGTGATTATGACTTTTTATCTTCTAATAATCACACCAAAGCAAGTGATTGAGAATATTTCCTATAAAGCAGAATTTTGATCTAGCATGCCTTCTGATGGTAACCCATCTGAAATGTATTTGCTTGTAGAGCCATTTCTTTCCATCTTTAGAAATCTTACATTTAAGATAGTGGCAGTAGGTGAAACCAGCAGGGGTGAAATTGACTGGAGTTAATTAGTAAAAGACCAACTGAAACAGTATGTTCTAAATTGCTTATGGGAATTTCTTTGTGGCTTGTTAGTTTTGGAGAGAGCAATCTGAAATTCCCCACCCACAGAAACAAGAGTGATTATATTGAGAATTCATATAATTGCAAAACTCTGGTCACAATGGGTTTATCTCATGCCAGTAACTGGGACGGTCACAGCACCTTTTTCTAGTAGAAGACAAGATGTACAAGTTATTTGCTTATTTATTTTATAGGCTACCAGCTCCCATATGACTCTTAGAGTTAAAAGCCATCTTATTAAAAGAAAATACAGTAGATCAGAAGAGCAAAGTTAAAAACCAAAATAAATTCAGCAAAGAGAAGCAAAATGAAGCAAAACGAAAAGGGGTTGCCACAAATACCCTGATTCATGATCTGGGAGAATGACCAGGTTTTCAACAATTTCCTGAATGACATAAAGGTGTGTGACAACCACACATACCTCTGAGGGAAACCTTCAGGATCCATTAAGATGGCAGTCTTTAATTGATGGGTCCATAGCACACTCATCCTGATGAATTGAACTGGATGGACAGAAACAACTAATGAACCCTTGAAGAGTCAAGTCTTATGTCATGAAGGGACTTTAAAGTTAATAACCAGTACTTTGGATTGCACTGGAAGTGAACTGTAAATCAGGGAATCTGGGGAGTAACATTGTACTTCCATCACTGCCTGCACCGATGCATTCTAGATGAGCTACAGCTTTCAGGTGGTTTCCAGCATTACTCCATTTCTTTATCTAAATGATTTGGCTGCCAAACTTCTTTGGACTCCATGTAGATTATTGTGAGGTGACTATGATATGCATAACCATCTGAAGCATCTCTTGGTCTAGGAAAGGGCACAACTAGATCATTTCTGGTCAGAATCAAATCTGACTTAATCTGAGCGACCTTATCTTGTAAATAACAAGAATATTCCTCACAGTGGCTCTTCAGTTGATCCTCCTACCTGTCATTCCCCAGCAGGAAACAGTTCACCCTAAACAGGGCTGCCAGATGGCTACTGGTGTATGAAATAAGGGAGGAGAAATAAGAATATTTGGCCATCCTTATTACCACAATGATAATATAGAGGTTTTTTTTTTTTACTCATGTTCAATTGGATTCACTTTTCAACTTCATCAACAGCAATCCAAGGTCTATCAGTTACCTGGGGTGGGCTGATCTAACAGGCCATGCCCCCTGAAGGGTGTGGTGGCATCTGTGAGTTGAAAAGAACCCAGATCTTAAAAATGGAGGCATATGCTTTGGGATAATTAAATCTTCTGAAGAGATTCCCATGCATGGGCGCTGTGCTAGTTTTGGAATGTTCCATGTGAATAGTGTAGAAATTTCACTCTGTATAATAACAAATCATCAACTCCTTTGTGATATCTCTTGGAAAAGATGAGATGCTCCGGAAAAAGTGAATAATGACATTTGGAGCTCAACCCCAGAATGATGATCATCTGAGAGTTTCCAAGTTGTCTGCCTTTTTTCAAGTGATCAAGGTTGCATCCCTCAATCTATTCACTTTAAGGTATCAGGATGAGTTCAGAGAGTATTCCTCTACAGCACCATTTAATGTATAGCAAGCACTTGATATTGCAGCAAAGGCAAAAACTGGTCAAACCTTTAGAGGAAAGAGATAATCAAATAGAGGTTAAGAGGCACTACACAAAACTGGAGACATGAATATAAATATATATAATATATTTTCTCTATGGGAATAAGTCAGGAAATATTAATAGGTGGAGTAGGATGATTGCACTTTCAGCTTAATAACTTTTTATGAGGCCTACCCAGTTATTCCCCTAAAGTTGATAATAAATCTCTTATGACATCATTTCCTTATGATAGCTTTTCCCAACCTGGTGTTTTCCGGATACAGTATGTTGAAATGACCCCAGAGTCAAGGGTAGATTAAACCAATGTGTGCCTTTTTTTCCTCTTGGCATTTTTGGAAGTTTTGATGAGTTTTAAAGTACAAAATGCTGATGGTGCCAAGTCCACAACTGCTGAAATCTGTCCCAAAATACTTCCAGGCCCTGTCCAGCCTTGATATGCTATATAAAGCTATCAAAGGTTCCTTTCATTTTGATTTAGGATCTCCAAAGCACACACACACAAACCGTGCAGTATGACTGTTTATTCATTTTAAAATAATGCAGAGGAGACCTCTTGGACTCCCCTATTGTTGAATGGTTTCCCTCAGTATCTTCAGATAGTAAAGTTTTGTGGGTTGCAGCATCTGGACCAACTCACGTTAAAAATTAAATAAAACACTGAAGCACAATTATGCTATATAGAAGAAAATGTTCCATAACAGAACAGAATATAGTTGTCTGGATAACACTTCTAGCTATGCTTTATTTAACCACATTTACTTTATTAAGTAAACTAGAACCATCTATAGTCTTCTAACATACAATCCCCAAACCTTGTTTTATGAATCACAATAGCTAGAACAACGTAACATCCTAAGCAAAATCCAAAACACATTATGGTTTAGTATGATTTATGACCACATTAAGTACTGTGGATCTTGATGTAATGTGGAATTTACAAAAACAGAAAATTCTAGAGCTCAATATTATTATCTCAGTTTCTTCTTTGCAGATGTTAATTAAAATTTGGATCACAAAAATTGAGAAATAGTAGAATGCTACAGTTTAAAAGTGCTTGAGGATGATTCTGTATGGCAATTACTCTCATCTGAGATTGGAGTGGGTTATAAATACGTTAGAATAAATAATTAAAATACATGTATTTTATATTTATTTATAGATAGTTATCAAAAAAGGAATAAATATTTTTTCATTATGTATTTATGATTTAGAATAACAGTTGGAAGGGACCTTGGAGGTCTTCTAGTCCAACCCCTGCTTAGGCAGGAGACCCTACACCACTTCAGACAAATAGTTCTCCAACATCTTCTTAAAAACTTCCACTGTTGGAGCATTCACAACTTCTGGAGGCAAGTTGTTCCAATGATTAATTGTTCTAACTGACAGTAAATTTCTCCTTAGTTCTAAGTTATACTGTATCTCTCCTTGATTTGTTTCCCCCCATTGCTTCTTGTCCTACCCTCAGGTGCTTTGGAGAAGAGCTTGACTCCCTCTTCTTTGTGGCAGCCCCTGAGATTATTGCAACACTGCTATCATGTCTCCCCAGGTCCTTCTTTCTATTAAACTAAGCATACCCAGTTCCTGGAACCATTCTTCATATGTTTTAGCCAATAGTCCCCATTGTTGCTCTTCTCTGCACTCTTTCTAGAGACTCAACATCTTTTTTATATTATGGTGACCAAAACTGAATGCAGATTTACCAAGGCATTATAAAGTGGTATTAACACTTCACATGATCTTGATATTATCTTGATATTATAGTAATGCCAAAAATAAATGAAACTGGATAAATATATTACTTACATTTTAAATGTCTGTTATTAATTCCTATGTTTTATCATTTGCATTTTTTTTCACTGTAAGCAGCTTTGAATGTTATGCAAACTGAAGGGCAGGATATATGTTTAATGAATCACAGCATTAAAAATGTGTTGGAGCAGATTTCTTTAGCACCTTCTCCCTCTGGCAGCTTTTCCACCCTTCTAAAGGTTACAGAAAAGACAACGGAATCTGGCCTATTGTCTGTGAGGAAAGGTCTGAAAGAAAGATTCTTGAAAAATTGAGGACAAGCCTTTTCCATGAATGGTGCTCTTCTTATGCAAAGGACCTCTTTTTGATTTGGAGGAAGACCCCTTTCTCCTGAATCAGCCTACATTATAGCAATAGCAATAGTTAGACTTATATACCGCTTCATAGGGCTTTCAGCCCTCTCTAAGCGGTTTACAGAGTCAGCATATCGCCCCCAACAACAATCCGGGTCCTCATTTTACCCACCTCGGAAGGATGGAAGGCTGAGTCAACCTTGAGCCTGGTGGGATTTGAACAGCCGAACTGCTGAACTGCAGTCAGCTGAAGTAGCCTGCAGTGCTGCATTTAACCACTGCGCCACCTCGGCTCGGTATTTAACCTTATTTATTTAACCAGGTACATGGGCAGATGGCTGCACTTTTGCCAACCTTGTTGCTTGCGTCTAAATCTGGATCCAGCGCTAAACAAAATCATTCATAGGTATCAAAAGGAGATCCTCTGAACCTATATTGCAGACAAAAGCCATTTAGGGCCTTCCTTCTCTGATAGAGAAAGAGATTTATTTTATTTTATTAATAAAATGAAAGTCAGCTTCTCTTTAGGTTTCTTTTACAAGCTTCACTTTAAAAGGTCATGGCCAAAAGATTTATTTCCCTGATTCAGCTGGGAGAAAGTATTTCCTTAAACAGAATTTGTTACATCTACCAGCTCACAAAAGCAATACATTACCATGAGCGAGCGATGTTATTCTCAACATTGAGAAAACACTCTCTAAACCTGCATTATGTTTTTATCCAGAAAATCATAGTGCCAAGATATTGTGGTTTTTAAGATATAAAGAAATGTACAAGTTACCAACTGAATGCTAATTATATTTACTGAGAAATAAGACTCATCGCTATATGTGGATTTACTTCCAAGTTAGATTAGTAAAGCCATAATCCTAAATATAAACAGTCTCAAAAATTACTGTCTAAATAGAAGAGAGCCTGAGGAGTATCAGGCATATCAGGAAAGAAAATCCTTTTCTGAAAAAAAAAGTTGAAAAATGAAAAAGACCCCCAAACACCCACAAGGAAATAAAATCCATTGGAAAGTATAAATATGCTGGATGACGGTATTTTAATGTGTCAAAATCAATTTCCCTTATTTTTTGCACACTTGCCCAGGATTTTTAAAATATTCATCTCTAGATTCAACTGGAGATTTATATGAAATCCCGCTACAAATTCTTTTGAGAGCCCGGAGAATAAAAGGCAGGATGAGTAGTGGTTGCAGAAAAGGTCTGGCTAATGTTTGTCCTTAACTACACAGTATACATTAAAAAAGGTTGAGGGTGTGCCAAAGAAAAGGAGAAACCTCTCTGTAAAAAGCATGGAGTTCATGGGAGTGCTGTAGTTTTTGTAAAGGTTAACAAAAGGTGGAAAGTCTATAATCATGTTGTGTGTGTGTGTGTGTGTGTGTTGTGTGTGTGTGTGTGTGTGTGTGTGTGTGTGTGTGTGTGAAGAGCTCTTATACCATCTCGTTCCAAAGGTGCTTTTTTCAAGAGGCAATTGCACTTTCTGTTTTTTCTTTGAAGACATTTAGCTTCTCATCCAAGAAGCTTCTTCAGCAAGGAAGTCCAGCTACCTCTTGAAAAAGCACCTTTGGGACAACTATGACCTGGATGACTGAGAATCTCCATAGGCTTATACCATCTTGAAAATACAATACAATAGCAGAGTTGGAAGGGACCTTGGGGGTCTTCTAGTCCAACCCCCTGCCTAGGCAGGAAACCCTATACCATTTCAGACAAAAGGCTATCCAACATCTTCTTAAAGACTTCCAGTGTTGGGACATTCACAACTTCTGGAGGAAAGCCTTTCCACCGATTAATTTTTCTGTCAGGAAATTTCTCCTCAGTTCTAAGTTGCTTCTCTCCTTGATTAGTTTCCACCCATTGCTTCTTGTTCTACCCTCAGGTGCCTTGCAAAATAGTTTGACTCCCTCTTCTTTGTGACAACCCCTGAGATATTGGAACACTGCTATCATGTCTCCCCTAGTCCTTTTTATTAAACTAGACATACCCAGTTTCTGCAACCGTTCCTCATATGTTTTAGCCTCCAGCCCCCTAATCATCTTTATTGCTCTTCTCTGCACTCCTTCTAGAGTCTCCACATCTTTTTTACATTGTGGCGACTAAAATTGAATGCAATATTTCAAGTGTGGACTTACCAAGGCATTATAAAGTGGTATTAACACTTCACGTGATCTTGAGTCTATCCCTCTGTTTATGCGGCCTAAAACTGTGTTTGCTTTTTTGGCAGCTGCTGCACACTGCTGGCTCATATTTAAATGGTTGTCCACTAGGACATCCAAGATCCCTCTCACAGTTACTACTATTGAGCAAGATACCACATATACTGTACCTGTGCATTTCATTTTTCTTGCCTAAATGTAGAACCTTACAGTGATGGTCCAATCTTTTCTTGAACACTTTCAGTGATGGAGCACCCAGTTCTGCAGGGCAAGTTTTCCCACTGCATTATAGTTTTCACCATCAGGAAATTTATCCTTATTTTCAAACTGGATCTCCTTTTGAAGAGTTTCCACCCATGGCTTCTTGTCCTCCTCCCAGTTGCTATGAGAATAAATCAATGCCCTTTTCCCTGTGTCACCCCTTTGATTATTGGAAGACTGCTATCATGTCTCCTCTAAGACTCCTCTTTATTGGGCTAAACATACCTAATTCTCTTAGTCATTCTTCATAGGATTTAGACTCCAGACCCTTTGCCATCTTTGTTGCTTTCTCTTCATTCCATGCCCTCAACATCTTTTTCAAAAGGTTAAAATGACTGTGCTGCATATTGCAGAGAGGAACACAGGGACTGGACTAGATTTATAATTCATTTAGAGTTGATGGCATGACTGAGATTCAAACAGTAGCTTCTGACATGTAGCTCAATGTCTCTGGCACTTATTCTCTGAGTAGCAGAAATACTTAAGATTTGTATAACCTTTCAGCTAGTCAATGCACATCACATGCCTCATCTTCCTGAATTTTTCACAACTACCCTAAACTCATCTTATTATCCCCTCCATACCTCCAAATTGCAAGCGAAATAATTGAGGCTGAGGCCTGCAGACCATTAAATGAGTCCAGAGGAATAATTACTACCTGCTTTGTACTGTGCTTCATCATTTGATCCAGTTTTATAGCAACTCCTAATTTGTGTGCCCATATTATGTGCTGTTTCCTTGCCATTCTTCTCTCTTATAAAGACTTTCAGATAATATCTACAATGGCCTAATTACAGTATTTTGGTTCTAATCTGATCAATAAAATTGTGGGTGTGTTTTTGTGTGAGTGCTACATCTACACCCTAGATTAAAATCAAGAAGAAAATCACATAAGGGTAGATATGCGTATTGTGGTTTATATACTTACGCTACGATTCTGCTCTGTATGATGATGCACAAGCTGTTTCTCATCTCTTTCCAACAGCATCTTTAAACATAAAATTAAGTTCCAAGACAAATTGAATTATCAGTGACAAGAGTCTAATGAAATATTGTCAGACCTGTTGCATAGGTCTGCTGTAACACTGCCAAGGCCAATTAGATAGAAGCCTTTTCTCTTCAGCAACTCCCAGAAAAGGAAATGAAGATTTAACTTTGTTTGACAATTTATAGTCACCACCAAGAGCATTTTAACAGCTGTAGTTGTGATTGGCACTTTCTTAGAAGTTCTACTGGAACCAAAGTAGCTTAAATATGATGCAAATGATCTTGGACAAGGGATAAAGGTTTTGATTGAACTTTCAGGCAAAACCAAGCCATTTCAATAAGACCATTACGTACGGAATTAATGCACCACAGGTAAATCTGTAAAACTTTACAAATGCTCATCTTTGGCAGGTGAAATTTATGCCACTAATATCTGGTCTATGCTGCTAATATCTTTGTAGAGTAAATCTAGCAAGAAAGAAACTAAAGCAAATTTTGCCTGGGCCTTTGTTTCAAAATATTTATCTATGTGACAGCCAGTTGTTTAAAGTAGAAGCACAGAAATGTAAACAATGATATAATAAAACAGGTATTTACATTTTATAACCATGGCTACATAGCATTTTTACCTATTTACATCTTGGATCAAAAGCAGCATTTTCTGAAGAAAAAGTATTTCTTCTTCCTAGTATTCACATAGTTAACCGTGTATATACCCACTATTCTTTAAAGGTAAGATATTGTTTCCTTATTTGCTACTATGTTCTCCTGGATAGTGAGATCGATGGCATATACATTTAATCATAAATAAATAAATATTATCTAATGCATAGGGACATGGTGGCTCAGGGGCTAAGATGCTGAGCTTGTCGATCAGAAAGTTGGCAGATCGGCAGTTCGAATTCCTAGCGCCGCATAACGGAATGAACTCCCATTACTTGTCCCAGCTTCTGCCAAACTAGTGGTTCGAAAGCATGTAAAAATGCATGTAGAAAAATAGTGACCACCTTTGGTGGGAAGGTAACAGCATTCCATGCGCCTTCAGCTGGCTGCATGACTATGGAGACGTCTTTGGACATCTCTTCAGCTTTGAAACAGAAATGAGCACCACCCACTAGAGTCAGGAACGACTAGCACATATGTGTGAGGGGAACCTTTACCTTTAATGCATTTCCCTTTAATTATGGCACCTTTGTCTTCCTCAGAGAACATGCCATGGAGGTAATATAACATCATAATGCTACCAAAAGAAGAAAAAACAACAACAACCCATTTGCCCAATCATGTGGAAAAATATAGAGATTAGGGATCACATATGGGACTGGATAACTTCATTGTTATTGCACGATGTTATGATCTTGTGAATGACAAATAAAGCCAGTCCAGATATGAGACTAACCCTTCCAGAATATTGAAATATTTCCCTGTATTTTGCAATTCCTAGAAAGCAGGGAAATTTCTTTTTTATATGTTACAAACGCTTGCAAAGAATTTTTTTTCTATTAAAGGTTAGCATTACTGACCTTTTATATGTAACTGTCTCTTATTTTATTACAGAGAAAAACAAACAAAACAGAAGGAAAGAGAACATCGTGTTTTATTTTTTAAAAAAGCTCAACTCGGCTTTCAGGAAGGAATATAAATAAATAATACCATTAACGAACTTCATATGCCTAAATATTTCTTGGAATGCAAAGCCTGGGCCTGAGCTATGGCTAAATTTGAAATATTTAAGCTTGTATAAGATCTGTCTCCTTTTCTGTCTCTCTCCCCTTTAATTAATGGATAAAGTAAAACTGGATGCTGAAAACTGGTTTATGGATAATTCTCCTTTATGTAATCAAATAATATGGCAACTAAAAAGTAAGATCAAAAGAGTTTACATTAAGATACGCATATTTTAGGAGACGATCTCTTGAAAATAAATCTGATAGACTCTGACTGTCTCTATCTATTTTCTTTCTTTCTCTTTCTTTCTTTCTTTCTTTCTTTCTTTCTTTCTTTCTTTCTTTCTTTCTTATCAACTAGCCACCTACCTACCTACTTTAACATTGCATTAATTAATAGTGTAGATATTTAAAAGTAGGAACTCGGTTGTTAGCCATGAGTCATGCCACACAACATGAAAAAATGAGGCTAATTAATTCAATCAATTGTATTAATTGGTGCAGAAAGAAATGGAGTTTATTTAACGAGAGCTGTTCTTAGACATAAGGCTAAGCCCTAGAATATGTGTCAGTTTAATTTGCAACAATATGCATATTATTATTATTATTATTATTATTATTATTATTATTATTATTATTATTATTATTATTATTATTATTATTATTATTATTATGCAATTGTATCACAGCGGCCAGTTGTTTCACCGGATTTGGCATTGGTTACTAGTCGGGCCCCACCCAGGGGCCTAGGACGTCGTAACATATTTTCGTAATATGCGTGCAGATCCAAGCAGTGCGGCTTTTTGCATTTGACTGATGGTGATTTTGTCAATTTTTAACTGTTTTAAATGTAATTCCAGTGCTTTTGGAATAGCACCCAGTGTGCCAATTACCACTGGAATTACCACTGCTGGTTTGTGCCATAGTCGTTGAATTTCAATTTTTAAGTCCTGGTATCTTGCGATTTTTTCATGTTCCTTCTCGGCGACCCTGCTATCACCTGGTATTGCGATGTCTATGATTGTGACCTTGTTTTTCTCAACCAGTGTGATGTCTGGTGTATTATGCGCCAGTATTTTGTCAGTTTGTATACGGAAATCCCACAAGATCTTGACCATCTGATTTTCGGTGACTTTTTCAGGCTGATGTTCCCACCAGTTTGTTGCTGTTTTAATATTATAATTTTTGCACAAATTCCAATGGATCATTTGTGCTACTGAATTGTGCCGCAATTTATAATCAGTCTGCGCGATTTTTTTACAGCAGCTGAGTATGTGATCAACAGTTTCATCAACTATTATTATTATTATTATTATTATTATTATTATTATTATTATTATTATTATTATTATTATATGCAATATGAAATACACTGAAACTTGCAAAGGACAATGTAATAATAATAAATAAATATTGAGAGTAGTTTCCATCAACAAGGGTTAAAAGAAAGGCTTCCAATATTGATATTATCTTGGATATTTAAGGACTTTATCATGAAAGAAAAGTAGGTAGTGAATATCACCTCTAAATGAACCTAAGAATTACCATCAAGACATACATAGACCAATTAAGGCCTCTGGTGGATTTCCCAAGTCTCATTTTCTTCCCACTGTACTAGAAAGAGAGATGGGATGAGAGAAGAATTCAATATCTCCCTTCTGTCCACACATTTTTATCACTCATGGCAGGGGAAGAGGTAACATATATCTTCTTTCCCCCTACTTCTCTTGCTGTGGGTGGCAGGAATAGTGGGTGAGGAGGAGGAAGAGACATGTCAATTTTCTGATGCTATCATCTTTTCCTCCCTTGCTTTTCTCACTCAACTTCTCCTTCTAGCATGACCTGGCAAGAGAAGAGAGATGGCTTTTGGCAGAGCATGAGAATGGCCTAGCAAATTAGCCAATTGCCAGGACTAGAGGAGGGCATGCTTGGAAGTAAAAGCAGAAGGCCATAGGAGAAAGACACAGTGTTTCCCCAAAACTAAGACAGGGTCTTATTTTCTTTTGGTCCCTTGAAATAAGCACTTGGCCTTATTTTCGGGGAGGTCTTATTATTTTTGAGGTGCAGGAGGCAACGAGCATGGTTACCTCATGGCTGCTGCTATGTTGCAATATTTTTGGGGAGGGATTACTTTCAGGGGATGGCTTATTTTAGCGCGATTGGTCTTATTATCCAGGCAGGTCTTATTTTCAGGGAAACAGGGTAGTCCATTTGTCCTCAAACCTTTGTGGAACAATTTGCTGCAGACTGTCATGGCCAGCTCAGCTCTGAGGTGGAACAGCAGCAGCAGCAGGAGGATCCTATGGAACAGCAGCCTGTGTAAGGCCTGGGCAGAACACAAACAGGCCCCTTGGCATCATCTGCTGTATTAAAATTAAGAAACTTTATTGGAAGTAGAGCAAGAAAGCACAAGTACCAGGCAGAGAGATGAACTGAAGACATCTTCATTCATTCATGTTCTCCAAGTCCATTTTTGAAGAATTGCTTGCATTTAGTGGGTAATGAAGCTCTGGAGAAAACTTCTCTAACAGTTTCTTATCTTGACTTGAAGTGCTGAGAAAAACACGGCCTTGGGTTTACAAAAATAAACAATATTCTTCTAATTGGAAAAATATTTCCCACATTGACAAAGGGTGCTGGGCAGATTTTCCACAACTGGTTGCACAAAATATGCATTAGCCTAGGAATTGGGACACTGGCAGTTCAATATTTTTCATATTGGTGGATATTGCCACCATTTTTCTCCTTTGTGTATTGGCTATTATCCCAATTTTCATGTTTCTGGAATGAGAATAAATAATAGAATCTCCACAAAATCAAACAGAAAGAGTAATTTTCTTTCAATGGGTTTCGCATTTGCATTTAAAATAGTGAAATAATAGGCATCTGAATGCGTGAAGATTTCTTCTTAGAAATAATTCTTTTCAAATTGAAATTAAGACTTCAAATCCAGGTTGACAAGTCCCAAACTAATTAAATATGAATACAAAATTGCAAAAAGAAATAGATGATAGATAGATGATAGATGATAGATAGACAGACAGACAGATAGATATAGGGTACATTTTAGTAATATCCCGCTATTCACAAATGCAAGGACACAGTCCTGAACCATCTAAGAAGTCAACAGAGACCAAATTGCATTGGTTGTTTCTGTTAATGCAAGTCTATACAAAGTCTTAAGGTAGTCCTTTAGGTCTGAATAAAGTTACTCTTTTTGTTGCCTGCCAAGATTACAAGATGAGAGGATGAAACTAATTCTCAAAGACCAAGAGACCATAACCAAGTTGACTGGGAATTCCTGGAGTTATAGTCCCAATATATTTGGAATGTTCTAAGAAGAAATACTGTAACGATGCATGGCACTCAAATGAATTCCTTTGTTCAGTCAGAATGACCATTTATGTTTGAGGCTTTCAGCTTTGTGGACACAATAATTTTGGGAGATGCTTATGAAGAAGCCATTGGCATATGAAAAAGTAACTATCCCAGATTAGAAGATCCAGTTCATTTCTCCCCACCTCCACCCTTTCCTCTTTTACTTTATATTTGCATAAGAGTGAAGAGCAGAAATAAATTATTTCAAGCATTGATATAATAAATGCAGCATTTCATTCCAGCTACGACACTGGCTCTGCTGTCCAAACCTAGGCACTCAACTATGTCAAATTCTTCCATGAGGCTTATGGGTTAGTCCCAGTAGCATTATTTCGCAGCAGCTTGAAGGTCATCGTTGCTCTGTAGAATTAACAGATGCAGAGAAAGTATTTTTATTACTCTCTCATTCCAACCCTTCAGCTTCTTTGCCTTGCAGTCATTTAGTTTAATATTATTCCCCTCAGAATCCAAGCTATTTGGAAAAGCAATTGTAACCTACTTCATTTTGTACAGTTATTAGTATTAGGGAGCATTTAAATATATAACATGTAAATTCTTGCCTAAACTCATCCCATATTATTTACATCTGTAATTATGTTTTTTTTAAAGATGCAATTATAACATAGTTATCCCATTATACCTTTAATTCTACCCAGATATTACAAAAAGTAATATAAAAGGCACCTTGTTAATAGAGTTGAGGAGTTTTACCTTTCTTCTCTGTACTATCACACTGTGATATTGTTAAGAAAGAGAAATCTGCTAGTCAGGTTTGCTACTAATAGGGGAGCAGCTAAAATTCTGATCCAACTGCATGTAAGAAGCTGATAGTATGAAATAATCCTAATTTGGAGATAGGAGAAACATGTTTTATTGGATGTTTGGGGCTGAACAACGAATGAGTATCTTGAAACAATCAATAAACAATGAATTTTGAATTTGTTTATATACAAAATAATTCAATCCAGTCTTCTGTCTGTTTAGATATTAAGTTAAAATAGATACTTGTCAAAACATTATGACTCCTGCAGGACCCCTCAAAGCAGGGTCTGACAGTCAGATCTTTCTTTCTCAATCAACCCTGACTTAAAACAGCCTTGGAAGAAGGAGGTAAACTGGGATAACTCTGTGTCATCCACTCCTAATCTTTGAAGCTGTTCCAGAAGGATACTATGGTTGATGGTATTGAAAACCACTGATAAGTCAAATAGAGCAATGAGGGATGTTCTATCCCCATTCTGGAGATCACAAAGAAGTGTGAATAATGCTGTTTCTGTACCACATCCTGGCCTGAATCCCGAATGAAAGGAGTCCAGATAACCTGTTTCAATCCACAATCCTCTGAAGCTTCAAGATCCATTAGGGTGGGATCTAACAATGGCTTCTAAAGGAAGGGGTGAACCAAAACCTTCTTAAAGGACTAGGTGATCACACCATCATTCAAAGAACAAAGATGCATTAATCACCTCCAGTACCCACCCACGCATCATCTCACAGGAAGCTTTTACTGACCAAGAGAATACAGGTTTAAAACACAGGTGGCTAAGCTCACATTCCCTAGGATCCTGTCTGCTTCCTCAAGAGCAACAAGGTCAAGCTGTTCCCAGGTAATTGGGCAGTAACTTGCTCTAGGTACCAGCACTGAACCAGTATCCATGTTGATGTCTAACTGGGAACAAATTTGAGTGATTTTATCTGCTAGAAAATCAGAACATTCCTCAGTGCTCCCCTGCAGGTAGACCTCCAAGTCTTCTTTAAATAGAAAGAATAGGTAACTTTAAAGAGGGCCACTGAGCAATTATGTGCAGATGTAATTAGTGCAGAGAAGTATTTCTGCTTCACTGCATGAAAGGCCACAAGGTAATCTCTAATAGTAGCTCTTGCCCATGTTTTGTGGAATTTGTTCTTTGTTTTTTGCCAGTGATGATCTAGAAATTGCTTCATCTGGTTCACTCCTCTCAGTTCTTATACATATATATCATGGCACCTGACCAACATTCATGAGTCAAGAGAATACTTGTGTGCAATCCTATTTAAAATTCAGCCAGCCTCCTTTCCAGGTGGTGACTAGGGTCTTGGTAGAACTACACAGCAGATCTTCAAATAAGTTAAGCAGCAGATCTTCATTTAAGTACGATAGACTTAATGCCATGAATTGACAGCTGAAAAGACAAATGGTCTGGAAACTTTAGTGATGAAAGTCGAGAAGCATACTGAGAAAAAAAAGGGA
Organism: Thamnophis sirtalis; assembly: GCF_051295495.1. NCBI lineage: Eukaryota > Metazoa > Chordata > Lepidosauria > Squamata > Natricidae > Thamnophis > Thamnophis sirtalis. The sequence goes on along the minus strand of NW_028261386.1, from coordinate 104,304,606 downwards.
CTAAGATTAAATATAAAGAGCAAACTATTGACAGCAGGCAGAGTAATCTGCCTTACAATGAATGAAAATATTGAAATGATGGATAGCTTCTGCCTTTTATGATCAACCGTCAACAGTAAAGGAACCTTCAGTCAAGAAATACATCACAGACTGGTAGTAGAATATCACGAAGGGTTTTCTAGATGATAGGATGGCTGTACCTACAGAGATCAGAATTGTGCATGCAGTGCTTTTCCATGTGATATTGCATGAAAGCAAGCATTGGATTTCGAAGAAGCAGAATAGACAAAAAAATTGGTGCTGGTGAGGACTCCTGAATACTAGGTATAGCCATGAAAGCAAATAATCAAACAGATCAACACAGGGTTCTTCTTTAAAGCACAAGTGACTCGTTTTGACATATTATGCAAGTATGTAACTGTCCAGAGAAGTCTCTTAAGAGTGCAGGAAAGAAAAGAATGAAGACCAGCAGCAAAGTGGATAGACTCAATTATATTAGCAGTGGGTGCATCATTGCAAGAATAGAAAGACCTAGTTGGGCACAGATTGTCCTGGAGAAAAATCATCTCTGTGATAGTAAAAGCTGACACCAACTTGGTGGCACATAATTGATCAATACCATGATTTGACAAGGTATTCAAAACAATATTTTGCATGGTTGTTCTGGAACAATATAATATGTATCATCACAAAATGAGGTTTTCATGCAGACAGTACTGCCATGACGTGTAATTTTCAGTTTGTGGTGAATTTACAACTATTCATTAACTGAGTTATGTTCTTTAATAGAAAAACTCCATTAACTGAGAACTGGCTTCATTTTTTGGGCTGTCACCAATGTTGATTAAGATGCTTGGTTCTACTATAAAACTTATTTAGTGGCTCTGAGCAAATGTGGTGTGAATAAAATCTTATTCCGTGTGATATAGGGGGAGCACAGAATAGAAACACAACTAGAAACAATAAGTGTACAAACTGCGATTTTCATTTTTAATACATTTTCATCCTCGGTTTAAAGTGCCATTTGTTTCTTTTAAGACTGTATATCCCTTGGGATTTGGAACCCAAGCCTACTACTAATCCTAAAGTTGGTCTTCAAAAATCTATTTGGCTGGTGGGCAAGGAGCACAAATGACCTGTTTTCCTGTAATCTTTTTTGCACATTAGAAAACATGTGTTTAAATTAGTCTTAATGTCTTCCTTATTCCGGCTTACTTTTAACTGATAATGATGTTCTGTAATTGGTAATAGAAAAAGTTTCCTTGACTTCATTCCAAGCTGATTTGGTTCAGAGCCTTTTAGAAGGAGCTGTTTTTTGTTTCCTTAGGGTGGAGTCCTATTTTTTTTAGGGTAAAAGTTATTTGTTCTTTATTTTGTTTATATTCTAAATACTCATTCCACTCTGGACAGAGTTAAACCTTGGAACTTTTAGTGCTTTATTCTGAATGAGGTAACTACAGACTTGTGCAATATCATGGCTTTTGGCAACTCCAAAACTACTGTATTTATTTAGTTCCCTGGGTGATAAACCATACATTAAACCATGTTTTAAATTTAATCTTAAGAAACCTTTTGCTGAAAAGTTGTGCTCTAATGTAGAGTTGTGCTCAAATTATAAATGCCACTTAATCAAAACAGGGCAATGATAATAATGCAATTAAAATTGACTACTATGAACTGTTTATGGTTATTTATTAGCATTATTTTTCATCTTTTTAATACAATGGTTTTCATATACATAGAAGCAATATCCGGAAGCATACTTCTCATATTGCAATGCAAATCATATATTGCATATTTATTACATATAGTTTGTGGTCTATAACTTTAATGGCAGAACAGTTTTCTTCTCTTTCTGAAAACAATGTCTTCTTGTCCTTGATCCCTTGACCTTGCCCAGACTCATTTCAAAATGAGATGGGTGGCAAATAAAATGACTAGCTGATGGACTGACTGACGGACTTTAGTGGATGTTCTGTTGACTGTTGCAAATGCAAAGAAAATACTGTAATCAACTCTGGGATTTGTTGTTTGTAAGAGACAACACACGAAGCACATTATTTCTACTTCTAAATTTGTCTGCCTATAACTAGAGTGGATAATTTTGAATGCCATTTTCTTACAGCTTATATAAATATTTGTTTATTCATGCCCTGCATTTTTCTTGTTTTTTTTTTAATTTTCTACTGAAATAGAATGCTCATCCTGCTATCCTATTCATAAAATAACAGGTGGGACCTGATATGGTTGAACTCTGGCAGAAGAGCTTATTACAGAGTAAGCTTCCATGTTGTTTATACTTTTATTGACCCCCAGAAGGTATGAGAAGCTGAATGGAGATAGCTGTGGAGAAGTGAATTCTTGTTCAATAGAAGCTTTGCTTCTTGCTGCTGATTAACTGGTTAGAGAAGCACCAATAGCCCCACCACCAAATACCCAAGACTCTCCTCCTCCTAAATATATTCAGGATATCCTCATCAATGAAAATGCCTATAATACAACAGATTAAGTTACTAGGATTACTCTTATCCTATTTACAATCAATGGTCTTTCCCACAACAGGCAAACTATAGATGATATAGATATATAGCAATTATGGCTAATTTCTTGGGTTTGGCAACAAGCATTATCCTTTTTTCACATGGAACTGCTGTTCTTTAACACACATAAGCTATTACTTCACTGTTATTCCCTTAAAGTGTTTTAGAGTGTTGATAAATTGCACCAAGCTTTGATTAATTTGGAAATATTTCAGAAACAGTTGCCCTCACATTGCTTAATTTGTCTGTGGCACTGTGAGAGCCAGAAAGTAGCCTTTCATAAATGAATGCTGTGGCCCCAGAGATTCCAGCACAATCAGTCACATATAGACAACATGAGTTAGCAGTCCTTGTATGCTTATTCAGACATTAATTAATGTACAATGTGCCTGGCTAAATGTTTTTCCTTTTTAAAAAAAAATTAAATGGAGGTTTTATTTAGTCTAGCTATAATTTAATATCGATATGGGGATAGTTTTCTGCTTTCCAAATCTTAAATTGCAAGTCAGACTCCAGCTTTTGCGAAGAGGAAATGTGGTCTTATAATGGATACAACAGTCCCTCTCTGAACTTTGGTTATTACAAATATTGTGTAGCATCAGAGATCATGGATATAATGACTTACACATTTCTAAAAAGCTTGAAGCCTGTTGCCATGGTGCCAGCTTGGATTCTAGGGCTGAACTAAATAGCAGATTGTAACTCTTCTTGCTGGCATCCACCAATATGCTACGGCTATTTCACCATGACATAAAGAAGAATATTGATTTTTTTAAAAAAGTATTCTAGAAACATGAGAGAATGAAGAAAAATGCTCGTATAGAGTGTTCCACAATTCTGTAATGTCAGCATTCAGGCAGACCCACAAAACTCCAGCATTTGTAAAATAAGACCGTTCACAAAATACATACAGGACCATCCCTCTCAGCACAGGTTTTTGACTGGTCCCTTAATACAACAATGCAATAAAACATTAATTGGTGTATATGCAGTAATTATAGGTGTTTTCTGAAGAGTATTGAAACATCTCTCCACTGGTTGCTAATCTAAGATGGCAAGAATGGAGGAAAGGTTTCACAATATTTGATTTACACCTGAAACCAGACACATTCCTGACCTATGTGACTCCATGGTCAGTCCCTGATGGCATCTTAACAACAAGCAATCTTTAGCTACTCAGCTACTCACTATGTGGATCACATATACCACCTATATGTTAAGCTGGTTATCACCTATATGTGAAGCTGGTGTAGAAATGTGTGTTTTGGCCCTGCTGTTAGCAGTAACTTGGCAGCAATGTTAATTGAAAATGCTGGTTTTAAAGAAATTATACAAAATGTTAGTTGAAAACACAGACTCAGAATTAAGATGCTATCTGGTGGCATTATGAAAGTGGAACAATTTTTCTATGACAGCGTGCTATCTTGACCCTTTCAGCTAAGTCAGGTTCATTATCTTGAATCTCCAATTCCCACTTGTTTTGACCATGTGAATCAACTTGCCCTTTTGGGTTTCTATCAGATGGTAAAAACTATGTTCCTTTGACCTTGACCTTTTACATTTTTATGGGTGTATTCATGAGTACTGCATGGATATATCCAGCTAACTAAATAATGCAAAAGGCAAGGGCATACACATTTATATCATTTCCAACAGACTGACAGAGACTATGTGTAGCATTTAAGATAACACAAGATTTTGTGTAGAATTGTGTTAAACCAGCTGCTTATCTTAATGTTTCTGAAGTTAAAAATATCTTAAACCAGCAATCGCTTAAAGAACCGAATCTATAGTCCCAAAAGTCTGAAAAAGATACTTCTTTAATCATAGGAGGGCAACATAAGTAACTCTTCCATCGTAAATTAAACTGAAGTTCCCTCTTCATTTTGTTTGGAAAGTGATTTTGCTTAAAATATTTACAAATGATTCATAAATATCATTAGTGCCTGGAAATCTCAAGGTCCCTGAATCCCTGTACCTTAATTTTAACAACTGGTCCACAACCCAAAATGACAAAATACTTTCTGACATAAGCAATGAATTGTGCTGACAGGTTATATAAATCTCCTGCTTTTTGTAATTCACCAAAGGTTAACTTAATGGCTTTTTTGAGCTTTCTTATGCTCCTTAGGGGTGTATTCCTAAGCCAAAGAGAGAGAGAGAGTGAGCACAGAAATTATTGTAAATACTTGGCTCTGACATCTGCATTACATCCGTTCACTAAAGGGAGTGGATATGTTTTAAAACTGCAAATATGCAGTTAGAAATAAATTGATGCCCATCAAATTGTGACAGCCCTTATTGTCTGCATACTTCTGCAAAAGTTAGGGAGGACGTAAAAGAAAAGCAGGGAATGTTTCTATGGCTGTTTAAGCCAGATATAGACCTAAATCTAGCACTCGATTTAATCACTTGCCTCGTCTACAAATTAAACAAAACAAAACTACTCTGATTAAAAACAAAAGACTATAATTTCACTATAATTTCCAAATTGTCGATGGCTGTTTTAATTAACAGAATGAATTGACAAAGCTGGAAATAAGCCCTCTTATGAAATATAAAAAAATGCAGTTAATCTAAGGTGACCAGATTTTCAGATTGGTAAAGAGGGACACCTTTGACCGGGGCAGGGGGGTGGTGGGGGCTTGATTAAAAATTGTATACGGAGCAACAAAAATTTTCATATAACACAAAAATAGTATTGTAATTTTTTTATTTTAACATAACTACAATTTACAAATATAAATTGTAACTGTTGCCAAACATGAAAATTTTGATCACGTGACCATGAGAATGCTGCAACGGTCGCTAAGTGTGAAAAATGGTCATCAGTCACTTTTTTCAATGCCATTGTAACTTTGGTCACTATACCCACCTTTCTTGCCACAGTTCTTAAGTGAATAACTGCAGCTGGCATTTTGTATTTTGGATAGAATCTTTTTTTAAATCCACACAGAATAAATTGAAGTAAAACATTTCAAACTATTCCACACAGAATAAATTGAAGTAAAATTATTTTTAAAAATTCTATGCACAATATATTTCAAAGTATTGTGCATAGAATTTTTAAAATGGTTTCACTTCAATTTATTTTGGATAGAATCTTTTTTTAGTGTAAGACAATTTAAAAAAAGAATCCACACAGAATAAAACTATTTTAAAAAATCCTATGCACAATAAATAAAATATTATTTTAAAATACATTAAAAAATAAAAGAAAAAAATCCAGCTCACTTACCAGCAGGCACAAGTGAGCACTCCAAGTCAATCCAGAATGGTATAGATGTTAATACAAAGAACTGAGCAAATTAAAATGGTGAAATTAGTCAGGGAAATATTTTTCAAAGAAACTTTGCCACCATTTTTTCCACACGAGCTGACCTCCAACCTCCGTGCCCCTCCCCTCCAGAAAATCCAGGAAGTAACACTTGCAGCTTCTCTAGCCAAGTATTTCCTGCAGCTCTATGGTACTTGGTCATTTTTTCTTATAAAATGAGGTAAAAGGGGTGCGGGGGGTCCATTTTGTTGCTTTAATGTTTTAATATCTTCAATGAAAGTAGAGAGAGACAGAGAGAGGGATTAGACAGGCTGTCTTTTGTCTCGCCCTGGTTAGGATTTCTTAAGCAAATCCACTGGGCTTTCAACATGAAGCCAGAAAATCGGGACTATTTTAAAACACCCCGGGACACGGGACAAATTGTTATAAATCGTGACTGTCCCACTGAAATTGGGACGTCTGGTCACCTTAAGTTAATCATGTCTTTAAAATGTAATCATAAATCTTTATGCCAAGATGCCTTGAACGCTTTCTCTCCTCCTACCAAGAATCCAATATCGCCTGACTGTATACAAAAATGTAAGTTTACAGCACAATTTCTGCCTGTTTTCCTAGAAATAACCCATTTATTCAATAGATTCCAGGTTGACAGAGGAGACATTAGAAATGTTGCAGCATACACATTTGTGTTCTCCTCCCCTCAAATCCCACCCCCTCACTTTAAAAGCTGACAATAGGTTTCTAGGTCTTTATAGGTCCTTATTTTGAATGGAGCCAAAATCAATTTCAGTTCCTTTTTTCCTCCATCCAGCTATGATCAAATAATTGGAAGAAGTCTGACATACAACAATTGTAAAATGATTCCTCTTCCCCAACAATCATTTTCATTTTTTGAATTTTTTCCCATTGACTAACCCCATAGAAGAAAAGTACTTGGAAGAAAGGAAGAACATAAATTAAATTTTCATCAACAATGATGGTGATGATGCTATCCATTCAGTTGTGTCCAACTCTTGGCAATTCTATGAACCAGGTCTCTCCATCTCTTCTGATCTTGCACTACTTCTTTGAGTTTTTCTATGTTCTGGCTGATGTCAACTTTGATGGTGTCCAGCCATCGTGTTCTTTGGCAGCCTGTTTTCCTTTTACTGCTAACTCTTTCCAACATAATTGCTTTCTCCAGTGAATTCCCTCCTCCCCACCATGACATGACCGAAGTAAGTGAGACACAGTTTTGTGATTGGGCAATAACATGCCCAATTAAAAATGTGAATAGATGCAAAATGTTTCATATTTGAATCACTGAATCACTGAAAAGAGTACAAAATGTCAAATATATATCAAATCCTGAGTCTCTTTCTTCTCTTGAAACATTCTCTTCTTCTAGGTCCTTAGGAAGAACTCGATGTCAGGCCTGCTACCATATTCCTTTTGGATCTTTGGCCTGCCACACTTTCTATTATTCTACTATGCTGTTTCTATTGTGGGAAAATGGGACGGGGAATGGTACGGAGTTAAATGCTATGTAGCCAAAATAAAAATCCTTTCTAGAAAGCCAAGGTCATCCTTTGTCTCTACCCCTCTGCACCTGATCGGAACTGGATGGGTGAAACCGCCAGCATGGCAGTGGAAAATTGGACTATGTGATGGGTGTATGGGTGTGGGGGCAAGAGCATGAACTTTCAACTATATGTGGAAAACCAGGAAGCTTTTAGATTCAGGTTTCCCCAGATGTGCCAACATGGCTCTCTTAATAAACTGGAACTTTGAGCAATACTTTGCCTTGAATTTTGATTTAATTTTAGATGCTATTTGGAACCCTGACACTCGATAGGTGGATGAAAATGCAAATGGAGCATCTATACATGCAGCTGATTGTGCGATGAAACACAATAAAAACCAGCAGCAGCACTACTGGTTCCTGCCACTCCAGCCTCATTCCTTTTAGCCAGGGCTTGTGACTTAGTGATATTAAATGTTATGCAACAGGACCATCAAGATCACATTTCAGTCTGTATTTATCTCTTTATGATGTATATACCATTTCAATCTGCTTGTGGTTAATTGCATTTGGCTTTATCTTCAGTTAACAGTCATATACTGTGATGGGTGAAAACTGCCTCTGGCATATTTAGTTGTTTATACATCACCCAGCTTTCATGCTACTAGTCTTTTCTCAAACCTTGCAGGAGATGTAGAAACAGAAGAGGTTCATTGTAGCCAAGAAAAGTCTTGCCGATCTCCAAATATAATAATTGAAAATAACATTGTCAGAAGTATCAACGTCAAAGGGGATTTGTAGAGCTGATAATATTCCGCTCTTTCTGTTTCACATGGATGAAATCAAGAGGTGAGTTTATTTATTTATTCAACATGTACAGTGGTCCATCTCAAACCAGTGATTCTGGGTGGTGAAAATTATATAAACAATTAAAACATGTTACAAAAATAAATGAAATATAATAGTAGCCAAGGGGTATTGGAGTAATCCGTTGGTGTCAGCATAACCAGGAAACAGGGTCCTTCACACACACACACACACACACACACACACACACGCACACACGCACACACGCACACACGCACACACAGACACAACCAGGTCTTCAAGGGCTCCTGAAAGGCCAGCAGGGTTGTGGAGAGAGGATGTCCAGATGGTAGACTCTCCAACAGAAAAGGCACACCTTCTGGTCTATTAATAAATAGAACTAAACAATATATTGCAGTGGCTCTTGCAATTTGGTCCATTAAATCACTGTGGATACACTGTGACATGGGCAGCATATTAAGTAAGTGAGTGAGTGAGTGAGTGAATGAATGAATGAATAAATAAATAGATATTGAAATCTGATTAATTCTTAGTTCCTCTAGGCCAGGGGTATCAAACTCAAGGGGTGCTTAGATCTGACCTGGAAATATCAAAGGACCAGCCTGTAGTGCCTCTGCTGGCCAAAATGGGCTGTGGGGGTGGGCCACATGAGCCCCTCCTGCGACCTGTTTTTGGCCAGCAGAGAGTTGCAGGAGGCCATGGAGGCAAAAAATGGATTGTAGGGGAGATGCCCCCTGTGCCCCATTTTGCGGGGCTGGTCTTTTGACATTTCCAGGCCAGTCCTGTGGGAAGAAGACAGAGTGCTGCAGGAGGCAGCACCTTCTTCATCTTCCCTTTACTTTTGCCAACTAGAACTAGGTACCCTCCAAGATATGGATAGCTGTTGTTCAGAAGAGCCAAAAACACCTGGCTCTTCCTCCAGGTTTTTGATGAGCGAGAGCGAGCCCCCTAATATCACTGAGTTTGTCATCTTTTAGCTTAATCATTTACCTGCGATTGATTTAATTGTAAACTTTTTGATTGTTGTGAGCCACCCAGGGTCATTGAGAATTGGATGGTATAGCAATTTTGTAAATTATTACTAATATTAAGTCCTCCTCTAGGGCTGTGGTCACAGTAGTAACAAAGATTGATAGACTGTTGGACAGACAGTTTTTAGAGACATCTGGAGAAATTGTCAGTTCATTTATGCTCTGCTCCTAATCAAAAGAGTCAAGCCTCATAGCAGCTGGGGAACATGGTTAGTATTTTTAATCCCTACAATATATATTTTTAATCTCTACAATATAGAATTGAGAGTATTTGTGCAGAAAGTAAATCTCCCTTTGTCTGGAATAGCTGTTTTGAATGCAAAGGGGGAAAAATGCACCTTGAGCCTGTGTCAAACGCCCCCACTGACCATGTTCACCCCTGACCACGCCCCATCCCATCCCCCAGTCCTCCGAGGTCAAACACAATCCTGATGAGGCACTCAATGTTCTAGGCATATGACTAGTAGATTTGTGAAATTCTGATATTGCATGAGCTCTATACATTAAGGTGACCAGATTTTCAAATTGGTAAAGAGGGTCACCATTGACCGGGGGGGGGGGAGATTGATTAAAATTTTTATATTTTATCAAAAGGTCACAAAAGGCATTTACATGACCCCAGGACACTGAAACCATCATAAATACGAATCTGTTGCCAAACAAAATTTTGATCACGTGACCATGAGGATGCTGCAATGGTCGCTAAGTGTGAAAAATGGTCATCAGTCACTTTTTTCAATGCTATTGTAACTTTGGTCACTAAACGTTTTCCCCCTCCTCGAGACACCTCACTTCTTCCTTCCTTCATTCCTCTTGCTTATCTACCTTCACCTTATCCGTCTTCTGCTCTTTCCCTCTCTTCCTTCCTTTCTCCTTCCATCCTCTCTTCTTTCCTCACTCACTCCCTTCCTCCTTTTCTCTTCCTTCCTCCTTCCATTCTTTTAGCTTCCTTTCTTTTGCCTATCTACCTTCTCTGTCTTTCTGCTCTTTCCATCTCTCTCTTCCCCTTCGGTTCTGTTCCTTCCTCCTTCCATCCTTTCACCTTCCCTCCTTCCTATTTCTTCCTTCTTCCTTCCTTCTGTCTATCTACCTTCACCTTCTCTGTCTTTCTGCTCTTTCCCTGTCTTCCCCTTTCCTCCTTCCCTCCCTTCTTTCCTTTCTAGTTCCGTCTTTTCTTCTTTCCTCTCTCCCTCCCTCTTTCTTTCTTTCTTTCTTTCTTTCTTTCTTTCTTTCTTTCTTTCTTTCTTTCTTTCTTCCTACTTCCTCTTGCCTATCAACTTCATCCTCTTTGTCTTTCTGCTCTTATCCTCTCTTCCCCTTATCTTCCTACCTCCTTCCCTCCTTTCTCCCTCCCTTCTTCTTTTTCTTCCTTCCTTTCTTCTTCCTTATATTCTTTCTCCTTCCTTCCATCTTTTCTCCTTCCATCTTCTCCCCCCTCCCTTCTTCTTTTCCTTCCCCCCTCTCTCCTTCCTTCCTCTCCTTCCCACTCTCTCCTTGGGAGGGGACAAACCCAAGGGCTAACAGGGTTGGGGGTGTGGGGGCAGCAGAGACCAAATAAAGTCACAAGATCTTATCAAAACTTTCCTATTTGTTGGATCGCATTGCTGCGAACTTATAAACAAAATAAGGGGAACATTTTGCAACTGAGGGTGCTGCAAGGAAAGGGGGGTAGGAGGCAGCCCTGCCATTTCCATAGTTTTGCAAGTAATGAGAAACGGTGCTTTAATCCGAAGCAAAGGATGACTGCAATCGGAACCACAGACAGGGAAAGAAAGAAAGAAAGATCCTTGTAGCACAAAACCCACCTTTGCATCATTGTGAGAACATAGGTAAAACAAAAAAAAACAAAAAAGCACAGCGTCCCTCCGCCCTCTGAATGGGACTCAGCATGACTCCGATTTGAATACAAGGACACGGAGCCGGGTGGGGAGATAAGCACCTTCATTTGCATTCTCTGCCACCATGATGCTTTGCGAGGAACAATCCACGGGGCTCCCCATGACTTTTTGCAGATTTTTCCTTTTGTGCTTGAAAAAAAATGAGGACTTTTTAAAAATGCCACAGAATGAGCTGTCAGCCTGACAAAATGCAACCCCTTCCTTTGTCCTCCTCCTCCTTCGTCACTAACAGCTGGGGGCTCAGAAATTGGAGTGAAAAGCCAGTCCTCCATCTCTTCCCTCTTCCTGGATTCCCTCTGAAGTTTTTAAAATCCCCCTTCTGTGCATAAATACTCCTTCAGACTCTCTCTCTCTCTGTTTGTCTCTCACTTTCTGTGTGGCTCTTTGCCTCTATCTCCCTCCCTCCCTCCCTCCCTCCCTCCCTCCCTCCCTCTCTCTCTCTGTCATTCTCTCTGTGTGTCGTCTCTCTCTGTCTCTCTCTCTGTCTCTCCTCCCTCACTCTGTGTCTCTCTGTGTGTGTTTCTCACTCTGTGTGTGTGTGTCTCTCTGTCTCTGTCTGTAAGCCACTGTCGCGCCTGTCGTCCTGAATCAGGCTGAGCTGCCTGTCCTTCTTCAACACCTCCCAGGGGTCACATCCATCGTAAAATCCATCGGCTCATCCAAAGTAGCAGGGCTCAGCTGGACCTTGGCTGAATGTGTGCAAATGCTCAAGTCCACTGCTCACCACTCCTCAACTAGTTGCAAAATTCTCTCCAGAGATTCTGGCAGGCGGAGGCAGCACTTGCCTCTCAAGCTTCAGCAAAGGGGATTTTTTCTGCGGGACGGAGCCTGGGCGGCAGGGAATTTCCCCATCGAAGTAGAAGGCGAGGCTTTCAAACTAGTCTGATCCTGCTTGCAAAGGTTGCTGTGGCAGAGCAAAGGGTGCCCTGGCTGAGGATTCCCTCCTTCAGTCGGTCTCTGGAATTCCCCCCCTTTTTTTTCTATAGAAGGAAAAGGTTTTTTGACTGTGCAGCCCGACATGATTAAGGCCGTTCTCGCTGCCTTCTTCTCTCTGATAGCCGCCTGGTTAAAAAGGAGGAGGAGCCCATCCAGGAAGACGAGGAACGCAAGGGGGATCTCTGCCCCCGTGGATGGGCTCCGGACTAGTGGAGCCTCCTCTTCCTCCTTTTTAACCAGTCAATCTTTTTAACCAGGCGATCTTTGGCTGCTGCATAAGCCCACGGGCACGTGCTGCCCTCTTCCCTCTGATAGCTGCCTGGTTAAAAAGGCGGAGGAGGCTTGGAGCCCATCTGTGGGGGAGGGATCCCCCTTGCATTCCTTGTCTTCCCGGATGGGCTCCGGACCAGCGGAGCCTACTCCTCCTTTTTAACCAGGCGGCTATCAGAGAGAAGAGGGTAGGGCATGCCCGTGGCCTTGTGCAGCACCCAAATTCTTGCCTCCTGTTCTTCGGCTGTTGCACAATCCCAAGGGCATGTGCTGCCCGGTTTGCTGAATCCGGCGCGGCTTCAGAGAAAGAAGGCATGCGAGAAAGTCCCCCCATCCCCGCTGCCTGAATGTTTGAATGAAGGAGGCTGCAGGCTCCTTTGTCCTCGGCTATGTGATTTTCTTTCGTTCTCTGCTGCCCGAACGAGTGAATGAGGCAGAGGGAGAATGAAAGGAGATTGCGTCCCTTCTGTCTCCCTGTTGCTCAGAAAAGCAACTCCGGGAAGGTCCTTTGGTGGCGGCAGGCGTCCTAGAACCTGCCTGCTAGCAAAGGTCCTTCCCGAAGTTGCTTTTCTGAGCAACGGTGAGACAGAAGGGACAAAATACCGGCCAGCCAGGATGGGCATACAGGGCTGGGACCGGGGCAAGTTTACTTCTGGGTCCGGTCACAAAACTTGGGACTTTTTAAGAACGCCCCGGGACATGGGACAAATTGTGCGAAATCGTGACTGCCCCACCAAAATCGGTACGTCTGGTCACCTTACTATACATACTTATAGAATCATAAGATTCCTTTGTTTGTACGTTCATCCCAAGCCAGGGGTGGGTTTCAAGTGGTTCGCGGCAGTCCCCGCGAACTGGTTGGTCGGCGAACCCGGAAGTAAGTAACTTCCAGGAACGCCGAAGGATCCACCCGCCCGCATTTCTTACCCGGTTTTGATGAGTTCTGCGCTTCCAAGCATGCGCAGAACACATACAGCGCCTGCGCGATCCTCCAGGAGCAGCTGGAGCATTGTACAGGCGCTAGTACACATGCGTGTACTGCGTGCATGCACGAGGACGCCGCCCGCCCCATTCCAACCGAACCGGTTGGAACGGGGCGAGAAACCGACCCCTGTCCCAAGCCTACCTTCACTGTCCATAAACTTGAAGCCACTGGAAGTATCTTATCATGCAACATTCCAATTGACTTGTTTGCTGATTTTGTGAGCTTTTCCAATACTGTCACTGTTCAGCAGACAGCATCATATACAGAGGTGGCTTACTCCCAGTTCAGCCCGGATTAGGTGAACCGGTAGTAGAGGTGGTGGAAGGCTCCGCCCACTCACCCTGACACTTCTGCGCATGTGCAGAAGTGGCACGTGCACAGGAGCATACCTGAACCGGTAGTAAAAAAATTGACAACCCACCACTGATCATATATAATCTGCTGGTTTTGTTTCCTTTCTTCCACATCTATACATTCTTTTCTAAGCCAAAACATTTCTCCCATACCATCACATTATATATTCAACTATACATTCCCTAACTTTTAGTACCCATATAACCTCCTCATTGATCCACATAACAGAAACACAACCAGAAGCATTCCCTCCCTCCCAATCTGATGGTGGCTATTCAGGGTACCATAAATGACAAATATGTGGGATTTTCCCTCTTAAGGAATTTTCCTCAAAAGAAAAAAAAATGGGCTAAGCTTATTTTCTCCATCTGCTAAAATCATAAAATTATCCCCCCACCCCAAATGCAATTTTCTTTTTAAAACTATGTAACCAAATATTAAATGCAAAGCTATATTTAGGATCCCGTCCACTTGGCTTTCAGTCTAGATGTATAGAATATTCAGACTTTCTGTTACCTAGGAAACCTTATATCATTAGTTACTAATAGTAGTATACTGTCTCGTGTTTTGCTTTACTTAATATAGGGGTGGGCAACCCACAACCCACACGTCTCTCCTATCAGGTTATTTACTTCAGATCAAACGACTGAAATTCAGCACCAAAAATGACTATTATTAGACGCACTTTAAATGTTGTTTTTTAAAGAACAATGAAAGGTAGAATGGAAAATGTCTAAGAGGCAAACTGCTTCTATTCTTTATTTTACCCAGAAATCCCATAAAACACTCCAAAATTATCCTGCTGAAAGTGGGTCATTCCAGCAATGAAAATCAGCCTCATAATTTTTATCCTCATTTAATATTTTCTGGAGATTTTAAAGTTGTGAACAGAAAGTGCTTTGCTTCATAAATTGCTCCCATTTCTGTTCCAGTGGTCAATTCCATGATTTTCCCCACAAAGAAACTACGTGGACACAGGACCTAATTTTTTTGGCCCACTTTTGCTATTACTGTTTTTGAAACCCATTAAGAAATCAGGACAGTTGCAGCCTTTGACCCTTGTAGTGTTGTCTACTTTTCATTTTACATTTGTACAGCTGTCACCCACACACATACACACATGTACAATTTTACAGAGTTAACAGACTGTTATGATGTGGTTATAAACAAAATTCAATTAGTTCCTGTTAAAACAAAATTATTTCTAGGCCCTGGAAACCAAGTGAATTTACAGCATTTCATCCCCTCCCCCCTCACTGTATAGATAGACAAAGCAATTTTTCCTCAGATAGGATGATAGAATCATAGGATTGGAAGGGACTTTGGAGGTCTTCTAATCCAAATCCCCTTGGCCAAGGCTGGAGAATTTATACAATCCCAAAAGAATGGCGGCTTGCTGGTTTTGAAAAGATTTTGCCTTCTGCTTCTGCTGAGAGGATATGCATGTAGACTGCTTGTAATATCCAAACGAATAGGTTTTTTTCTTCCTATAGTTTTTGGAATTCAAAGATATTAAAAGAAACAAACATTATACTCCTCTATTGCTTGAACAAACATGGAAAAAGTTGACCGCAAATAAAATAATTTTTTAAAAAATGGATTTGTAGAAGAAATAAAATCCCACACTACAGTTTTAATTTAGATTTCTGTATTAGTATATAGGAACCAGGGGTGGGTTTCTCACCCCGTTCCAACCGAACCGGTTGGAACGGGGCCGGTGGCGTCCTCGTGCACGTGCATGGTGCACGCATGCGTACTAGCGTCTGCGTGACGCTCCAGCTGCTCCTGGATGATTGCGCAGGCGCTGTATGCATCCTGCGCATGCGTGGAAGCGCAGAACTCGTCAAAACCGGGTAAGGACCGCAGGCAGGCGGGCGCGCCCTTCGCCGTTCCCGGAAGTTACTTACTTCCGGGTTCGGCGACCAACCGGTTCGCAGGGACCGCCGCGAACCGGTTGAAACCCACCCCTGATAGGAACATAGGAAATGTTTCTCTGTGTTTTCTAATTTATATACACATTTGCCTGGTGGCATAAGTGTATAGAGACTTATTTTTTCCCCAGAAGAAAGAAACAACCACATGTTTGGAACAATGGAAAGATGGGTTTGAATATGATGAAATCACTGTTGTTAATTATAATATCATATCCACACCCCTAAGTAAAAGGCATTTGCCCACAAGACGTCACTTAGAAGGCCATGAGAACTGTTGTCTGTTTCTACCACAATGAAACAGCCAAGTCAAATCCTGCCTGTGCTTGGAGATGTGAGTAAATCCAAGCAATTCTCTTCTGCGGGGTAATTTTGCTTCAACATTTTTTTAAAAAAAGACCTGGAGGAAAAGAAAATGGATATTTAAGGGCAAGGAAAATGGATTTTTGTTTTCAAGAGGTTAAGGCACTTAATTTTTCTTTCTTTCTTCCAATTGCAAAAGGAACATGTGCCCTCAAGAGCAAGGAGCTCCAGAGGCTAATATTTCACTGCAGTGTTTTTGGTTTGAGCATGGCATTGTGGGTGTAGCTGTCATTCCAAGAAAAGCTCAAAGAAGAAACAGTTTTCTATGCAGAGCCCTATTTTATTTTCAAGTAGGTTGGATTGTTCTGAAAAATAAATAAATAAATAAATATTAAATAGATTCTGTTTCTGCTAGCACTCATCCCATCTTGCAGCTAACAAAGATAAATCTGCTCACAGCAAGATCTGTTGTGACTCAACAGCACATAATAAATGTCTGTATATTTGTGTCAGATTATTATGAGACTGTTTAGTCTCCTTTCTAAGAACAATTTCTACATATTTGTTCCATTGTTGTACCTTGTTTAACTAGGTTCCTCCATCAATATATCTCCTTCAAGACAGATTTAACTGATTAGACTGGATGACTTGGGTCAGTCGCTCTCAGCCAAACTCACCTCACAGGGGTTGCTCTT
This sequence comes from Thamnophis sirtalis, assembly GCF_051295495.1. NCBI lineage: Eukaryota > Metazoa > Chordata > Lepidosauria > Squamata > Natricidae > Thamnophis > Thamnophis sirtalis. The sequence goes on along the minus strand of NW_028261386.1, from coordinate 104,288,057 downwards.
GTAAGGAAAATAGGAGGAAGGAGTTCAAGGCATGTTCACTGCCTTGAGTTATTTAAAAATAATGATGATGATGGGATGAAAATAAACAGATAAACAATAATCAGCCATTTTCACCTATAGAGATTCATTGGCTTAAGTGGACATTTGAACCTCAATCTGTCTTTCGTTTAAATTTAGCATGAAGATCCCCTCTTTACAAAACATGTCACATCTCTAAATGCTTTCAACTGACAATTCAAAGGAGATAAAAAGATTTTCTTTTGCCAAGATTACACCTTCAAATTACAGACTAGGAAAATGTACATTTTATGATAATCTCTTCTCCTACATTTCTATACATTTGAATTGGACTTCTAGATACAATACATTTTAGCAAAAGTACCATTGGAAACATTGAAAATACAACTTCAGGAAGTCTTTTTAACGTTTTATATGTTTCCATTACTTGGACTGAAATCTTGATACTTGACTGTTGCTGGCCTAGATTTTCTTTTTCATGATTCTAATTACCTATGGGTTGTTATTATTATTGGTTAAGCATACCTGTGACCTAATACCATGTTTCCCTGAAAATACGACAGGGTTTATTTTCTTTTTACTTACAAAATATGGCCTTGGGCTTATTATAGGGGAGGGCTTATTGTTTTGGCGTTGTCGGGGGGCTGCTTCCTTGCGAACTGGCTCCCGAAGAGGACAGCCTTGAGTGAAGCAGCCATTAGGTGACCAAGCTCACAGGCAACCGCCCGGCAAACCCCCTCTCCAGTCGGGCAGAGCTCCATTCACTGACCTAGGAGGTATCTGTAAGACACCAAGCCAGGTGGCACTCTGCCTGCTCCACAGCTCCCGTTGCTTGGCACATTCAGGATACCCCCTAGGATATCCTGGGTTCTGAGAGCACCTGTTCCACCCCCAGCAGGCATGCCTCCTAGCCTCAACATGTCTGGGCCCAGCTCTCCCTGCAGCAGCCGCTGCCGCTGCCACACTCTAAGCATAACACTGCTGGAATACTCGGCAGCCGAGTCTTGGAGTTTGGAACCGGAGAAGACGTTATGCTCGGAGCGTGGCGGCGGCTACTGCAGGGAGAGCTGGCCCTGGATATGTTGAGGCTAGGAGGCATGCCTGCTGGGGGCGGAACAGGCGCTCTCGCAACCCCCTTCTTCAGCTGGGCAGAGCTCCATGCACTGACCTAGGGGGTATCCCTAATGTGCCAAGCCACGGGAGCTGGTGTGCGGGTAGAGTGCCATGTGGCCTGGAGCCTTAGGTATACCCCCTAGGTCAGTGAATGGCGCTCTGCCCGGCTGGAGAGGGGGTTTGCCTGGCGGTTGCTCATGAGCGTGGTCACCTCATGGCTGCTTCGGCTCTGAGGCTGTGCCCGGCTCTTTGGGAGCCAGTTCACAAGGGAGCAGCTGCCCGGCAACTCCCCCCTCTGGCCAGGCAGAATGCCACTCCCCAACCTAGCAGTATCCCGAAGGATACCGCTATGTCCGTGAGCAGTGCTCTGCCTTGCCATAGGGGGGAGGTTGTCCAGAGGGTTTATTTTCGGGGATGAGCTTATATTTTTGCCCACCTGAAAAATGTGGCAAGGCTTTAATTTCAGGACAGGTCGTATTTCAGGGAAACACGGTGTAACTACTCGGTTATCTCAGGCTCCCTATATATGGTGTAATTCTTTTGGAATCACCAAAGTGGGATCATCTATAAATTTCAGTAAAGTAAGCAATAGAAATATCTATTCTTGACTTAGGTTTCTTTTATTTCATCAGTAAAGGTAAAGGTTCCCCCACACATGTGTGCTAGTCATTTCTGGCTCTAGGGGGCAGTGCTCATCTCTATTTCAAAGCCAAAGAGCCAGCACTGTCCGAAGACATCTCTGTGATCATGTGGCTAGCATGACTAAATGCTGAAGGCGCATGGAGCACTATTACTTTCCTATCAAAGTGGCCCCTATTTTTCTACTTGGATCTTTACATGCTTTTGAGCTGCTAGGTTGGGACAAATAATGGGAGCTCACTCCGTTATGCGGCACTAGGGATTCGAACCCGCTGAACTGTTGACCTGTTGACCACGGAGCCACCACGTCCCTTCATTCCATCAGTAGAAATGTGCAAAACCCTTTTCCCAACATGCCATAAATAATATCAGCAGGAAAGTCTTTTAACTGTGTAAATTGGCCACAAGACCAAGCTTGCATTCCAGCAGTCACTGGATGCATACACAATGTTCCTCTGTGCCAGGATTTTCAAACTTTTTCAGGCCTTTGAATCATTGCTTCAGAAAAGAGAAGATACTTCTGAAACCCCCCAGTCAAGTGGCAAAGCCCTAATGGTAGGACTCTGGTTGCATTTGAGTGAACTTTTCTTTTTCTTTGCTCTTAGTCTCTCATGGAACCTTATCAAGTTTCATGAACTCCTAGGCTTCTGTGCAAGTCTTAAAAACCTGTTTTACACCAGTGAGGCATCTGAATGCTAACACTGCCATATTGCATTTCTTTTTTTACCTCAGACCATACTGTCTGTAAGTGAAGGGGAGAGTAAGTAGTAATAGGATGGTGGCATTATGGAGGAATGGCATCATTTGCTATGGCTATCTGATTGCAGTTAACTCCCTGTAGGACAACTCGCTGCAGCCAACATGCCATGGAAAATTCCACATGGGATATTTCAACACAATAAATGTCATCCATCACTGTTTCTTTGACATAATTTCCATTTTCTTCAATGGAAATATTGTCAAAGAAACTGTGGAGGATAGCATTTATCCCACTGAGTTATCCCACATGGAATTGTGTGCGGCCATGGTGAGTTCTCCCACAGAGACTTGGCCACAATGAGATGGCCACAGTGAGTTGGCCATGGCAAAATGCCCATGATGAGATGGCCACAGCAAGTTAGCCATGGTGAATCATCCTAGACTCATGGAGGATAGGCTCTGCTATGTGATGTTTGTTCCATAACTTAGCATCCCAGACCCATCAGTGTTACAAGAAAACTCAGAACCAGCTTGATCTCCTTTTGCATGTGGAATGGAAGGATAGAACCATCATTTCCATTGTCTCAGGCTAATTTTGGGCAATTCCTACTTCACGTGCAGTGATACACACACACACACGCACGAGTGTGTGTGTGTGCGCGCGTGCACACACACACACACACACACACACACACACACACTCTCTCTTTAGCTCCTGAGATTACTAAGCCTAATTTATTCAACTCTGGATAAATCTTTAAATTGCTGAGTATAATAAATCTCCCAATCAAGCACCTTCTTTTTCCACTGTAAAATGTGCTAGACCTTCCTGAGGTCTTTGGAAATAGAAGCAGCAAAATAGCTTGCCGATTATCAGCATATTCCTGCTGTTTTGTACATTTCCAAAATAAGTATGCAATTTCTTTCTCTTCATTATGTTTAAATGAAATCAAATTATCTCTATTTTGTGTTCAGTATACGACAAAGCAAGGGAGGGCTATATAGCTGAGTATTATGAATCTATCTTCATTTTTAAACACCCATCTGTTATGGTTCATGTTTTATCAGAGCTTGCATTTGATTTCAGACAGCATTGTTCAAATAGTGTTGACTAGGAATTTGTTGACATTTTATAATGTAATGCAAGGGACCAATTCTCACATCCCTCTTACCTTCCATTCACATATCCACAATATAGCCATATCCCATCATATGCCAGCGGAGATGGACTTTCTGGAGATAGTGTCTTCTAATTATGACATCCATTTTCTGACCAACATGATAAAGGATTCTCTTCCAAAAATATACACATGACCAAAAATGGGTTTAAGTGACTTTTGTATATGAAAAATAGAATGAGAACTAATCAATACATTGCGCATAGAAATGTGTCATTTTGAAAATTGACATTATATTTACTTTTTTTATTCCAAACTAATTCACAATGCAAAATATTTCCAACAAGCATTTGTCTTTGTTTTATTTAAGCAGAACAGTTTTAATAAAATTTTCACTTCATATCCAAATCCCTTTTCTGAGTGGTCACAGCTAATTTAAATGTTGTCATTTTGCATTCATTCCCATTCTGCGACTCATTGAACCAATGCAGAGATTCATTTTTCAGTTCTTCACAGTCTATTTAGGATTTCACTATTCCAAATCAGATGGCAAAATCCATTGGCCAGCTTGATTCACCTAAGTCTTTGTCTATTTTTCAGAATTTGAGGAAACTTGCAGAAAAATAGCAATCAAACATTTCTCTAAAACAGAAAAATGTAATGCCCTAAAATCAGTAATCAAAATACTTATAGTTAAATAGATGGCAGTTGAAAAAAGCAAGGAGAAACATATTTATTGAATGTTTTCATCAACCTCCAGAAAGTTGCTAGTGAAGAAATGGGATGGGTGTCAAGATACTGAGGATTTAATAGCTGCCAGCTGGTGAAAGGTTATAAGCTGTAATCAGCAAGGCTGATGCAATGAGGCTGATTCATTACAGCTATGTCATCGCCTCTTTAAGACTCTGGTGAAGTCCACACAAGTCATTTACTGTTTTAAGAGGAGTCTATATATAGGTGGTCATTAGAGAGGAGTCTCTCTCAGCATGTATTCAATTCTTTCCTCGGGTCTGTAGTGAATGGTAAGGGGATTTATCTCCTGCATGTATATGTCTATATATAGTTGTATATAAAAAACTATTGATTGTCTTAAGGCTCTGGGTGCTGTGTTATGCTCCTGGGCTTATCTCATAATACTAATCACACTACCAAAACTCTGACAGGTTATGGGACTGGTTCAGAGAGAGAACTAGAGTGACTAGAGAGCTTAGAGACAAGAGTAACCCAGTGTGAGCTTACACCAGAGTAAGTGGTTTAGATTGTGGTTAGCAGGCAGCATGGCCTCTGTCTGCATAATGGGAGGAGGTTTCCTGGTGTCTTGGCTGAATGAGACAAACTACCTCTCCTGGAATGTAAAGATGGAGATATATCTGTGAAGGGAGGAGATTGTGAACAATTGTTACTAATCCACCTGGTGCACCAATTGCGACCCTACCTGGATTGGGAGGCCCTTCAGACAGTCACTCATGCCCTTGTGACCTCAAGACTGGATTATTGTAATGCGCTCTACATGGGGCTGCCCTTGAAGAGTGTTTGAAGACTCCAATTAGTCCAGAATGCAGCCACGCGAGCGATTGTGGGTGCACCAAGGTACACCCACGTTACACCTATCCTCTGTGAGCTGCACTGGCTACCTATTAGTCTCCGAATCCGCTTCAAGGTGCTGGTTGCTACCTATAAAGCCCTACATGGCATCGGACCTGGGTACTTGAGAGACCGCCTCCTGCCGATTACCTCTCTCAGACCAATTAGATTACACAGGTTGGGTCTCCTCCAGATTCCATCTGCCAGCCAATGTCGGCTGGCGACTCCCCGGGGGTGGGGGCTTCTCTGTTGCAGCTATGCCCCTCTGGAACGAACTCCCTGTTGAGATCTGGACCCTTACTACCCTCCCGGCCTTCCACAAAGCCAACAAGTCCTGGCTGTTCCAGCAGGCTGGGGGGAGCTGAGAAGCATCTACCTCCACAGAAATTGTGAATGTTGGTTTTGTTTTTAATATGTTGTCTTTGTCTCGTTCCCCCCTTTCCCTTGTCTTTTGTGAGCCGCCCGGAGTCCTCCAGGAGTGGGCAGCATACAAGACAAATAAATAAATAAATAAATAATAAATAAATAAATAAATCCACCAGCAGTCCTGGATGATGGTGGCCAGCAGAGAGATGAAAAAACTCTAGCCAGCATAATTCTTGTGACTAGAATGGAAGGGAATTGTATAATTAAGGCACACCCAGTCCCAGAAAAGATCCCTTTATTGTCCCAACAAAATTGAGTTGTTGTTACATACATAAGCTTTCCAAATATGACAGATCTTAAAGCAATGGATATGCTGGAGCAGAAGTTAGAAAGCCACATATAGGGGTGATTTAACTGCAATTCCTGGATTGAGCAAGGGCTTGAATGTGATAATATAGTTGCCCTTTCCAATTCTTTGATTCTCTTTTTAGTGAACAGTAGAAGAGATATCAAATAAGTTCTGAAAACATTCAGAACTTTTAAAAATCATCACTAAAATTTTCTGAATTGTAATTGAGAACAACCCAGGAGTCAGTGCACCTACTTTAATAAAGCAGTCTCAAGATCTGTAGGTGACCATAGCTTTTTGGATGAATTGTAGTCCTGAACACTCCTCAAAGGCAGCCTTGTGTAAATCTCACTGCAATTACAATATACAGGTATGGTATAATTATGGCAATCATCCTGACCAGATTTATATTCTTCAAGAAGGGATGTTGTTAGAGGACAAGCCTCAACTGAGCAAAGGTTATCTCTAAAATCAAGTACCCAAAGTCCGATTCAGATACCACAAAAATCCACAGACTATGAGTTATTTCCAACAAGGCTGCAATTCTACCTCAAATCAGACCTAGGACAGTTTTACTGAGTAAGATGCTTTGGTATTATCATTAGTCGCCTTCAATTGTTTGCTTACTTCCAATCTACACCCATCTCTAAATAATGCAATGTTGAATCACAAACCAAGAATAATTTTCCCTAGTAGTTTCATGTACCCACCAAATATAATAGAATCTTCAGAATTCTTTCTGCAAACATGTAGCCATGAGAGCATCATAGTTCCCAATATCATGTTCTGCAACAGTTGTTTTGTTTTTTACAAAAAAGCCTTAAGCCACGACATGGTTTTATTTATGCAGCCAAGTTCCACTCCTTTAAACCTGTCCAAAAGAATAATACAATATTTCAGGAAAGTGTCTAAGAATAGCAAAATAAATATGCTTCTTTCTTGGCATAGTTACATCAGTATGGATAAAGCCATCTCAGTCTCTTTTTCAGACTACATACTGAAAAAAACGCTCACTTTTCTGCAAATTTTTTTTCACACAAGCACTATTTTTCTACCAGTGAGGCTTTTAATCTTTTTCAAACTTGGAGAAACTACTGTTTCATGCAATGAGGTATTTAAATAGGCTTAGATATAATATAGACATTTGGAATCTTTTTTTTATCGTTACTTTTTTATTCCAGGATTTACTAATTTCTTGAAAAGTAAGGGACTTGCTGTTAGATCAGATAAGTACAAGTCATATATTGTTTTATAACACAGAACAGTATCATTGTGATTTACCCATATGCGAGATCTTGGCTTACATAAAAATATTTTGGCAAATGAGTCTCGGGAATGTGACAACAGAAATCCAGATTCTGTGATATTCACTGTATTTCACTTTGGATGTCTTTAATATCCAGGGGAAAAATTGTACTCAGAGTTATATGATCTCATTTTCTTTCTTTCTTTCTTTCTTTCTTTCTTTCTTTCTTTCTTTCTTTCTTTCTTTCTTTCTTTCTTCCTCCCTCCCACTCTTTCTCTCTCTCTCTCTCTCTCTGTAAAAGTGACAGAAACTAATTTTCTGAATTTGTAAAGTTATTAATAAAAAAAATAAAACCCACATGCACACACACACACTTGTAAAGGGAATCTTATTAACTGACTGAGAAAAGAGTCAGTCACTTTTGATGTTACAGTCAAACGTTATGTATTATGTGCTTAAAACAGTTAAAGAATAAATGTGAGTGTTATGGCTAAAAGAACATAAACCAAAAATGATGAATTTCCAAAGATTTTATGTCTGGATTGTATCCACAAGCAGACATTGGGTACAGTTCCAAATTGCTATATATGTTTCTTTAATGTTAATTTATCTTCTAACATTTTCTGTCCCTTTCTCTGTTACATTTGCAGTGGAATTAACCCTAGAAGCAAGACGGTGCCTTCATAAGCTAATTAATATGATGTATCTTAGGCAACAATCATATAAATACATAGCAATAGCAATAGCAGTTAGACTTATATACTGCTTCATAGGGCTTTCAGCCCTCTCTAAGCGGTTTACAGAGTCAGCATATTGCCCCCAACAATCCGGGTCCTCATTTTACCCACCTCGGAAGAATGGAAGGATGGAAGGCTGAGTCAACCTTGAGCTGGTGAGATTTGAACAGCCGGACTGCAATCACCTGAAGTAGCCTGCAGTCTAACCACTGCGCCACCTCGGCCCACATAATTGGAAACACAACTTCAGGCATACAATAATAATTTATCTCAAGTAAGTTTGTGTATGATAAGGATAGTAGCATCGTTTGAATGTTGTGGGTGTGTATTGGGGCTGTGTAATTCTCTACATCAATAGTTCTTAAAGTGTGGTTGTAGGACCACTGGGGTCTCCTAAGACCTTCTTGGAGATCTGCAGAACATTATTTGCTTGCCTATGCTGAAAAATAATACAGTATTAAAATCCCATCAAACAATTGTGAGAAGTGGGAGGTTTAATGAATTCATCAGTTCAAACTGGTTGACTGTGAGTTTTAGTCCCACCTTTAGACACAAAGTTTGTTGGATGACTTTGGGCCAATCCCTCTTTCTCAGGCCTAGGATTCAGGCAAAAGCAAACAATTTCCCAAAAAATTTCCAGGAAACTGCAGGATCTTGTCTAGGCTGTTGCCAGCAATGAAGACTGGGGGAAAAAAAGATAAATATAATCTATACAAGCAAAAACTCTTTTTGAGTCTCCAATGTTTTTTTAAGAGTAGGAAGGAATCTTGAGAGAAAAAGAGTTTAAAAAACACTGCTCTAGATTTAATCAGTCATGCTTTAGAATATGCAGAAACACAAAAGCAGCAATTCGTCAAAGCCACTGTGCTTTTTTCCTAACCTGTGCCCAAAGGCATTGACTAAACTTGGTAACAAATGGTTTTGACGGTAATTCACAGCTCAGAGCTGGGGAGAGCAGGTAGGAGACAGGCATGGCCTCAAAGGTATAAACCCAATTTTATCCACTGAACTTCTGAGGGAGGTACAAGGCAAAGCTGGTCTGGTGTGCTCCAATACAGAATTGCTGCAGTGTCACTCCTGCTGATTCAGGCTGCTGCTATTCTCACCTGCAGCCAGCAATGGTCCATTCAAGCAGAGATACTGGCTCAAGCTCTCCTTCCTCTTGGCCTTGGTGATAGATTGCTCCAAAGAGGCCAGCACTAGGCCAGCACTAATTATCCAGGAGGAGCAAATGCAACAGCAGGAAAGCTGTCACTGCTTCCTGAGTTGAACCAAGATCCCTTCAGTTCTCAGTTTATCAGTCAGTTCACACATACTGGATCAAACTCCACTAATAACCCCGTTAGCATAGGTGTGATGAAAACAAACAATGCATCCACACTCCTCAATGGTACAAAGAACCTTTTCTGAATCAAAGCTAAAGCACTTCCTAGCTTTAGTGGGCACTTAAGATGTACATGTGTAATTTAATGTTTAATGGCTTGTTTTGCTTAAGACAAAGAACAACAAATGAACAAACAAAAAATCAATCAAGCACAAGTCAGTCTGCAGTTCGGCACACAATCTAGCCAAATTTCAGTTTTTAATCTCATTAGTTTCAGTAGAAGAGTTTACCGGTTTCTGTTGAAATCAATATATCTAACAGGGTTCTTAAACTTGTTACAATCAACACAACAGCAAAAGAGAGATTTTCTGTTTTTCCATACGAGCAAGCAGCTTAGGCTGCAATCTTATACCTACTTCCCAACATCTACCATATACTTTATGACCTTTACTTCTCAGTTTATATGCATAGAATTCTTAAACCTTTCTTTTTAAAATCACAATGCCACTTCACAGTCTATTATTACAGAAAGTCATAGTTGGGAGAGAAGTTAGCATTTTAAAGATTTATCTAACAGATCCTTACAGAATAACACAGTTGGAAGGGACCTTGAAGATTTTCTAGTTCAAACCCGTGCTCAAGCAGGAAACCCTATACCATTTCAGACAAATGATTGTTCAATTTCTTCTTAAAAACCTCTAGTATTGGAACACACATAACTTCTGGAGACAAGTTGTTCCAATGATTCTGTCAGGAAATTTCTCCTTAGTTCTAGTATCTTACAACACTTCTCTCCAAGACATGTGGTCTTGGATTCTAAGAATCCGCTCTTATAGGGACATGGTGGCTCAGTGGCTAAGACGCTCAGCTTGTCGATCAGAAAGGTCAGCAGTTAAGCAGTTTAAATCCCTAGCGCCATGTAACAGAGTGAGTTCCCATTACTTGTCCCAGCTTCTGCTAAACTAGCAGTTCGAAAGCACGTAAAAATGCAAGTAGAAAAATCGGAACCACCTTTAGTGGGAAGGTAACAGCATTCCGAGCACCTTCAGTGTTTAGTCATGCTGGCCACATGACCACAGAGACATTTTTGGACAGTGCTGGATCTTCAGTTTTGAAATGGAAATGAGCACTGCCCCCTAGCGTCAGGAACGACTAGCACACATGTGCGAGGGGAACCTTGTCCATAATCATTTCCTGTTTTGCTTTCTACATAGGGCTGCCCTTAGAAAATATTCAGAAGCTACAGCTGGTACAAAGTGCAACTGTTCATGCACTGATGAGTATATGCTGATATATTTAGGTGACCACACTGCTTTGAGAGTTACATTAGTTGATGTTGGGCTTCTGGGTTCAATTCAAGCTTTAATTGTCAACTTGATGGGGCCTGCGAATAGAACATTTTTGATTGTCAGTCCTATATTTTGAAAGTCCTTTCCTATGGAGATCCAGTCTGTTATTTCATCCCTGATCATTTGGAGAGCAATTAAGATCTGATTGTTCCATCTGTGCAGGAAGATGGTATACCATGAGAAAGATTCAAAATGGGTGGTTTTCTATATTTTTGTGTTTAAGTCTATTTTGTTTATATTGGAGATGGATTTATTTATTATTTTTAGGGTATTGCTTCTTACTTTATATTGCTCTTGATTGTTGCCCATCCATAGCCTTCAAGATGGACCTCAAAAAAGCAAAATTTATACAAGTAAATTATGGGAAGTTTTTGAGCAAATGTTGGCACCATTTATGAAGTTCTCCATGGTTTCTTACTAAGTACACAGATGATTGATGGAGTGAGCTGCTGTGGTCAATATAACGTAACTGTTCAATTGTTTATGGAATTGAGCAACTGTATCATCTTGCTATGTGTAGCAATATCAGCCTTGTTCAAGCTGATATTATTCCAGGTTCTGCACATTCATCATCCATCTGTCATTCAAGAATCTCATTCCGAACAGTCAGAAAACTAAAAGTTTTTTTCCCTATTTCTTCCAGACACCATCTCCATGCAAGGGGAAACAGAAATGTAATTTAATTTTAGTCATATATCATACCAAACCATTTACAAACTATCACCGTTGAGCCAATGCTAAAATTCTTCTGTGCTTAATAATTTTATTTTCATTCAAACCTATACTAATCTCTCTGTAATTCTATCAGTAACTGGCAACTAGATTCAGGCTTTTGTGAATGTCCATGAGGAGAGAAATCACTGGCTTTTCATTTATACTAATCCCCAATCACTGAACTGGTGAAAATTGGTCATTTGGGAGAAAGCAAAATCAACTCTACATTTAAAGGTCCGCCCTTGAAGATTATTTGGAAGATACAGCTGGTTGTAACAGTATGTGGGAATGACCTTGGGAGACAGGGCAAAGGGAATGATGACATAAAAGGCAGCTGAGTCCACAGAGGAATGTGGGCGGGGGAATAGGTTCAGAAGAGCTCTCTTTGCCTGCCTCTCAATGCCATTACCACATACCAGTACACTGGTTGAGAATGTTTTGGCACAAATAGTTATGAGCATGCCTTGGTGTACCCATGTAAAACACCTGTTTCACTGCTTACAGGTAGAAGTCTGGATGTAATTCAAATGCTGGCTTATCCCCTGTGAAGGTCTGGAGGCATGAGGGACTCCTTTTTTTTTCTTGGTAATGTCCATCTTATATGGTGCAACAATGTTGGCATAGTTTAGTCAATTGATTTAGCAATGTCACCTGAAAGGACATGGGAAGGGAGCCTTCTCTGTTGTAGTGGCTGTCCACTGGAATTAAGTCCTTTTAGTGATTCATATGTACATCTATTTTTATTTAGAGGAATCTTTGCGACTAGATTGGGCTAAAGTGGATGGCACTTTTAAGAGTCACCTGATAAGTGATGTAGTGTTTCCCCCCCCCAAACATTATTTTTGTATTTTGTATTGTAGGGATTGTTTCATGATAAGTTTTGTATACTATGTGTTGCACAATGGAAAGTAATATTGATTGTCCTTTAATTTTAATAAAATAAATAAAAATAATTCTTTTTATGCTAGTTTGTGATTTATCTACAATAGCTTGCCTCTTTTACCATATTTTCAGGTGCTGCTACATATGTCCATACAGAAGAAAATTCCATTGAATTCAATTCCATTGAATGAATTTTCAGAATACATGAAATAAAATTGCAACTTGCAATCTTATAGTACAGCCCTACCCCAACTTACATAAATTTAGAACTGCCACCTCTTCTTTTTCTTAGCTATGAGTCTGGTTTTGCATTCCTTAGTTGTATGCAACAATTATTAAAAGTAATTTAATACCAAGTATTGATGCTGGAATTTTGATGTTGGAATTTTGATACTGGAATTTTTCTCCCCTGTCCCATTTGTTATTTAAAGAAAAATCTTCTTGTAGTATGTTAGGTCAGCTTTTTCCACCAGAAGCATAGAAGTACAGGTAGCCCTTGACTTAGACCAGAGGTGTCCAACTCAAGGTCTGGGGGCCAGATCCAGCCCACGGGGTGCTTAGATCTGGCCCACAGGGCCACCTTGAAAACAGAGAAGGACTGGACCATGGTGCCAGCGAAAATGGAGCTCAGGAACCCATATTTGCTGGAAGAGCACTAGTGACGAGTGATGTCAAGGTGGCCTCACCCACCCTGTCCATGCCCACCCCAGCCTCCGAAGGTCAAACACAACCTTGATGTGGCCTGCAATGAAATCGAGTATGACACCCCTGAATTAGACTGATTGCTCCAGCACTAAAATTCCATCATGAGTAGTATTTGGCATTAAATAACTTTCAATACTGCTGTTCAAAATTACAACAGATCTCTCCAGGGCTATTTACAATCCAGATTCAAAACACTAATGGCTGTCCCCTGATCATATGATCACATTTTGGGTGCATTGATGGCTGTTTGCAGCATCTTGCAAACACATGACTGCAATTTATGGCATTTACTTTTAGTTTCCTGCAAAAAATGTCCCTCACAGAAAATGGATTTACTTAATAATCACCGTGTTTGCTTAATGACTATTGCATTCGCTTAATGACCACTGTGAAAAAGGTTGTAAAATGAAGTCCACAGCCAGCTTAATGACTGACACAACTTATGACTATAATTTTGGGTTCAGTCACGGTTGTAAGTTGAGGACTACTTGTATAGATGTCACCTCATTGTCTTCAGCCAGCATTCAGTTAGGGAAGACTGCAGGAAATTATTTATTTATATATTATTTATAAAAATAGCCATTCTTTACATGAACATTGATTACTACCAAATAAATAAGAATTGCAACCTGTAACTGGATAAACCTACAGGCTGGGTGATGAAATTGTATATATTTATAGAAAAATAAATTCTTCTTACCTCACCTCCCACCTCCCACATTTTGAACAACTGTATTAGGATATTGTTTTTAAAAAGCAAGTGATGAGAAGTTCTCCTCTGTTCTCCTGCCACTGATTGCAGAGGTATATTTGTTTTGAAGGCGAAGCATCTGGTTCTTGTTACGTTTTCTGCTCATAGTGGTGTACATTAAAATGTCATTCACTCAGCTAAAGAAGAAATGTGTAAATGTCAGCACAAGAAGAATTAAGACCATACCAGTTTTTGACTAACGGGCTTGAGGACTACAGATTTTACCATGAATCATTTTCACGAAAGGGATCATAGACTTGTAATCTTGACGTACAAGCTTCTTCCACCAAGTTCTCTGAAGTAAATTATTCAACATTTCCATTTCTTATCTTGTTGTCTGAAATAACCTAAATAATAGCTTTTACATTTAGATCTTTTTATTCCCAAAGTTTATAATAGTAGTGGGGGAGGAGGGTGTTCGTATGCTTGTTTTTTTTTCTATAGAGACAGCCCGTGTTTATAAAATGGAAGGTGCTCTGCACATGTTTGTAATGTTTGTGATCAGCTGCTATCATTAATTTCCTTTTTGACAATGCGCCTTTTAGCAACCTTCCCCATGCTAATGTTTTCCAGATGTGTTGAACTACAGCCAGTGGCATCTGAGGGGGAGTTCAAATAAGATAAGATGGCGGTCATGGTATTGCAATCAATTTGCATATGTGTGCAACATCAGTGCACAAAAGTGGACTGTTTAACTGTGCTACCTTGACAGTTCTCTTGACATCTTTTGACCAATTTCCCAGATGCCCCCAGACTGTAACTGTCAGAAAACTCAGCAAGAGCATAGCGGAGCAGAATACGGAAAACACCCAGGTTCAAAATACTCTTCTGAGTCACAAATCTCATCAAGCAATTTTATCCTCAGTTTATTTTTCCTTAAGGGGCAGTTATAAGGGGGAAAAAACCCTGAGAGTTCAGTAATCATATCCATTACCTTGATTTTTTTTGTGGGGGGGGGGATAAATCAGGTGGGTTATAAATATATGAACTGAAAGTTATTACTGAAACTGGAGATTTATGAAGCCCACTGAATATATCGTTTTAAGTCTACAACTTGTAACAGAACCACAACTGATCCCAAACTGCAATTATAGAAAAGTGGAGCCTAAGTAATATTGATTCACCCCACCTCCTTTTCCCACTAATTGCTTTTTTTTTTTCAGAGACAGGCATATACATTCATTGTCTTTGTTTGAAAACAAATGTGAGATTATAGGAAATCCCCTCCCTGGCCTTGACATTTTTCCAGAAGAAATTAAGAGCTGAATTCATCAAAACATTGAATGTTAAGGAGTCAGAAACGCTGGAATGTTTGTCCAAAGTCCCAAGCCCCACAGAAAACTTTGTCATCCTGCCGGGCTCCAGTCAAAAACCGGAGCCAAAATAAACAGAGACAGAAACTACATCGGACTGATCCTGTGGAAACAGCTGTAACCACTTAGGTGGAAAACCATCTCAAATTCTTCTCCCAGAAAACACCGATCACATGGGAGAGGGCAGGCAGGAAAACTCTGTCAAGTTCTCTTCAGCTGCGGTCAGGAAAATATTTTTGTTCTTTGCAACTCTAAATAGACGGTTTCATCTATGATCACAATAGGAAAACAAGCCACAGGAATGCTGAATTCTTTCGACCACTCTTCTCCTTTCTCCCCCTTCTACACTGCTGAGAAGCTGGTGCTTATTTCTTTCCATAGATGGTTCACTTTTCCTGCCTTAGCAACGAAGCCTTGAGGGTTTGGGGAGAAAATTCTGCAATCTGCAGACGTGGCTCCCACATCTTTATGCAGTTCCTATGTTGCAAGATTTCATTCTTCTACCCAGGTGTGGAGAGGCATATGCCAATAATAATAATGAAATAATGATTCTTAATTTCCTTTGCCTAAAGCAGTTTCACAGAAGACGACAAATGCTGGAAGAACTAAGAAAAGGCAAAGATGAAAAAAAAGGAGTAGGATAGAAGTCTTATAAATGATTGGATTGCAATTGTTCCAATTCAGGTTTGGAAAAGTGTGAGGGAAAAATGAAAGGGAGAGAGAGTGTGTGTGGGGGGGGGGAGTAGTTTGGAAAGCAAACTTTTTAGAATGTTACAGGGCAATTAGATGGGAGTGAGGGATAAAGCAGCTGGTTCTCTTCTGTTTCTTGAACTATATCGATTTGCTTCAGCCAGAACAGAACACTGCAGGGAATATTTCTGAAGGGAGGTACTGTGTTATCACACAGTCTTCATATATGCAGGCTATGCCAAAATGCTTTGCAGAATCTCTTCCAGAGATGTGGGCTGTTTTGCAGGAGTGTAGAGAACACCCGGGCCAATTTATATACCATATACTATTTCATTTAAGTAGGGGAAATAACTCATACAAGTCAAAGGCATGGAGGTTTTATTGAGGCTTTATATTTTTAACAAATGATGGAGGGGGAGGGGGTTTACTTGGAATAGCAACCTCTCTTTGCTGCCTGCATACATTTTTTTAAAAAAACCTGCAATTAAAAAGATAAAAATTAGCAGCTAAGTACGCTGCTGACTACCAGCTTCTAACAGACCCCCTTCCTTCCTCGATTGTGGGTCCACATGAGCCTTACAGAGCATATCCACATTAGACAAGTCCCCTGCTCACCATTCTTGAAGGACACATCTGTATGATGGAAACATCCTATTATCCCCAGACCATTGCCAAGTTCAGCTAACTTGGCTCCCCACCCCCAACCAGTGGTGAAATAGTGCTTTTAATCTTTGTGTCATTTGAATAATAACATGGAAGGGTTGGAAAGTTGAACAATTCCTAACAGCTGCTTTTGGCTGCCATAGGCATCTTTCATCCTCTATGTTGCTGGTGATTTGTCTTTGTAGACATTTTGATTTATTATTGCTAGAATAGTATCAGGATTCTTAGACAAGATGGAAAACCAGGACTCCTGTACAACAAATTGGCTGCAGACCAATACAAAAACCAAGAATATCCTATAGAATTACTTGTTGAGCCCTTCGTTTCTACATGGGTCAAATCGGCTGGTTGCTTTAGAGAAGTTCTTGCTTGCTATCGTATTTCCCTGAAAATAAGACAGGGTCTTATTTTCTTTTGACCCACAAAATATGGCTTGGGCCTTATTATCAGGGGAGGGCTTATTGTTTTGGAGTTGCCGGGTGGCTGCTCCCTTGTGAGTGGGCTACTGAAGAGCCGGGCACAGTCTCAGGGGTGAAGCAGCCATGAGGTGACCATGCTCACAAGCAGCTGCTCTAAGAGTGCACTCTATGGTTGTGGGCTGGCTGCTATAGAGCCCACAACCATAGAGCGCACTCCTAGAGAGGCCGCTGCTGGAAAAATTGGAAGCCGAGTTCCGGAGTTTGGAAGCCGGAGAAGAAGTTATGCTCAGAGTGCAGTGGCGGTGGCGAAAGTGGTGGAGGTGCCCAGCAGGGAGAGCTGATCTAGGGCATGGTGAGGCTGTGGGAGGCATGTGAGCTGGGGTCAGAACAGGCACTCGCGCAACCACCCTCTCCAGCCGAGCAGAGCTCTATGCACTGATCTAGTAGGTATCTCAAATGTGCCAAGCCGCGGGAGCTGAGGGGTGGCTTGGGGATACTGCTAGGTCAGTGAGTTGTGCTTTGCCTGGCCGGAGAGTGGGTTGTCCAAGGGGCTTATTTTCAGGGGGTTATATTTTTGCCCACGCAAAAAATGTGGCAAGGCCTTAGTTTCAGGACAGGTCGTATTTTTGGAGAAACACGGTATTTAGAAAAGGCCAGTCTGCTGACTACCATGGTGGCACAGTGTACAGAATACAGTACTGTACCGCAGGCTACTTCTGCTGACTGCCAGCTGCCAGAGGTTTGGCAGTTCAATTCTCACCGGTTCAATGTTGACTCAGTCTTCCATCCTTCCAAAGTCGGTACAATGAGGACTCAGATGCTGACTCTGTAAAACACTTAGAGAGGGCTGCAAAGCACTGTAAAGTGGTATATAAGTTCAAGTGTTATTGCTGTTGCTATGTCTTGGGAAGGTTTTAGACAAGGATGTCTATAAAGTGATTAGGGATTCTGGACCTAAAACTATTTCATTGCAAAAATAAATATTAAAATTCTGGATCTTAAAATGAAACTATCACTTAGATCCTAATAACCAAGGTGGCGCAGTGGTTAAAATGCAGCACTGCAGGCTACTGCTAGATCAGCAGGTCAGCGGTTCAAATCTCACCGGCTCAGGGTTGACTCAGCCTTCCATCCTTCCGAGGTGGGTAAAATGAGGACCCAGATTGTTGGGGGCAATATGCTGACTCTCTGTAAACCGCTTAGAGAGGCCTGAAAGGCCTATGAAGCGGTATATAAGTCCACTGCTATTGCTATTGCTATAACTCTGAGGAAAATATCAAAGAATGACACAGATGAAGAGACAGGAAAAAAATGGAAAGAAAATTCCCAACATATTACTTCTTCAAAATTAAAAACAAAGGCTCAGTCTATAAGATTGAGTCAAGACCACTTATAACAGCATGCCTAATACATGGATTTCTTATCATCACCATTAGACTCAGAGTCAGGTACTTACTCAAAGTACGCAAACCATTGGGAGTTGTTATCAAGAGAACAAGGGAGTCACAGGTTAATCACATCATGTATTGGCTTTGAACTTGGTGTATATTTTACAACAGGGTAAAGCTTTCAACATGTTCCCAAACTCTGATTCTTTTTCCTTGAGCTTTTCAAATCCAAGATCTCTGGGGTTAGGAAAAGGGTATAGTTTCAGAGACATCGAGTCCCTCATAATCCTTTTCAGAACTTTAGCTGTGTTGAAGAAATTCCCCCAATTCTCCTTTCTTGGGGAGAAAGCTGAAAATGATGGAGTGCATCAGCTCTAGAGGATTCCGTAGAAAGTGTATCTATTGCAATTCAATTTCAGATCTGGCTAAAGGAAAGAAAATACCTTATAGATAGTAGGACCTAGATGGAGAAAATATGGTCTTCTTAGTCCAAACCCCACTCTCAACTTGATGGCAGTCCCAACTTTAGATGAACAAATAAATATGTGATCTGGGAGTTCTGAGACATCCACCTGCAATGGACAAACCCTTTATGGCAACGGTCACTAACTGGTGATCCTTGGACCACTGGTGGTCTGCCAGAAAATTTTGGTGGTCCACAGAAATATTATTTACATTTTTTATATTGCACTAAATCAGGATTCCTCAAACTATAGCCCCTTGGCTGGATTCATTCAATGAATGCTTGTGTTGCTGCAGAAAGTCTCCCTCTTCAGGGTCTTTTTATGCAAGTCAAAGGAGGGCAGAAATTCTGACTTGCGGACTGCCTCAGCCTCCTGGTGCGGGGCTTTGGGCAAAGGCTGGAGGGAAGTGCTTGGTGACGAAGAGCTGGAGAG
The DNA here is from genome assembly GCF_051295495.1 of Thamnophis sirtalis. Taxonomy (NCBI): domain Eukaryota; kingdom Metazoa; phylum Chordata; class Lepidosauria; order Squamata; family Natricidae; genus Thamnophis; species Thamnophis sirtalis. The sequence goes on along the minus strand of NW_028261386.1, from coordinate 104,269,094 downwards.
CCTTATTCCAGTGGGACTGCATCATGGCTGGAACTGACTGACCATCTCAGCCGACTGAGCCTCCAGGCACTGGTACCTGGCCTTGCACTCCCACAGGTCTTCTGCTGAGCCTCCTTCTTGGTCAGATCCAATTTGCTGTTTTGCCAACTCTTTCTCATGGTGGTTGTTTAGCTCCAACAACTGCTTCCTGTTGGGGCCCTAAGGAACCCGGCGGGCATATGAGGAGTGGCTGGAAGGGGAGGGGCAAGTAAAGGCCAGCGAGGCGCCCCTTGACACAAGTTACATCGAGTTAGCCACACCCACCCAGTCACATGACCACCTAGCCACATCCACCCAGCTGGATGAAAGAGCCGAGGTGGCACAGTGGTTAGAGTGCTGTACTGCAGCCACTTCAGCTGACTGTTATCTGCAGTTCGGCAGTTCAAATCTCACCGGCTCAGGGTTGACTCAGCCTTCCATCCTTCCAAGGTGGGTAAAATGAGGACCCAGACTGTGGGGGCGATATGCTGACTCTGTAAACTGCTTAGAGAGGGCTGAAAGCCCTATGAAGCGGTATATAAGTCGAACTGCTATTGCTATTGCTATGGTCATTAGGCAGATCATATTAGTGGTCTGTGGGATTTAAAATTATGAATTTAATGATCCATGAGGTCCAAAAGGTTGGTGACCCCTGCTCTATGACGTTTCATTTTTATAGTTGTATTGAACTAAAAAGTAACAGTGAGCCTGTTTTCTTGAAATATTTATTTGTTGCTTATTTGCAGAGTATTGGCTTGGGAAACAGGACATGAACTAGGTTTCATCCTGAAGGGAAGGCAAAAATTTCCTTATATTTTCTACACATTCCTCTTCATGAATATGATATAAGCATCTGACTATTCTCCCCCATAAATCTTTGTGATGAGCAAGGGTTTCATGCCAGCTGGCAAAATTATTTTAACAGAAAATCAATATGCAAAGTGAAGCATTTTAGTAAAAACATTGTCCATGATTCAGCCATTGTCAGCCTCCTTTGGAAGCCTATTGATTTCACTATGAGAAGGAAGATAAATGTTAAACAATTATCTCCTACTGAAATAAACAGCCAAGATACAACTTGGGCAAAATTGCAAGTCTTCCTGTATACAATTTTAATTGTTCTGTTTTGATTTGTTAGAAATTAACAACAGAATCACAATTATCTGTTTTCCAGGCCTGAATTTTTTTTTAGTTTGGGAGTGGCCACAGAAGGATCAGGGCTGAATATCTAATAACAACAGAGTGTTAAATTGGAAAGAGGATTCCAAGAAATCCAATTGCAAGGCAAACAAGCCCTACCTTGATAAATCATTGCCAGGATGATGTAAAGCCAGAAATAAGAACAAGAAGATTCCCTTATTACACTTCCTTTTTCTACAGCTGTGGCTGGACTACTGCCCAGGAGGCCCAAAGAGCCAACAGATCCTCTTCCTCAACATAACAACACAACTCAAACATCTGCAGCTGGGGAGAAAGAAACCAAAAGTAACAGTCCAAGCATGTGCTGGATAACATTCCCCCCCACCCCCAGAGGAATAATATCATGTCCTTTTCCAGTCAGAACTGATTTCAATCTTTAACTTGTTGCTGTATGTAAGAGGCAAATAAAGTCCAAAGCAAGATAAAGTGAAATCTGCAATAGCTGGGGTTAACTCTGCAGATCTTTTTTCAGTCATAAAGAGAATTATTCCTAATCAAAGGGGCTTACGTATGTATACCATGCTCTTACCATGCTACCTCCAACATTATGCAAAATGTGGAAGAAAAGCAAAAAGCAGTGGACAAAACCTGGAGATAAATAAACAATGCATACTCCAATATTGTTCACTATAGCTCTTTATGCCTGACTCTTCTTTCAAACCTTTACTCTTTCTAATATATCCATAACATTGCTTTGCACATTGCCTTTTATTCTTTAAACCTTTCACTTTGAGATTCCATTATCCAGAAATCAGAAGTATCTCCAGGCATCTGCATCTTCTCAGCAATGTTTACTAGAAGAAACTTCTGTAAATCTAGTGGCCTTCTGTTCCTGTAAACTATAGTACCAAAGTACCCTTTATCACTGACCATGTTAACTGGGGCTTGTGGGCATAGTAATATTTATTCACTCATCCATACATATATTTGCATTCAGCCTACTTACAAGACTCCAGGTGGCTTGCAGCTAAAAATACATAAAAACATAATCCCAATAGTCAATGAACACTTACTGAGTCCCATCTCTACTAAGTCAGATTTCTACTCCAAGAGAACTCCAGGGGAAAAAAAAGTAATTTTAAAGCTTTCCTAAACAACTCTGGCCCTCAGAGCTAAGCTATTCCAAAGTGAGGGAATTGCTACAATAATTCCTTCCTTCAGGACCCCCTCCTTCTAAACTTTCTTTGGTAACTTGCAGTATATCCTTTGGGTTAGATCTTATTCGGGCAGGCAGATTTCTCCTTAAATAAATGATTCCAGGCATAGTGAGTGCTTGCTATAAAAACACCTTGAATTGAGCCTGAAAGCCCAACAGAACAGATGTTACTTTATTGGCACAAGTCACCAATGCCAAATGTTTTCTTGTTCACAGCCTCTACCTGCTGTTCTGGTACAAGTCATGAGTCCAGAAGAACCCCAGATTGTGTATTTGTTTCATTAAAGGAAATAAGCATGACTCCATCAATGGCAATAGATCCTTAAAACTGGAAAATGTCTGGAGAGCAGTGCCTCCATATTTCAGGGGTTCAATCTGAGACTATTCCACACTACTACACAACCTCTAGACACTTGGCTGAGATTCTCACTACATTTCTATCTATGCTGCTAGTTTTATACAAAGCCAGATTCTGGTAAATGAATTCAAGGTGTTTATTGTAGTTATAAATCTTTTGACCAAATAATACAAAACATGTTGCAAAATGTAAGCTTTCTCTATAGAAAACAGTCACAAGAACTGAGAACAGCAACAAAGATGATAGGAGGTTCTGGAAGCTAAACTGTATGATGAACAGTTGAGAGAACTTGGTATGTTTAGTCTAACGAAGAGAAGAACTGGGGTGCAACTATTTGTCTGGAATTGTATAAGTCTCATGCTTGAGAGGGGATTGGACTAGAAGCCCTTTAGGTTCCTTCCAAAATTGTTATTCTATGTTCTAAGAATTTGCTTTTGAAGAAAAAGACGTCCAGAAGACAAATGTCAGGTTTTGGAAAAACAATTCCCTATTTCCAGTCCAAGATTCCAAGTAATCTAACAATAGCATGCACACATAATCACAGACAGAAATGATAATGTAATTTATTTGCTACAAACAGCCAGTTACAAAAGCCATTTGTTCATATCCACCAGTTTGCCTAATGGGCAGAGTCATACTTCTTTCTTTCATTGAGACACGTTAACTTTCTTTGCTCTTTACCTAATGTGTCATGTTGATGGGCTTGGGATCTTTACCTGTGTCTCCATAAACGTTTTTTCATCTAAGATAATTTATGTGATCAGAATCTGATTCAGTCTGTTCAGATTCTTAGTCTTTGAACTTGAAGATTCAGATTGTTCCCTTATAAACCCCTGCTCAGCCTTGGAAATATACAGCTTATATAATATATTATTACCAATACCACAAGCTGGTGGATGATCTCTCCCAGCAGCTTCATGTTGATATTAAAAAGAATAGGGGAGAGGGCATGTTTGGGGATTTGGACACTCTATACGGAAAGCCTGATCTTTATGCATCAGCACCAGAAGTGAAACCACAGCAAAATATGTCCCCAATTCCAAATTTTGGATGGCTCAAGAGGATGCAATGGTTGATGGCCTCCAAAGCTCCTGAGAAATCTAACAGAACCAGGGGTGGGTATACTACCCTCATTCAAGTCCCACTGCACATTATTTACAGGAATGATCAACATAGTTTCCATCTTATGCCCAGGCCTCAATTTTGACTGGAAGGATCCAGATAATCCACTTCATCTACAATTTTCTGGATCTGGGAATGTTGAAGACTGGTCAGTAGTGAATAAGGTAAAGGCTTCTTGGGGAGTGGGTTGACTACTGCCTTCTTCAAGGCTAGTATCAACATTTTTCTTAGGTGTCTGGTTCATCATTCCTCTCCATCCCATAGAGGACTCTTTACTTCCTCAAATGTCATACACTTTAAAGACATAACAGAGAACAAGACTTAACTTCTGTTATCTTATGAAACTCTGCCAATTTGCCATCTAACTCTGAGAAGATATGAATGGTTTTGGTTGTAAAACACATGTCCAATTGTGATTATCAGAAGAATTTCTGAATCAACAGCATCCAACATTTTTCGACAGAAAATTTTGTTTTTTTTGTTTCTTAACTGTACTTTCACATGAATAAGGTATAATATACTGTATAAACTAGATTACTATAGAGAGAAATTAGAGTAGACATATCAATGTCTGCCTTGATCATAAATACCTGTTCAAGCACTTCTTCCATCTTCTACTACAAGTATGGCTGCTTGCCCAAGACATGATTGCTAATTCTGCATACAGTGGAACCTCTGGTCACGACCGCAATCCTTTCCAGGACTTTGGTCAGCACCCAATTTGGTCCTGACCAGAAGCAAGATTGACTGCGCGTGCATGCACAAAAAAAGGTGTGGAAGGGGAAATCGCTGCGGCTGTGATTTATCGCCACCCAAGGATATGTTCGTGAACAGAGACATTTAGTGGATTTTTTGATCGGCGCCCGATTTGGTCGTCGTCAGAAGCGTTCGTGACCCAAGGTTCCACAGTATTGCTAACTTTTCTGAGTGAAGACATAGGAATGAACAGGATTGTTCAAACAGTGGAATTAAATCTCATATTAAATAAACGGGCCTCGATGTCAGTTGTAAAAAAGTTATAACTCAGTTTCCCACAAATTTGGCAGCTAAGAGCTATTTATTCTACCTTGTCCTAAAATGCACCACTATGCCCAAAATAATAGTAAATCAGTCGGTAGATACACTTGGCATTTGAAAGCAACACTTTCAACACTAAAGCCCTTTTTTATATATTTCAGTTTATGTTTTCATATAAATTTTTTTGCAGATGATAAACTGATATGATTTCACCATATGGAGAAGATGACGTTTAAAAGTGGAGAATCCCTGTCCTGTCTGCCTAGTTATTTGTAGATATGTCTGTGGCCAAACAATACGTGAACAACATATTCTGCTGTTTAGTTAGAGATACTCAAAACCTCTTTTTGAATAGCTAATGGAAAAGGCCAGTCTGTGCAAATCTGCAGATTTCCAGCCCAGCATTGTTTTTCAGCAACTGACTCAGAGGTGCCTCCTATTGCCAGCTCTACCTAACTGATCTAGATGGCCAGGATGCTTTTACTTTACTTATCTTTACTTATCTTACATTTGCTATCATAAAGTCTTCATAATGCAGTGATTCAATCACTTAATAGTTTGGTGGGAGGATTTACTTCCCTAAGATCAAAACAAATCTGTGCCTTAATGAGTTTTTTTGAGAAATTCATAAAGCATTAAGGATAAGGCATTATAAACATAATTTGTATTCAGTGAAAATAAAAAAAATAATAAATAAATTGATAATTTAGGACAATTAGATTCCATGTCATTTTATTCAGAGACAATAGCACCCATTAATACTGAATACAAACTACCTTTTAATGAGGGTAAAATCGATATCTTGTATGTAAAAGATAACCTTCTGACAGGAATTTTTTCACATATGTGCAGTTGAATGGAAATCTGATCAAAAATGAAGAAATCTAATTCTCTTCATCAATTGAGCAATATGCCAACAAACTAACATATAAAACCAACTGAAGACATTTTTCTGTCTGAAACTGAATCCAAATGGCTTCTCAGTCTGTGTAAGACCACTATTTCTCAACCTTGGAAATTTTAAGATGTGTGGACTTCAATTCCCAGAATTCTCCAGCCAGCAGGGAGTTAAGTTTCCATGGGTTTTGAAGTCCACACTTCCTAAAGTTGTTAAGATTGACAAACACTGGCATAGACCAATATTTTAAATAAATTTTGCTCCACCATTCAGACCTCACTGCCTACAGGCAATAGCATTAAAATGAGAGAGCAAGATTTAATCCATCTTCATGGAGTTATGTGAAGTATACAGTAGTTGAATTCCCTAATGATATGCACATGATAGGACCTTGCTAGCTGACAAGAGATTGTTTGTATTCCTCTTGCATTGATGCATTGATTCAGTCATAACCAAATATCACTGTGGCATCACTCATCAGAGATAGTAAAACTTCCATTGATTTACTTTTTAATTGCTCAAGGTCACAAGAGAGAAGAGTTAAAATTTCTTTATATGGATGCTACTCTTTCAAGACAGTTCAACCATTAATCCACACATTTTCAGGGATAATCGTCTAGACAACCTAAGTATTTATACACACTATTAGAACTTGCCAGTTGTTTATTGATTTTATATTCCAACTATTCAACTAGTGGCATTTTCCCAGATCTGTTAAAGGAAATGAAACAGTTAGAGGCCCCAGGAGGTTTTGGATAGCTCAGGAACAGAAGATAAAAAGCCTTCCCTGGCTAGTATTTGTTTTTAATCTCATCATCTCCATAAGATCAAAAACGAGAGTCGCTTGTTATCATTTGACAGCTTTGCCAGATGGCTTGTTGATGTGAAATAATTGGTGAAGTTGGGACAGCTTGTAGTGGCCAGATGTCCATATCATCACACCAACAAACAAATGAATCCACAAACACATGTTCAATGATGGCTTTGTTGGCATCCAAAGCAAAGAAACCAAATGGTAAATGAGAATACTGGATCAAGGTTAGAGACAGTGATAAATTAGTTCAGAGACCTAGACAATGCCCACACCTGTACTTCAGGCAAAAAAGAATGATGTTCGTTAAAGTTGTCAATTAAATGCTTGTCTTGGGCTTAGCATTTATTTATCATGTCATGAAGGGGAAACAGCACTTTAACTTTTTTTTTTACAAAAACAAATACAAATCATGTATTCTTGCAATTCAGTACAGCAAACTGCTGATAAACATTTACATAAACTATACATGGCATTATCTTTTGAGAAATAAAATGATACATTATCCTAAATTAACAACATGGGTATAGAAGATAGATCCTGTCATTTCAAGTTATTGATTTTTTCCAATTGTCCTAAGAAAAGTTTGTAGTTCTGTGTATTTTTAAATTATACTGTCGATCACCAAATTGATTTCCAGAGTCAATTTGACTGATCTAGCTGTCTAGGACTGTATCCTCTTCTCCTGGTATCATTCTATTCCCAGAGCTGAATAGTCACCATTCCATACTGAAGGAGAAATTGTTCTTTACTCAGGGCTATCCGGTAGTTGTATTTCCTTACTAAAACCTGCGAGAACACTCAGTTCCAGAAAAAGAATAGTAGAGACATGATGTCTAAGGGTGAGTGGGGTGAAGGATGAAGGGGAAAAGGTTGTAAGAGAGTAACAGTGACCTAAAGCGAGTCAGAAAAGACTACAAACAGTATATGTACACACCAGTGGTGGTATCCTCTTTTCTTCACTACTGGTTCGGTAGCAGGAGTGTGAGGGTCTGGGAATGCTTACCTGGGCATGTGCAGAACCTTCTGTGCATGTGCAGAAGGTCTGTGATGATGTCTAGTTGGGGGGGCGGACCTTCGTGCCACCACCACTACTGATTCACCTGAACCGGTGCGAACCGGCAGAATACCACCTCTGGTACACATGCATATTAAATATGAAAGTAGACAATTTGGATGTCTAAGACAGGTCCCCAACCTTTTGCCTTTATGGACCAGTGGTGGAGGAGGGATTGCTCTGCATGAGTGGCCAGCAAGTATGTGTGCACACGCAGCTCCATTTGTGTGAGTGGTCTGCACTTGCGCCTGGCACTCATGCAAATGGACCATGCATGAACATGCTTGCCCACTACTTGCATACATGGGGATGCACATTAGTTGGTGACAACACTGTTGCCTGGGGGAATCACAATTGGGAAAGTCCTCCAGGCAACAGTCCCTGGCAAGAGCTGGGGGTGAAGGACCGGATCTCACTACACCATGGCAGCACTTGGGTCTTAAATTGGTAACCTCCTACCTAGTGCCCATGTGAGCCACTTTGCTAATAAATGGATAAAAAAGCACACACACGCACAAACAAAGCAGAAGTAGAAAATCTTTAAGTTACAGTAATTATTTTAATCTGTAATCAACTAGATTTCTAGAGAAATTTTGAATCTATATAAGACTAATAACCATCTGCACTGGAACAAATCAGGCAATATAATTTCAAATTGTCTTCCAAAAGATATACAGTATTTAGTAAAGAAAGCTGAACTGCTTCACTGCTTTATTTTATTTGCCCAGGCTAAGTGCCTGCTTTGTACCTTCCATCCAGACATATTATGCAGGACTAGGGCCATGTGCCTCTAAATTCCATCCTGATTTCATCCATTACATGCTGAACTCAGTTGAAAAAGTAATTGGCCATGATGTTCTCAGACATACAACACTGATACCCATTGCCCCTTAAAATGCTGTTCAGAAATATCATTCATTCCTGGTAACAATTTAAGGAAGTAGCAATTATATTTAAAGGCCTAAAAAGTTTGAGGCCAAGCTCTTTCAATGACCATCTCCTTCAGGAAGAATGTTCCTCCTTTAAAATAAGCTGTATTTCTTTGCATGCCTCTTTGTTTTCTGACACATTGTGAGTTATAAACTATAGGGAAGGGATGTCTTAATTCCTGATTTATGCTTAGGAACTGAAAGTGGGGGATAAGAAAAAAAAAATCCTGCCCAGGAGAAAATTGACTTCTCTCAAGATCTAAAGAGCTACAGTGATTCAAAGATAAATCCTGGATTTAATGTGGTTTCCAATAAAATAAAACAGAGTCAGAAATAAATTGAGGACCTCAGTTTCCAGGAATTAAGACAAAATACTGATGTAGAAGTGCCCTAGTATTGGAAATTTGAGCTCTATTTGATTCTTTTAGGCATACACCAGTTTCTTCTATGCCTGTGGCTGATGTATAAACTCCTATTTACATTTTAGAAATGTTGAATATGGCTTATCTACTGATGCATATTCTTCATTCATATCTCAAGATTTTTCACTCATGGCCAGAGACAAAAACAAGTTCTACAATAATTTTCACCTGGAATAATCTTAGTATTTTGCTCCTATTGGACTTCATACATATTCCATATTTTCCCTGTAGCATTTATCTTTTTCCAAACAAAAATCTGTCCTCTCTCAAAAAGCATCTATTATAAATGTTTGGAATTAATAGACAGCAAAAAATCTTAATTATAGTCTAATTTGTCCCCATTTGTCCTTATTTGCTCTCTGGTATTCTGAATTGCTATTTTCTACTGAGACTTTTTGCATATTAAATGTTTTCTTCATTAAGAGGAACTTATATGATAAGCTACCCTCCAAGGGGACTTTTCATTCCTGAGTTAAAGTCCCCTGCAAATGCTGATTTAGAATTGAAAGACAGCTTTAATCTTTACAGAATTGCAAACTCATTGCTATAATGCCTTGATCATCTCCTTACATTTTAGGTCACATAAATATGTCAAGAAATTCTGTATTTTGTGAATGTTTGGGAGAAACATATGGAACAAAATTTACATAAATATATTTTAGTTAACAGATTTGACTTGGGAAGCTAATATACATTTTCTGCAGCCAAAGAAATAATAATACTGGTTTTTCATAACATAATAGGGTTTCTTGATACCCCATTTGGCCCGGTTAGTCTTATAACTGTTTGCCAAAAATGTCGGATTTATCCTTGGTCTTCAGAGTAATTTAGACTGTGCTGTGTATCTCTTTGGTCTTTCAACATATTATTTCAGCTGTACTGAGAAACTAAGATGAAAGTAGCTCAAATCAGAAACATAGTTGGTATATTTATGTCCTGAAGGGGGAAAAAATATCAAAATACAAGGCAGTTCTTGCTTGAAGATTTACAATAAGATAAAGGGAGCTATGTTTTTCAAATAAATCCAAAAACATCAGAAGAGGCAATGTTGCCTTATAAACTGGAATTGTGAAGGGAACCCATTTTTCCCAAAGACCCTAATGTGCCAATTATTAAATCAATCTGAGAGGTTAATTTACCATTTTGCTATGCTTTTCCAATTTTCCCTAGCATGAAACTAAATGCAGCAAGGCCATGACAAGGTTAGGAAATATGCTCCTGTCTTGTTGCCTTTTTCCTGTCCTTACAATTAATGTCAATTAATGGGAGCGCTACTTTTGATGGATACTTTCAAGGCAGTGCAAAAATATTTCTGAGGGTTGGGACCAGTAGTGGGTTCCAGCAGTCGCTACTGCCGGTTCGCTCATGGTCGCGCCGTGCACACACGCTTGATATGCCCATGCACAGAAGCAAAAAATAAGATGGCAGCACCTATGGTGTTGCCAAGAGAACCAGTTTGGGGGTGTGGCAGGGGTCACTGACAATTCCAGCGACCCAGACCGCCAAATCACTAACGGTTTGGCTGAACCAGCCCAAACTGATAGGAACCCACCACTGGTCAGGACAGTGAAAAGGCTGATGGTTGAATTACTCAAAGTCTTGATGGGCCTAACAGAGTATAGGTTTATTTTAGTGATGATGCTTTTTCGGTTTCCAATATTGACTCTCCCTCATTTTTTTTCATTCCAAACTTTTCTTTTTCTGTAGAAGGAACTGTGGCAGTGAAATAGGGGACTTGAAATAAAATAATTTTAAAAACAAAAGTCCACGCCTTCTACCTCTTTCAGTTGCCTTAATTCCTCAACGTGTTAATTCAGTTCATAGCTTTCACAGAGTTGCCCACTTTTGCCTCAGGGATATAAGACTTTTTTTCTGCTTTGCAAATCACATTCACAAACTAATTGTGCTCTCTCTCTCTCTCTCTCTCTCTCTCTCTCTCTCTCTCTCTCTCTCTCTCTCTCCCTCCCTCCCTCCCTCTCCCCCTATCTCCCTCTCTCCTCCCTCTCCCCCTCCCCCCCTCTCTCTCATTCTCTCCCTCCCTCTTTCCCCCTCTTCCCCCCCCCCAGGTGCATGCATGCATGCAAATGAAGTTGCAAGCAGAATTTTACTTACTTTCCGGCAAGCATAAAACAGGATTTGAAAGAATTAGCTGCCTGCCAGCCAGAACCAGCACCTTCCATACTTTGAACACATTTAATTTAAGTATCTGTTTTACAGAATGGTTATACCCTTCTAAAAAAGTAATATTTATACTTTCAACATCACATCCCCACCATAGAATATTCCCAAAGGAATCACAAAATAACTTTTAGTAAAGTCGAGGCTTCATATTCAATGGCAATAAAATATCCCTGTAAGTCATTCAGCAAAGCTGCCATTAAATTAAGTAGTGTTTGCCAACTCATCAATTGATGACAGAAGCATAATGTTCAAAAACTAAACAGTGTTTAGTTTTTATTACTGTACTACTCTACTGTGACTTAGAGAATTGAGGAAGCAACACCAAAAAGACTGAGAACCTGCTTCCTAAGTTACCCAGGCAGGTCTGGATGATTCAGGTCACTCTTCTTCCTCCGAGGGGGGAAACCACACCTTCATTTCTTTGTAATTTACAGTATTAAAATAAAATACAAGGGAGAAACAGATATTTAACTAACTATATTTTGAATAGAAGGGGCTGCTGCTATCACAGGAACATTTCAGCACAACAAGATAGATAGATAGGTAGATGGATGGATGGATGGATGGATGGATGGATGGATGGATCGATGGATGAATTATAGATAGATAGATAGACATTGATAGATAGATGATAGCGAAAGAGATAGACAGTCGGACTGACAGACAGGACAAGAAAGAAAAGGGAAATTACCTAGAGCTGTGGTAGCACAGTGGTTAGAATGCAGTACTGCAGGCTAATTCTGTTGTCTGCTGGCTGCCTGCAATTTGGCAATTTGAATCTCACCAGGCTCAAGGTTGACTCAGCCTTCCATCCTTTGGAGGTCAGTAAAATGAGGACCCAGATTGCTGGGGCGGGGAAATATGCTGACTGTGTAAAAAGCTTAGAGAGGGCTGTAAAGCACTTTGAAGTGGTATATAAGTCTAAGTGCTATTGTTATTGCTATCTATATTGATCTCTAAGAAAAGTATGAATCCTCTTTTCTTAAAATACTATCTTCAGAAGTTCTTCAATCATCTAAAAATGTGGTCTGGAGAAGTTAGGGAAAACACAGGTGAAAAATATATTTCTCAGATGCATTTTCAAAGAACAAGACTGTCAACTGTAAAAAACAATACAGTTTGAGATCAACCTCTGAAAACAACTGGCAGCCAGTGAATATCTTTCCACATTGGAGAACTAAATCATCTCTAGTTGTTAGCAACTTTGCTTCCATATTTTGAAATTTCAGAGCATTCAGGTAATCTACACATGGAGGTTGTGAATGCCAGATTGGTCTGAGTTAGGAATGGTCATAACCAGCATGTTAAAGATAACTGTATTCCTTGCCATTATCATATCCGAACACCTAGGAATAGCATATAGCCAAGAAGCATAGCAAGTAGAAACTTGCTCCCTTCCACACTATTTTGAATTACAATCCTTAAACCAAACTTTGTATTGACCAATAGCACTCTCCAGTGGATAACAACAAAATGGATCTTGTAGAGTATCCTTGCCCATCCCCACCTCCTAACAACAACAGCAATAACAACTCAATGAAATGCTACAAGACTACCAAGTTGTGTGAGATATTATAAGTGAGTAATCAATGAGATCCGGGATCTTGTCATCCTGCCCTGTGAATGGTTCAATAATTTATTTGTGGCAGAGTGCTATTTACAATACCAATAGCTAAACTTGCTATTTCTTGGCCCATACTAGTAAGGGTATATTTTACTGATGTTATTAAGATACTTTCCCATGTTCAAATGTCCAAGTTGGTTTTTCAGAATGGAAATACATCTTAGAGAACAAACAACGTTCTTCTTAGGCAGGTACATCCAATAACTGTGCAACGTGTCCTTCAGCTCATTATCAATGAGCAATCTACAATACTCTAAAAAAAGAGAGACAAAACTAGAGTTTGATAATAACTGATGGCAACTATTTTTGAAAACGTTGAAAGTTTTCATGCAATTGCAGTGTGTCCAACTTCCAAATGTCTAAGGGATCAAACTGAGAAACAGACCTGTGAAATATTATTTCAGACTGAAGATACATTTTGATGTTACCAATGGCCAAAGCTGTAACTTATTTTTTTCTTGCAAATGCAGCTAGAAAACACATGTGTGGCAAAACTGGATAATTTTAAATTGGACTAGCTTGCTCTGTGGTGATATTTTTACAGAACTTGGAAATGACTGATGTTGTGTGATGTTGTTTCCCTTTTTCAGCTTAAGCTGCTTCAGAGGGGCATGTGAGAATAACACAGGAAGAATCCTTATAAACTTGAATTCCTTGAAGATGGAGGAGAAGGTAGCATGAAAAATGAATGAAACAGGGATTTCATAGGAATAGCAATAGCACTTAAAACACTATATATGACTTTATAGTGTTTTATAGCCCTCTCTAAGTGGTTTACAGAGTCAGCATATTGCCCCAACAATTTGGCTCCTCATTTTACCTATCAGAAGGATAGAAGGCTGAGTCATCCTTGAGCCTGGTGAGATTTGAACTGCAAAATTGCAGGCAGCTGGGAGTCAGCAGAAGTAGCCTGCAGTACTGTACTCTAACCACTGTGCCACTGTGTCTTTTCAATTCTACCTTCCTTGAATGTGATCTTTGGCATCAGCACTCCAGAATTCCATCGCATAGTTTAAGAATTTTTTTTTTATTTGCTGAGGTTCAGTATGGTTACAAAATAAAACTGCTTTCTTGTGTTTTTTAAAAAGTATGTTCCAATTGTTAGAAAGTGACAAGAGAGCATTTTTTTTAAATACAAACCTTAAAACCCAAATGACATGTTTTCAAGTCCTGGATGAAAAGATACTTTGAACTGCTTTGATAGATTCAGTTGAATGGAATGAGGTGGTAGGGTACTGTTAAATTTTGCAGGCTTGCAAATTCTTTGCAAGGACTAGGGAATTTTGTAGTGAAGTCCTTTCCATATGGATTATGTTTATTAACACTCAAAATTCTTAGAACCTGAAGTCTATGCATTCACTTTACTTTTATTTTAAATCATTCTCTGGGTGTGGATAAATAAGAGTAGTGTTTGTAACCAGCTTTTCTGAAGGCGTGTGACACATAGAAGGGAAAATCCTCATTTTTTTTCAGTAGAGCAGTGAAATATGACATCCCAATTTCCACAGGAACATGGAAGGGCAGCACATTTTTTCATTTTTTTGTTTTATTTTAGTACTCTTCAAATTTATGTTAAATTCAGCTGTTTCCATCCTTGATGCAGCAGATCAGATTCTCCCCCGGTCTGCTGCCTTTTATTAGTTAAGCTGTCTCTGACTGCTCTGAATGGAAAATTCCCCCTGCCGCCAGTGGTTAGAAGTTATTATTAACAGGATAGCCAAGAAGGACTCACATGCCTGAGCAATTTCATTCTAAGATCCTGCTTTAAATGTGAAAGGTTGTACAGCCTACTCTCCAATACAGCTGCCATTCATTTTAAGTAACTTGCAGGAAAACAGTTTTCACTGCTTGATGAGGAATATTAGACAGACTTGATCCTTAGGCAGGGAGATTGTAGAGAGCAGCTGAATGGATAGTGAGACCTGCCTGTTTCCAGATGTAAGAAGAGTAGAGAAATTGCCAAATCAGTTGACTTTTCTATATGAAATCAGAGAATTACCACTTGGTACCAACCTTTCAAATATAGACATATTTAATGTGTAAAGGAATTAAATAGACCTGTAGCACCTCAAGGTGCTGGAGAAGACTCCTGCGAGTGCCTTGGATGGCAAGGAGATCAAACCAGTCAGTCCTAGAGGAGATCAACCCTGACTGCTCTTTAGAAGGCCAGATCTTGAAGATGAAACTCAAGTACTTTGGCCACCGAATGAGAAGGAAGGACTCACTAGAGAAGAGCCTAATGCTGGGAAGGATTGAGGGCAAAAGAAGAATGGGATGATAGAGAATGAGGTGGTTGGATGGAGTCACCAAAGCAGGAGGTGTGAGCTTAAATGGACTCCAGAGGATGGTAGAGGACAGGAAGGCCTGGAGGAACATTGTCCATGGGGTTGCGATGGGTAGGAAACGACTTCGCAACTACAACAACAACAAGCACCTCAAGGAGGGAAAAGATGTTCTTGGTTCTGAACTTTCATTTCTGTGTATTTAACTCTTTTATGTACTGTATCTGGTTTTCTCTTCATGCTGTGATAAATAAAAGAAAATAATTATGAATAGTTCCTTCTTTCTATTTGTTTTTGCTATTATTTGTACTGTGGACATGAGATATGTGCATGATTCTTTATACAGCTAGCCAGCCCGCAAGAAAGAAACTCAGGTGGAAGAAGAAGACAGAGGATGTTGTGTTTGAGTGGTCTCAAGGAGAGAGAAAAGGGAGAAGTTTAATTGCCTAAAGGGCAGAAGGAAGTGGCAGAAGCAGAAAGGGTTACAAGAGATATGGATGGTATATTGATTGATATGGGTGTAAACTACATTTGGATTTTTTCCCCCATTTTCTTATATTTTGCTGTACATTTCTTTTACTGAATAGTCTTCACTCTGCACTCTGCATAGCACTGCTTACTTTGAAAGGGAAGAGCACAATGGGTTTGTATATTCATATGAATATCTATATATACATAGATTAAACAACAGCTCAATGTGCTTTTCGAATATAACCATTTGTAGTTTAAATAAGCTAGGATTAAATGAAGCATGGCTTCTGTGTGGGCTAATTCCCAAATATGAAAAGATCTTAATTCTGTACTAATATTAATAATATTTTTACCTGACTAACATTGCTCCTATATATTAAACATCATGGAAGCTTGGCAAACTGGGAGCTAAGAAGGAACGATTCCTCCTTTAGTGAATATAGATATGCTTTAGCTTTTTTCCTGAAATGGAAAATCTTCTGCCTATAAAAGTATAAACCTTTCCTCAAACTGTTCACAATCTTCAAGTTTAATATCAAGCCAATTTAAATACAGAATGTCTGCATCTTAGCATAAAGTTGAAAATTCATGAAGGATGATCTCCTTACCAGCTCTATGTCACTGAAAAGACCCTAGTAATAGTTTTAAATTCCTAATGAGGAATATTTTTAACCACTAAGCTCCTGTCCCACACAAACCAGTTACAGAGTGAGGTGTGGTAATCGCTTAATGCAAAAATGCCAAATCCGCAGTTCTTGCAAAAGGATGGCACAAGCAAATTAAAGCCTCGAAATACCATCTGATATTGGTAGCCAGAGGAAGTGGAGAGAGATTTTTTTTTAAAAAAGCCACAGCATATTTGTTAGGAGTCGAGTAGCATATAAGTTTAATATATGATGATGATGTTGATTTATTATATTTAGGCTATCATTTTGCTTGCTGTGAGCATAGCTGGTATAGGCAGTATTTTTATTCTTTCTAACCCAATAGGACATTGGTAATAAATTATTTCTCTCTGTCCATCTGTGTGAATGTTCATCAAAATCCTTCTCTTAAAAAAGAGCAAAAGGTTGAGTTTGCAAATAGGCTGGAAAGGGCTAGGAGCTATGCTATAGAGAAAAAATATATCAGAAAAATACATCAATGGGCTCCTGTGGAGAGACTGCTGGGCCCTGCTATGCAATGCTATTCACCATTCTGAGTTCTGGTCCTTCCTGGTTATGTGATCCAGAGTACAACTGCTATTAAAAATTTAGAAACAATTCCTGCTTGCATATGAACTAACATCTTTGCTAGAAATATTTACATCAAGACTTGCTGTTTAAAAACAGTCTACATGGATATTAGGTAAAGGTAAAGGTGGCTCAGTGGCTAAGATGCTGAGCTTGTCGATCAGAAAGCTCAGCAGTTCAGCAGTTTGAATCCCTAATGCTGCGCTAACGGAGTGAGCTCCCGTTACTTGTCCCAGCTTCTACCAACCTAGCAGTTCGAAAGCATGTAAAAATGCAAGTAGAAAAATAGGGACCACCTTTGATAGGAAGGTAACAGTATTCCGTGCGCCTTTGGCATTTAGTCATGCCGGCCACATGACCATGGAGACGTCTTCAGACAGCGCTGGCTCTTCAGCTTTGAAATAGAAATGAGCACTGCGCCCTAGAGTCAGGAACGACTAACACATATGCGCGAGGGGAACCTTTACCTCTGCCTTACATGGATATTATGTATGAGGAGGACTCCCAGTCTCTGTACATGGTAATTAAACTCATTTTTGATAATGGTTGTATAGAAAATTGTTGTACATCTTTATTTCAAGTTTGGTATTTCAAAATAACTGAGATGGGTGCGATAAATGCTAGGTATCCAATTCCTTGCTCTGCAGTGAAGCTATAATAACTCCCCATTGTTAAAAAAGAAATTTAATTTCTCAAACTGCTTTCTTTAATGAAACAAAATACAGAATATTAACATTTGATCAGATGTTGATGTCTCCACTTTGACCATTTCATTGTATGACAAACCTCTCTATCGGGATCATGATTCCTAATCTCATAAACTGCCAATTCTGTAGCATTGTGATTCTTTCTGTTGCAGCTTTTAGGATTCTCAGTTTGCATAGTTTTCTGGGTGAAATCTTGCCATTACCCTTTTCCCTGAAAATAAGACCTCTATGGATAATAAGGCCAATCAAGCTTTTGAGCACATGTGTTGTACCTGCCTGCGATACCTCTGCAAACCTCCGCGACACTCCAGTTGCTCGGCAGAGCCTCGCGCAGGTGTTGTACGCACCATGCAAGTGCATGGAAATGCCAAAGGCTTAAAGGACAGGTAAGAAGCTTGGGCTGGCAGGTGGGCCCTCCAGAGCACCATACCGGAATGGTACCCAGTGCTCCGGGCAGGCTCCGGTACGCCCGTATCGGGGCGTCCCGCCTACAACCCACCATTGGTACAAATGTACCCAAACAGAACATGAACGAGAAAGCAGAAACATATATACGCACCATGCACTATCCCCTTATACAGAATAAAATGCAGGTGCCTCCTGTAACCATTGCTAGGAAAGGACTTAGAAATAATGCCAGAACTGAATATCTGCAGTGTCCAACTCACATCACATTTAAATCTTAAAATGACTGATTAAAAATAGCATGCACACTGTTGTTTATGAGTAAACAGATAACTCAGCTCTGTTATTGGGAAAAAAATACATGGCATTGGGTAATGCTTCTGAAGAAAACAGCACAGTACTGGGAGAATGATGTGAAGTAAACACAAAAATCAAGGTAATGTTCTGTCGGGAATAAAGGTAAGTTAAAGGCAAGTAATTTTCCTAATTAAAAGGTCAATATGTACCTACTGCTGTCTTGTAGAACTAAACAGAACATGTGGATAAGGCTTACAGCAAAAGGTGGTTCTCCAGCCATATAAAGGCAATCCCAAGCAACATCTTGCTGTCTTTTTCAGAGTGCACAGACAGGATAAGAGTCTCAAGTGCCCCCGACTCTATGCCAGTGTTTCTCAACCTTGGCAACTTTAAGATGTGTGGACTTCAACTCCCATGATTCCCCAGCTGGGCTGGGCTGGGGAATGAAGTCCACACATCTTAAAGATACAAAGATTGAGAAACACTATGCAATGAGTGGAAAAATTGAAAGGCAAACTCTCAAATTGACTGCTCAACATATAAGTAGCAAGGAAAAAGCAGTTTGGGATAAGATACTGTTATTCTGGGGACAAAATTAGATTGAGAAGCATCTATGGAAATAGGTTTGTTATAATAATCATAGTTAGAATACTAAAGCCTCTATCTGTCTATCTATCTCTTAGAAACATGAGTCTTCTTAGAAATGCAACATAACATGAGGCTTATCCACACTTGATGTCCTTGGAAGAGAACTGACATGCTATTTCTAATTCTGAGGTACTGCATATTGATGATATTGAACCGATAGGACAATCTGGCATATTATTATGTGAAGTCCTGTTCCTATGGGGCATAACTATTTTGCATCACAAGGTGTGTGTTTTTTTAGCGTGTCCTTCTGTTGTAGATTTTTGTAAAAAGGCTTTCAGAACAGACTTTGAAATGAGGTCTGGCTTGATTGTGAAATATAATGTACCTTCATACAAGACGGAAGTGATACGCCTGGCCAAATGAACAGATGATTATGGTGGCAGCTGATAAGGAGAGCGCTGAGAAAGCAGTGCATATGGGTTATAGAGGTTGATTAAGAGGCAAAGCACTGATGAAAAGATAGCAGGCAATCATTCAGGGTATAGTCTGAAAATCAAATTGGCTTTTTCTCACACAATATTTTTCCTCGCTTTATTCTTATTGTCTAATGCTGAGCACAGTGAAAGATTGCAGGGAAAGCAGTGGGACTTAATTCCAAGGAAATACATTCAAGACTGAGAAATCTCACTCTTTGACTGCAGGGACATTCTTTTCACACGCCTCTCCAGCCATATCAATTGGAACCCAGACAAGGCTGCATTAGAAATGTGGCTTAAATGAAGGGTATTATTTCTTTTGCTATAATTCAGTCTATACTTACAGTGTAACCCTATTCATGACACAAGACCCAGGAAATCAAACATACAGCTGCAGCTTTAGAACCTTCCTAGTTATCGTGATTATAGAAATAATGTGTATTTTATTGTTATTACTAGGCGTGCACTGTATATTGTATATGTTTTAAAGTTCAGGTTTGACGTTAGAGTAAGTGGTTGTTTTGTTATATAGTTTTAATATTTTTTGGATTTTATTTTTATTTATTTATTTTAGAAAATTTATATTGCTACCTACTCACAACATGGTGACTCTAGGCAGCTAACACAGATATAAAAACCGTATAAAAAGAATAATAAAATAATAAATGTGTAAAATAATAACCCCTCAACCCCTTACCTGAACAACAACACACATTCATAGTATGTAGTTTGTATATAGCTTATATTGTCTTGTTTTAATGTAGAGATTATTTTATTATAAATTTATATCTGTACTCAACAAAGTCACTTTTTATATCCTCTTCCCCCCCTTTTCTTGTCACTTTTTACTATTTTTCCCTTTTATTCATTATAACAATAACATTTGGGTTTTTTTTAAAAAAAGAACTTTCCTAGTTTATTTATTTATTAAATGTATACGCTACTCATTTCATTATCAAGGGGTTCTAGATGGCTTACAAATACAATATAGACTATGCTAAACAACTTCTTTATATATTTCATTTCATTTCTGTAACATAACTGTTATTATTAATTTTGTACTTCTATCATCAAATGTCATGGTGGTGCAGTGCAGTGCAGAATGCAGCATTGCAGACTACCTCTGCCCACAGCCAGGAATTCGATCCTGACCAGCTCAAAATAAACTCAGCCTTCAATCCTTCCAAAGTCTGTAAAATGAGAATCCAGATTGTTGGAGGCAATATGTTGACACTAAACAGCTTAGAGAGTGCTGTAAAGCACTATGGAGAGGTATATAAGTTTAAGTACTATTGCTATTGTAGTTTTAATAATGTTTTATTTACTTGCTGTATTTTAATCTTTGTAAACCAGCTAGGTTAAGGTAGTGAATAAATCACATCCATCCCACCCTTCCTTCCTTCTCTTGGCCTTGAGTTCAGAATCCTGCTCCTAGTTCTTGTCTGTTGGTATTGCCAGTTGTCTAAGCAGTATGCAACTGGCTAACAAATGTTGGAAAAAATTGAATGTATTAGTTGACTTTCCTAACTTGCAAGAGAATTTTAAATGCAAGAGAAAAGGAAGCATTGAAGTCAGGAAGCTTCCTCTTAGAAAAGGCTCAGATTTTTAATGTATATATTTATTTGACAGACATCAATCTGCCAATCTTTTCTGTGTTCAAGTCAGATCATGTGTTCCATCCATTTATAAGGCAAAACACTTAGACATGGAGTGAGGTCTCTTGGTCCCAACCTTGTCATAATATACTACCTGTCCTGACCTTTTGATGTTCATAGGACAGTTATGCAAAGTAGAGTTGCTCTTTGCTGACACCTTGCTATATATTTACAATCTCTTGAGTGGGGTTGTAAGAATGTGGCATTATAATAAAAAGAGTCAGTCTTGGCTCATCCACATCTCTGTGTATTTTGAATTATGCATGAACATAGGTATCTGACAAGCAGTCTTTTTATCCTTTGCATTCCTCTCATTATCCATTCTTCTTCTTTCTCTTTACCCAGCCCATCATCCCTGGATTCTTCCTGAAATGAGAGCACAATAGCCAATTAGCCACCAGTTATTCACCAACTCTTCATTTTAGCTGAATGAGCAAAATTTTCAGGATGGAGTCTTCAAGGAAACTATATCCTTTTCCAGATTTTAAAGGAGTAAATTCTCCTTACATTACTTCTATAGCCAGAGGCAAAAGATAATCAGAATAATATGGGTTGCCTATATTGGCCCCAGCAACTTCATCTTAGTCATGTATATTTGGGATTGAAAGAGCAAAGAAATATGTGAACATAAACAGACAAAATTTGGCATGACCAATATAAATATTGATGATGGAATACATGTTTGATTAAGGCATTGGCCTCAGTTTTAATAGGCATAACTTGAATTGATGTCAGAGCCTTAACAGTGGATTTAATGTGGCAAATTTAATTTATACATAAAACATATAATTGACTTGTAGAAATTGTGACTTATTCCTTAGTATTTATCATCCAAAATGATGATCCAGGAGAATAGCCTTCTCTGCTGTCACTCCTGCCCTTTGGAACTGAAGTGAGGTTGTTTCCAACCTAACCCTCCCATCCTACCCCATCCCCAGGAATGAGGTTGTCTCCAACTCTCCTGACCTTCTGCAAGAGCTTAAAAACCTGCCTTTGCCAGTTGGCTTGGACTCCAATGGGTGGGGGATTCACATTAAGAGAGGTTGATAGATTAATAACAGATTGCACCCCCCCTCCCGCTCATCCTAATACCTTCATTCTAATCTTTTAGATAGGGTTGAGTATTTATATTTTTATATTTTATTTGTATTGTGTACAGTTTTTGCATAGTTTCACCATTTTAATATTGTAAGCTGCCCAGAGTTATCCTATGGTAAGGTAGGCTGCCAATTCATTCATTCATTCATTCATTCATTCATTCATTCATTCATTCATTCATTCATTCATTCATTCATTCATTCATTCATTCAATCAGTCAATCAATTGTCTGCTTTCTTATTATAGAGCATTGAAATGCTCTATTTAAAAAGGATGTGGTGGCTCAGTGGCTAAGACACAGAGCTTGTTGATCAGAAGGTCGGAAGTTCAGTGGTTCGAATCCCTAGCACCACGTAGTGGAGTGAGCTCCCATTACTTGTCCCAACTTCTGCCAACCTAGCAGTTCGAAAGCACATACAAAATGAAAGTAGAAAAATAGGGACCACCTGGCTTTTAGTCATGCCTGCCACATGATCATGGAGACATCTTCAGCTTTGAAATGGAGATGAGCACCATCCAATGTTCCCTCTAAGCTGCGCAGCTGCACGGCCGCACACGTGGAAAGTAAACACTGCGCAGCAGTTTCCAACTGCTGTGCAGTGTCGTTTGCTGGACATGGACTGCAGTCTGCAGAGCGGCCGCACAATCGTGATAGAAACCCCCTCCAGCTAAACAGGAGTCTTGAGGTGCAGCAGGGCAGCAGTGACTAGGTGAGGGCTTGAGGTGGCTCGGGCTTCCTGGAACAACTATTTAGAGGGAATATTGCCCACAGCTTCCATCGCACAAGTTTAAGAGGGTTAAATTTGCCTCATTGGGTGCAGGGGAGGGAGTGATTGGCCAAAACTCGCTGAAAGAAAGTTTCATGTCTTTCTGACCCGCGTGATTAATTTGGTCTCTGAGATAAACATATTGTGTGAAAGCAGCTGGCTTCCCTTCCTCTCCATCAGCTGTGCCTCGATTAACACATAAAAGCCCACAAGGGGTGGGGGTGGGGCCTGGTCGCAAACCAAGAATGAGCTAACTAAGCTGAGTCTGCGGAGCAACCCACGCTCAAGAGAAATGGCAGCAGTGAGCCTCCTGCCTTCGCTTTCTACCTCTCTGCAATGAGGTAGAAAGCGAAGGTAGGAGGCTCACTGTCGCCGTTTCTTTTGAGGCTACCCACCTGAGGCTCGCATTGGCAAATCCAGGGTGGTATGGCAGCGATCCTAAACTCCCACCTAGAGTGACTGCGCCACAGAATCCAAATGCAGGAAGCAGTGTCTGTTTCCTCGTGCATCTCTCTCTTTCAAAGAAAACCTTCCTTGTTCTACCTCTCCTGGCTGCAATCTCAGCTATCTTTGAGTCTCCAGCCGGTCAAGTGACATCATGTGATATTTGATAACTCATTGGGATTTTCAAAGTCATTGAGAATAGTTTTGCTTTTAAGCTAGTTAAACTTCCTATCTGTCAGTTTATCTGTGCAATTTTGTTGGATATTTTGGGTCACTAGTTACTATCACTAGTTATTTGCAGAATTGTCTCCCAGAGTTCAGTAGTAGTAGGTTACTGAAACCACTTTTATAGAGAGGAACAAATTGCCACATTTTTTTAAACAATCAGCATTGTTGAACAGACAGGCAATAAATCCTTCAGTTTACAAATTAATGATGGAAGAAAACTGTTAGATGTGAATGAGACTTTATGCATTGGGATTTTAATCATTTTACTCATTTAAAATAGCAAATTGCATATAATACATTAAAATGAAGTATATCAAGTGAAATTCATTAAAATGAAGTATATCAAACATTTACTATTTTAATATTACCAGTATTAAGTGCCATTTATATATTCATTTCAAAGCTCTTTTTTATATAATCCAAAATGAATTTGAAAAGATAATTGTAGTGAGTTTGCTTTTGAACAAATATTTCTAAATTTATTTGTTTACAATTTTATTCGTTTTAAAATTTTATTAGTTTGATTTGATCTACCTATTTCGTTGTCTTGGGTGACATCTGTGAAAAAAATTCAGGTGCTCAGGCATGAAAATGTGCCGCTCAAACACTATACTTTTCCACCCACACTGAAAAAAAATTAGAGGGAACATTGGCACAGTCCCTAGAGCTAGAAACGACTAGCACGCATGTGCAGGGGAATCTTTACCTTTTAAAATGCTCTGTTGGGCTTTCTGTCTCTAATAGTACCCACTCACAAACAAGGACCCATTTTTCTCCTGTGAAATTTTGGAAGGATTGTGCCAAACAACACTAGTTTTTCATTACAATTGATTCATCTGACTACTGCCCTGTTATATAGCATGAGCAG
Source organism: Thamnophis sirtalis (assembly GCF_051295495.1). Lineage (NCBI taxonomy): Eukaryota > Metazoa > Chordata > Lepidosauria > Squamata > Natricidae > Thamnophis > Thamnophis sirtalis. The sequence goes on along the minus strand of NW_028261386.1, from coordinate 104,244,780 downwards.
CTTGGAATTCATTTGAGCATACAAATATAACTAAAAAACTATTCATATTTGAGATATTCAAACTGCTTTACATATACAAGTATAGCAAACAATTTGTTTATTATAAACTTTGTTTCTTTGAAGAATGAAGAAGTAGAGTTACAATTGTTTGGCTTTCTGGATTTTTCTACCTGATAGATCCCTGAACTTAGAAACTTCATTTTTTCCCTATTTGCTATATTAAATTCATGTTCTTTTCGGTTTTGTTTGCTTTGCTTTAAAAACGTATGACTTCTATTAACCTAGCTTGCAAAGCGAAACGTGCTCTTGGCTATCAGCCCAGGGCAGCAACTATAAACATATGTTCAGGCTTCAAAATGCATTATTCTCTAGATATTTTATCATTTCCTCACTGCAGTCATTTGATTTCACACCATTCATCAGGTTGTGCAAATAAATCATATCCTATAAACTTTTAACAGCCTCCCTAGGAAAGCCAAAGTGCCCATCTCTATTTAAAAGGAAGACCTGGAAGAATAACTTAACAAGCATTTGAAATGCTTACTTAGCTGTCTACACCTTGGGTTTATTTTGTCTTAGCCTTTTTCACCCTGTAGCTGGAATTCTAATCAAATTAATGGAAAGCAAGTCACACTAAAGGGGCAAGAAGGCATTAACTTTCGAGAAAACATATTTAGGATCGGTCTGAATTTGTAATAGTGTTTTTTTACTAACTTGCTGAATATCGACCCAACTTTCCAATCAGAAATATCAATCGTGAAATAAAGATAAAACAGTGAACAGGAAAACAGCCAACAAATGATTTTAAATGCAATTAAAAACATGATGTACTTAGTTATAGATATCTATTGCATCACACAAAGAAGCTTCAGCATCACAGTCCTGTATAAATAAAAATGGTTTAGCTTGCTTTTAAAAATGAAAGTGATTGGGCATCCTTGCCAGAGAGATCTATTATCAGGGGGTAGCCACAAGGAAGGTCCACTTTGTCTTATTCCCATAAACAAATTCCTCTTGGAGACCAAGAGTAGTGAGTAGTTTGGGTGCATTTGAGTCAGTGTTGGGTCTTGGCAATTGTCTGAACTAGTCCCTGCAGGTTTCTTGGCAAGATCTCAAAAGTGGTTTTCCATTGTTTGCTTCCTAGGGCTAAGAGAGAATGCCTGGCTTGGATCAGCCAGTTGGCTTTGTGCCTAAAATAGGACTAGAACTCACACAGCTTCTATCTGGGGCTTTAACCACTACACCAAACTGGTTCTCTAAGTACTGATAAAAGTAAAAAAAAGTTTGAAAACCCAGAAAATGGGGTCAACAATCTAGTTATTATTATTATTATTATTATTATTATTATTATTATTATTATTATTATTATTATAGCTTAACTGATTAGCCTGTAGGCATATCAAAGCAACAATCTAATTAATAAGAGCTTATGAAGGAGCATGATACAGTAAGTTCCTTCTTGCTTAACTTCTTATATTTTCTATGTCTTCAACCTTTTTGTTTTTATCAAACAATTTACCCACTTAGAGACCCAGTTTGGTGTGGTGGTTAAAGCACCAGATTAGAAACTGGGAGACTATGAGTTCTAGTCCTACCTTAGACACAAAACCAGCCAGGGTGACCTTGGCCCAGATTAGCTATGTTAATTTAATTGTTTAATGTCTATTAAATGCTAAATTCTGACTCGAAGAGGTTGATTATCATTTTCTCAGGATCCTCCATATCTAAAGTTTTACCATCATTTCCAAAATCTTTCAGAAGATTGAGGAGAGTTGTCCAACATGACTGGAATGGGAGAGAGTTCTTTCAGGAAGAGGTGCACCATTACCCTTTCAATGCAGGTGGCAACCTTCCCTTACAGAAGCACTTCCTAATTCCAAAAAGCTTTTTGACCACCAAAAAGCTAAGTGGGACATGGATCCAGTTAATGTGGCACAGCTCATACCACAGAAATCCTACTTCCTCAATTTTACAATATATACCATTCTCTAACAAAATCTGTTTTCAAAAAATATATACTGGAAAGATACTATTAATAGTCTGTAGAGATTCTCAGTCATCCAGGTCATGGTTGTCCCAAAGGTGCTTTTTTCAGGAGCAATTGCACTTTCTTGTTTGTTCTTTAAAGACATTTCACTTCTTATTGAAGAAGCTTCTTCAGCTCTGACTGGATGGTAGGGAATGGAAGGATTTATATTCCTTGTAGACAGCTGTCCATTTGCATTCTTTTAGAGAGTTGTTGAGGCCACTTGGACACAGATAAACCTCCAAGTTTATTACTTTCACCGTGACATAGAATAATTGCCCATAAGACTGCATTTCACATTCAAAACTCTATTCTACCAGGAGGAAATCCATACAGAGAAGATGGTGAGTTCCTATTCATGCCATTTTTCTATTATTTTATCAGCAGATAAAATCATCCTGAATAGGAGAAAAATAATTGCATTTGAAATAAAACTATGTCAAGGTTGGGCAATCTCTGTAAGCATTTCTAATTTTCCATTCAATACACTATCATCTTCTCAGGTTCTTGACCTCTGCCACTGCTATTGATTGTAATTTTTTGTTGTAAGAGGATACTTCATAACTTAATAGCTCATCTCAGAGTCTTGTTTGTGCACCATCTCTATGAGTTGTGGTGTTGAAATGAATGGGAGTCATTGTCATCAAATGCCTTTTCTTCTCTTCTAGACAGAATAGGTTTTACCTTTGAAAAATTAATATTGGAAATACAAAATGATAGTTAGAGCTGCGCTAAATGTCTTATATTGGTTTTATTATGTTTATTTATCAAACAAATGTTTACAGATAACACTTTTTTAAAACTTCAGTTTACAGATTAAGCTATTAACGCCATTACCTAATGCCCCCTCCATGGTAGGGAATTTCATTTATACTTTTTATAGGCATATAAACCCACACCTTACAATCTGCAGTATCCTACTGGTTAAAGCAGCAAGTGTATACTAGACTATTTTAGCATAATATTCAAGAATTAAGTGCAAGTTGTGGTTCATATTACTTTCAAGTCATTGACAATATAATATATATGTTAATATAATTATAAATTTAAATACATAAATCAACAGGTAAACAAATTCCTGTCAAATCATTCTTTCTTACGTTAAGCTTGCAATTCTGGAGTATAATAACACAGCTTATCATATATCAAAATGAAATATCTAGTGACAATCCTTAGATGGGCAGGACTGCCCTGGAATCCCTTTTAGGTAGAAGAAAGACAATCACAAAGTGTAATTCCAAAAAGCGGTAACTGATTAGTAACTTACACTGTGGTGTAATATCCACTATGTCCAAAATATGAGCAATAGGAACATGCGTTATAACTATGGGAGAAATAAGACCATTAGAAAAGGAAAGTGTTGTTGATGGCATTGCAACATTTTCAGTCCAACCATTTTACTATGAAAATGTGCCCAGATTCAATCATTGTCCTTTGTTAACAAAAGCAACTGCAGCTAGAATTTCCATTAGTATGCAAGATAGTTATAAAGTGTGATGTCATGTAAACATTCCTTTTAGTCATGGCAGTTTCACTTGTGGTTGCTGCTGTGAATCATGCACCATAGTTAAATATGTTGTCACATGGTCGCCATTTGTGACCTCCCACCAGGTTCCCCCTTGTCTTTGCTTGTCAAACTGGCAGTGAAGGTCACAAGTGACAATCATATGATTGCCAGATGTTGCGAGAGTAAGAACCTCACACTTCCTTGATCATAAGTCTCTTGCCTTTCTTCCTTCTATGCTCTCCTAGTGGAGTTGCCTGTGCTTAAGTCAGTTTCGCAAGCCCGTTTCACCAGCAATATTTGTTTCAATCCTTTCTAAACAGTTTCACAAAGCCTTTGGAAAACTGCCCAGCTTGGGTTTTCTAACTTTTGGGAAGTAGAGCAATGTGCATCTTCTGTCAGCAGTGAAACAGATATAATATTATAACTTGGAAAGCCATGGTACTGACTAGGATTTGGATGCTCCATTTGCCTATAAGAAGTGTCACAGAAGCACATGATGGGGAAATATAAGTAGACATATCTTGCTTATTTTGCTGAATTTATTCAATTGAATTTCAAGTTTAAAACATTATTTCAGAGAAAAGGAAATATGGTTTATAATGAACTGAAATATTCACATTTTAGTATTATGAAGCCATTTTGCATAATTATGCATTAAAAGTGGCGGCATGTACAATTCCATGAAAGTTTCATAGCAAAGATGGAAGGAATAGTTAACTCTAGGCTGGAATACTGCAATGTGCTCTACATGGGGCTGCCCTTGAAGAGCATCCGGCGACTTCAGCTAGTCCAGAACGCGGCCGCGCGAGTGATCATGGGCGCACCACGGTTCGCCCATATAACACCAATCCTCCGTGAGCTGCGCTGGCTACCTGTTGATCGTCGGGTGCACTTCAAGGTCTTACTCACCACCTATAAAGCGCTCCATGGTAGTGGATCTGACTACTTGAGAGACCGCCTCCTGCCAATTACCTCCCTGCGTCCCATCAGATCGCACAGAGTAGGCCTCCTCCGAATTCCATCCGCCAGTCAGTGCCGACTGGCGACTACGCGGAGGAGAGCCTTCTCAGTTGCAGCTCCGACATTATGGAACAACCTCCCCGTGGAGATCCGTACCCTCACCACAGTCCAGGCCTTCCGCACAGCCCTTAAGAACTGGCTATCCCGTCAGGCCTGGGGATAGGATTACTCTCACCCCGCCCGAATGTTGAGTGAATGTTGTGTTTTTATGACCAATTTCCTTTCAATCACGTTTCCTTTCTTTTTAAGTCTTGTCTTGCACTCCCTTCCCTTTATTGTTGTAAGCCGCCCTGAGTCCCCTCAGGGAAAAGGGCGGCATATAAATTTGCAATAAAAAAAAAAAAAACAACTGCAATGCCGGTTAATTACAAATTACAAACTTTTCAAAGTGTCATTCAAGTCTACAGCTAAACTAATAACCTTTGGTGTTATGTTGATTTCATAGCTCTGTTCATGGCTTCAACCTTTCTTCATCTTAAAATATGAGAAAGACTCCATGGAGTAGAGTCCCTACCCCCATATTTTCTCAAGTGAAATTTCATATTAAATGTAATTTTGGTTAATACATCTAAGCATTTCCAGAAGAATTCCTTTTTCTTTAATCTCATCATGCCTACAATTCTAAGACTCAGGAAATGAGAGGACAAAGTCCAAATGTTGCTTTTGAACTAGGAAGAGCTGCAGTATTGTATGCAGGAATGTTTTCCCAGCAACTTCAAGCTAAGTTAGTGTTGGATAAAGAAATCTTCTTGCATCTTTTTCCCACCAGTACTCATTCAAGTTGATGAAAGAGAACATTATTTCAGAGAAAAGGAAAATGTCAAAAAAAAATTCTTAGGGGTGGAGGGAGAATAGTGTAGTTGCAATCCTTTGACTTTTGATAGCTGTCTGTTACTCTCTTTCCTTTCCTCCTACAATCTGCTCTCCAGAGATTTTCAACATGGCTGGTTTCTCTCGCTTAAATTAAATCCCCAAAGAAAAAGATGCTGATAGTAGCCTTTACTTGAAGGAATGCCTTTCACACAGAGATGTGATTGGTCCCAGCCTTGCTAGCATTCCACAAGCAGTCTATATTTTCAGTCCATGTTTGACCATTTGTTTTAGACTATCTAATTCCAAGGGCACACTCAATATTTATTGATGGCCTTTGCGATATAGTGGTCTATCTATTCTTTTTTCCTTTTTGACCTTGTCTACAATACCCAGGGTCTGAGCAGGTTATAAATATTTTCAAATAAAACAACAAACTCCTACCTAGGATATTTTCAGCAGCCATGCTATTGCTGTTACTAAGGGGGTGTTCTGTCTTTGAGAAATTGTTTCCTGGCGAAATTAAGATAAACCATCTACCTATTATTATTATTATTATTATTATTATTATTATTATTATTATTATTATTATGCAATTGTATCACAGCGGCCAGTTGTTTCACCGGATTTGGCATTGGTTACTAGTCGGGCCCCACCCAGGGGCCTAGGACGTCGTAACGTATTTTCGTAATATGCGTGCAGATCCAAGCAGTGCGGCTTTTTGCATTTGACTGATGGTGATTTTGTCAATTTTTAACTGTTTTAAATGTAATTCCAGTGCTTTTGGAATAGCACCCAGTGTGCCAATTACCACTGGAATTACCACTGCTGGTTTGTGCCATAGTCGTTGAATTTCGATTTTTAAGTCCTGGTATCTTGCGATTTTTTCATGTTCCTTCTCGGCGACCCTGCTATCACCTGGTATTGCGATGTCTATGATTGTGACCTTATTTTTCTCAACCAGTGTGATGTCTGGTGTATTATGCGCCAGTATTTTGTCAGTTTGTATACGGAAATCCCACAAGATCTTGACCATCTGATTTTCGGTGACTTTTTCAGGCTGATGTTCCCACCAGTTTGTTGCTGTTTTAATATTATAATTTTTGCACAAATTCCAATGGATCATTTGTGCTACTGAATTGTGCCGCAATTTATAATCAGTCTGCGCAATTTTTTTACAGCAGCTGAGTATGTGATCAACAGTTTCATCAGCTTCTTTGCAAAGTCTGCATTTGGCATCATCAGAGGATTTTTCGATTTTGGCCTTAATGGCATTTGTGCGGATAGCTTGTTCTTGCGCAGCCAGGATTAGTGACTCTGTTTCTTTCTTTAATGTACCTGTTTTTAACCATAACCAAGTTTGTTCACTGTCCACTTTATCTTTTATTTTTTCCAGAAATTGACCATGCAGTGCTTTGTTCTGCCAACTCTCCATTCTTGATTTTATCACATCTTTTCTGTATTCTTGTTTTGTCTGTTGGGCCTTCAGTAGATTTTTGTTCTTTACTTCGATTAATAGATGTTCTTGAGTGTCTTTTAAATAATCAGCCAGTGCATGTTTTTCTTCTTCAACTGTTTGCTTCACTTGTAATAATCCTCTGCCACCTGATTTTCGGGGCAGATACAGTCTATCAGTATCACCACGTGGATGTAAACTGTAGTGCATTGTCATTAGTTTCCTGGTTTTTCGGTCCAAAAGGTCCAAATCAGCTTGTGTCCAGTTAACTATGCCAGCTGTGTATCTTATAACTGGTATTGCCCAGGTATTTATGGCCTTGATTGTATTTCCACCATTCAATTTAGATTTCAAAATTTTCCTAACTCTGTTGGTGTACTCTCGCCTGACAATAGTTTTTACTTCTCCATGCTTGATGTTATCCAACTGCAGAATGCCTAAGTATTTGTAGGCTTCATTTTCTTTGCATTTAATTAGTTGGCCATTGGGCATTTCAATTCCCTCAGATGCAGTGATTTTGCCCCTTTTTATGGATACAGTGGCGCATTTTTCCATGCCAAACTGCATTGAAATATCGGTGCTGAATACTCGGACTGTATTTGTCAATGATTGGATTTCTATTTCTGACTTTCCATAGAGTTTCAAATCATCCATATATAGTAAATGCGAAATTTTTTCAGCTTTTTTGGCTGTTTGGTAGCCTAATTTCATTTTTTTTAAGATTACTGATAGTGGGATCATTGCGATGATGAAGAGAAGAGGTGAAAGTGAATCACCCTGGAAAATTCCTCGCTTGATATTAACCATTCCGTAGCTCTCATTCCCTACTGCCAACTCAGTTCTCCATTGTTTCATTGCCTTTTCAGTAAAGGATGTAATATTTTTGCTAATGCCAGTTGTTTCTAAGCATTTTATGATCCAACTATGTGGCAGTGAGTCAAATGCCTTTTTGTAATCAATCCAGACCATATTCAAGTTCGTTTTTCTGTTCTTACAATTTTCTAATATCATTTTATCAATTAGAAGCTGATCTTTTGTGCCCCTGCTCCTTCTTTTGTTGCCTTTTTGCTCTACTGGCAAGATGTTGTTTGTTTCCAAATAATCCATCATGTTATCTGCAATAATGCCTGTGAGTAATTTGAAGGTTGTTGGTAAGCATGTTATTGGTCTATAGTTTTCAGGTGTTGTTCCTTTAGTTGGATCTTTCTGAATCAAGTATGTTTTTCCAGTTGTTAACCAATTCATCAATTTTGCTTCACTTGTAATAATCCTCTGCCACCTGATTTTCGGGGCAGATACAGTCTATCAGTATCACCACGTGGATGTAAACTGTAGTGCATTGTCATTAGTTTCCTGGTTGTTGTTGTTGTTGTTGTTGTTGTTGTTATTATTATTATTATTATTATTATTATTATTATTATTATTATACAATTGTATCACAGCAGCCAGTTGTTTCGCCGGATTTGGCATTGGTTACTAGTCGGGCCCCACCCAGGGACCTAGGACGTCGTAAAGTATTTTCGTAATATGCGTGCAGATCCAAGCAGTGCAGCTTTTTGCATTTGACTGATGGTGGTTTTGTCAATTTTTAACTGTTTTAAATGTAATTCCAGTGCTTTTGGACTAGCACCCAGTGTGCCAATTACCACTGGAATTATCACTGCTGGTTTGTGCCATAGTCGTTGAATTTCGATTTTTAAGTCCTGGTATTTTGTGTTTTTTTCATGTTCCTTCTCAGCGACCCTGCTATCATCTGGTATTGCGATGTCTATGATTGTGACCTTATTTTTCTCAACCAGTGTGATGTCTGGTGTATTATGCACCAGTATTTTGTCCGTTTGTATACGGAAATCCCACAAGATCTTGACCATCTGATTTTCGGTGACTTTTTCAGGCTTATGTTCCCACCAGTTTCTTGCTGTTTTAATATTATAATTTTTGCACAAATTCCAATGGATCGTTTGTGCTACTGAATTGTGCCGCAATTTATAATCAGTCTGCGTGATTTTTTTTACAGCAGCTGAGTATGTGATCAACAGTTTCTTCTTCTTCTTCTTCTTCTTCTTCTTCTTCTTCTTCTTCTTCTTCTTCTTCTTCTTCTTCTTCTTCTTCATCATCATCATCATCATCATCATCATCATCATTATTATTGTTGATCTGCTGCTTTGAAAATCTTTTCCATAGTCATAATGGAACAGTAGACAATGATGGTGAACAACTCTTTTAAGGATAAGCATGATCCCAGACGAGTGATGGCTAACCTTTTCCAGAGTGAGTGCCCAAAGCATGCATGCGTGCAAGCGAATGCGTGTCCAAACCTCCAAAATGTAATGCATGCACGCCCTCCGCATATGTGCATGTGGGCCCTGCATGCCTCTATTGCCATGTGCATGCACTCCCCATGTGGGCTTTGCCCCATGCATGCACATGTGGCCCCCTGCACATGCCCTACATCCCCCATGCATGCACACATGCACTGCCAAATGTGTCCCTCCCCTGCACATATGTGGCAGAGATCTGAAAACAGCTGGCCAGTGGGAGGCGCGCACACATGTGCAGTAGAGCTGAACTGGGGCGACGGCTCATGTGCCATCAGAGAGGGCACTGCGTGCCACCTCTGGCACACATGCCATGCCACGTCATAGTCCTAGACACAGGATATGAGAATTAGTTTGGTGCAGTGGCTAAGGCATCAATCTAGAACTCTGAAGACCATGAGTTCTGGTCCTACATTAGGCACAAAACCAGCTGACTGATCTTAAGCTAATCACTTTCTCTCAGCCCTAAGAAGAAGGCAATTGCAAATGGCTTATGAGAAACCTTGCCAAGAAAACTACATGGACTTGTCCAGGCAGTCTCCAAGGAATAAGCATGAATAAACAGAAGGAGCCGGGAACGACTATCACATGTGTGCAAGGGGAACCTTTACCTTTATCTTTAAACAGAAAGTGAGGGGGGGGGGAGACAAAGGGTAGGGACTCTATAGTTCACCTCTCCATTTTGTCATGTTGGCTAAGGCTGCTGGGAATTCAGCAACTTTGTAAGTATATTTTTTTATTTTACTTATTTTTTTTAATATCCTACCATTATAACTTCATAACTAACTCAAGAAAGCAAATCTACCTGATATTCCTTCCTCCATCAATTTTCTCCACAACAACAACCCTATGAGGCAGGCTGAGACTGGTCTAAAGTCACCTTAAACTTTTGTGTCTAAGGCAGGACCAGAACTCATGATCTGCTGTTTTTCAGGTCAGCACCTTAAACACTATAGCAAACTGTCTCTCTTATTTTATTTATTATTATTTATTTTATTGTTTTAATTAGAACTATTTTCTCCTTGATACTTACTTATAAATTTTTTGTATAAATAAGGTGCAGCAATAGTAGACTCCTATATATATATATATATATATATATATATATATATATATATATATATATATATATATATATATATATATATATATATTACTTAGAATATTATTTTTTAAAAAAATTCTCCAAAATTATAATCAAGCAGTCTACAACTTGATCTCATGTAACTGATCTATTTTAAAGCCAGTCCTGTGACAAATAATATAAACACAATGTGCTATAAATAAAAAAATATTATTTTTATAACTTTAAACAATTTTAGATTTTTAAATTACGAAAAATATAGCTTGAGTAATTAATTCATTATGTGTGATCTGTCAAAGTAAGAATGAGGTTATTCTCAGCTAACCATTGATCACATCTGTGGTAAATGTCTGGCTTATCTGTGTGGCAAGCAAATGGACCTTCATTCATTCTTCATTGCATCTTCCAACAAGTATAAAGAAACCACTGTGATGCTACAAAGCTCTTGTGTTCAAATTCAGTATTAAATTCCAAACATTTTTGCTTGTAAAAATAGATCACATCCATGGTATGCTTAATGCCCTGTTCCTTGGGGCTTAGAAATCTTTTGATAATGAGTGTCAAGTCACTGATTGTTCAGAAGTAAAATGGAGGGCAAAATCCAGGATCCAACTTAATTCTGCTATTTCTACAATTAAAAAATGCCTGGTGGAACCTGAACAGTTTGACATTGTGTTTCATTATCATGTTACTCAGAGAGAAATATTTCTATATATTCACTTCAGATTTGTGACTTTAATTTGTCTGTGGGAGGAATGAAAGACATTCTACATGAAAATGAAACAATAAGGAATTGGGTTAATCAGTTGCTCCCTGTACTAGATTATTAATCTAGTTTTCATGTTACCTGATTCTATTCAGTTGGATCTAGAGTAATGTATGAGGAAGGAAAACCTGAACAGGATAAGAAGGAAAAGAGGTTCTTCCAGATGGGTCAGGAGTGCTGCACTAAAATAATTAACACTTGAAAAATCAGTTTTGTCCATAATCAAAATTTATTTTGGAAAAATTCTACTTCTGATAGCTCTTTTCTATTAGAAACATATGCTGATAGTACCCTGTTTTCCCTATTATCCCCAGATAATGTCCAATCAGGCTTTTGAGTGCATGCACTAAAATAAACCCTCCCTGAAAATATTGCAACATAGCAACAGCCATGAGGTGACCATGCTCGCTGCCTCCTGCACTTCAAAAATAATAAGAACTCCCCTAAAATAAGGTCAAGGGCTTATTTTGGGGGTCAAAAGAAAATAAGACTCTGTCTTATTTTTGGGAAAACAAGTAGTAGGAGTGACTTCTTTTCCAATATATAAATGACTTGCCAGAAGTCGGTAAAATGAGGGGGTTGAATGGGACTTTGAATTTCCACTACCTATGAAGCCCTTAAATATTACAAACATGTTTATATCCTTACATTTTCATTAATCAGTGAAACTATCTAATATGTATTTATATATGTTGAACAAGAAAATATATTTTATAATTAGCTCTACTAAATGGTTTCATTTTTCCTCATATGAAACCACCTGTAATTAAGAATATTAAAGTTGAATGGAATACCTGGAGATTACATATTTTTACTCTAATGTTCTCTAAAAATGGTGAACTTCATTCACCATAAATTGTAAGTAGTATGGGAGTATTACTGATACTAAAGCCAACCAAGTTACAGGTATCTAGGACAATTCACCAAGCTCAACTCGCTGCAGAATAATTCAGCAAATACAAAAGTTACATTAATTTCAATGGAACCATGGTCAATAATAATAACATAAATAAAGTCAATCCAGAAATATAAGAGTTACATTCATTTTTGATGAAAACATGGCCACCAATAATAAAAGTAACTCAATGAAACAATCAATAGCAGCGTTGAATTGTCCCATGGCAAACTGACCATGGTGAGTTTTTCTGTGGTGAGTTAATCTTATAATCATCAAAAGTTTAAGAAACAGTTTTTGTAGGATTTAGGAGATACACTTAAGCACACACACATGCATACACACAAACACAAACACACACACTCAAACACAAACACACACACACACACAAATTATAAAGATATTTTTTCTAGAATAGTTTAAAATATGACTTTATTGGATGAAACATCTGCCAGGATAAATAATCCACACATTTAAGCTTGTAAGAATTTTATATAAAACTCAGACTCATTTGAAGTCAGGCTTGTTATTTTCAACATAGCATAATTTGGGGTCACTGAGAGCTGAACCAGGAGAGCACACTTCAATATGTAAGTAGGCTAGGACAAAATCTAAAAGCAACTAATTTAAAACTGGAACTACATTCAATGTAAAAACCATCCATTATATATAGTTAATATGATAACACCCCTGTATGTATAATTTTCTTCTTTGTGTATGTTAATATTTTATTTACAGGCACTATTGGAGAGGCACTGAATCCATCACTTCAATCTTTCAAGGCCAGATATGGCTTGCAGCCTTATAATTTGCATTCCCATTCTAAACTGCTCCTGGCTATTACTTGAGGGCAATTTCTTGACCACAAGGAAGAATTAACCATTGGCTAAATTATTAATTTGAAAATGTTGTCAACTATCATTCAGACTAAATTTCAGAATTCTGTAGGATAAACATCACATCTTAACCCTGCAATGCCTTGAAAAATGCACATGATTAGAAAAATGATATGCATCTTCAAATAATTTCATCTGGAATGTAAAGGGAGATTTCTGACATGAATGAAGAGTCACAGCCTTGAATACTGATTTGGTTCTATAAGAGTGAGATTGAACTAGACAGGAATTCAAATGAATATTGGTGTCTCAGAAGTTTAAACCTAAAAGGAAGTAATCCATCAAGCGGGGAAAAATGTTTGATCTGACATCTAATATAATGTAGTCCACAAACATTTTCTTCTACAGCATTTATCTCTAGTTTCATTGCAGATTTCGGTAACAGTGTCCCCTGAAGAAATTCAATAACTCCAGTAATTATAAACAGATGTCTTATTGGAATGCATGAACTGTTAATACAAGGAATATGTATGGCATTATTTATCGATAGGTAATAAAGTTTTGTACAAATGTATTGATTCTGGATATGCTGTTTTCACCAAGTTGATTATAGGAATTAAATTTTCTTATGGAAGAAATTGCCTAATATGCCTTAATTTAAATTAAAGCAATACATAACAATATATGAATACTGCCTAGCATGTGACATTCTCTATAAAGATTTGCTCTTAACCTTGGATCGATTATGCAAAATTCTTTGCATTTTCATCAAATACAGTTACATTTAACTGGAATATTCCATTTGTGTAACCATATAGTCTTTCGTAGCAAATCAACTAAGTTTTACCATTATAAAGAGCAAAAAAGCAATCCAAATCCTGATCCAGTGGATTTTAGGAAGTGGGAAGGCCTCCTGCTACAAAATAGCATTCCAGTGGGAGAGGAAATATGGCTCCTTCTACACCCAAGAACCATGACGATCAAAGCTGGATGCTGTGCTTGGGTACCATAAGGACATGGGCCTTGCATTGGTCTACCATGCTGAACCAATTAACCCAGTTGCTGTTTCAGAGGAACTGATGTGAATATAATTCTGGGTGGGCAGTTTCCCATTGATGGATATCCCCACTCTGTTCCATTTCTGGGTTCCTGTGAATTCTTTCTTCCTTTTGAAGCTGAGGTAACAGAGAAATAGTAGCAATGCAAAAAGGACTGCTGAGGATTGAAGAGTGAAACTTGTGTTTCTCTTGGCAGTCCAAATCTGCCAAGAAATGGATCCATGATTTTCTGTGGAACAAGCTAGAGCTGGAAAATGAAAGATCTAGCAGGCTAAAAAGCCTTGTCTTCATTTCTTCTTTCTCTGTCCAATTGAGAGTGCTCCATATCAGATTCAGGCTGTCTCTGGGACTTCATATTATTTCAGTACCATCTCCAGTTCTATTTACTGAACTCAGAAAGATATTCTGTCTTCTTAAAGGAGTGTTACAGGCGACGTGAAGGTCTTCTGTGGTTTATGATAAGTGGGTACATATTCACTTCATTTCACCAGTTTTCCTAGTGAAAGTCTTTCCTGTACATGCATGAACATTCGCAGACAACCAGCAATCCTCTTCAACAACTATGCTGAATCTTCTGGAAGGTGTGAATGCATTCCTGCTTCAAGTAGGAGTGGGTCTTTTGTTTCAACATACTTTGTGAAGCATCACTGTTCAATGCTTTGCATGGTTCTATTAAATACAATGGCTTGTTTTTTTTAATCCGTTATTAAATGAATGCCAAGAATTAACAGACACCAATTTTATTACCCCTTGGTGAAATCTGCCACCGCCTTAGAGGCAAGGCTTGCATCATGATGTCACAATGCATATCACATCAGTTTGCTGCACATCCCTTAGCATTAAAGCGAAGCAATTTAATTTTCCAAGACAAGCTGCTGCTGCTGACAATCTAGATTTGAAGCCATGCCGCAAGGCAGGTGGAGCCACTTCACTCAGAGCTAATATGCATATATTTGCATCATTTTAGATATCTGCCAGTTTAGTACCAGTCATAATTTTTCTGCTTCATATCCTGAATTTTGCAAACTGCAAAACACAACATTAGACAATGCACTAACAATTTGGTAGATGGCAGCTTCAGCAATTTAAAATCAAGGCATCATCCCTTTTTTCCTGGGCTCATGGAGAGGTTAATAGGTAAAACTGTTCCACAAATAGAAACGTAGGGATTTTTTTTACCCAGAGACTTTCACTTGGAAATGCAATCAGATTCTGTTCAAATTGAAATATGATATTTTCCAGTCTTTCATGCAGGGATTTAATAAATCCTCTTTATTCTTTTGACCAACTTTCAGTGTGGATTCACTTAGCATTTTTCACATTATGTGAAGTTGCATTTCATCTGTCTTCTCATGCAACTTGTAACCATCCTGGCAATGTTAGGACTGTACAAGCGACTCGTCATAATTTTAAATGTGGATAGAGACAAAGAATATTAATATGTCCCTGTTTTCTCACTGTTTTCATAACCCTGTAGGTAGAAAGTGAGAGAGAATCTTTACAGGGAAACTTGTTGTAAAAAAGCAGAACTCTTGATTTCAGTAATTTGTGTTAACTACAAAAATCAGATGTTTATGTTTTGAGACCTGAATCACCATCATTTAATGATTTTTAGTTTATGCTGCTGACCAAGCATTACAGCTGTATTAAAAAGCCATGATGGCTCTTACAAGTGAATAATGAACATAGCATAACTTATGCTTAGTTAGAGTTTATGCTTTACTTTCTTCAAAGCTTTTCAAGTCTCTTTCAAGGCATTTTTTGCCTTTCATAAGAGATAATTCATCAGATTTGATGAAGATCATTCTTCCATAATAATTCTAGAAGGGTGATCTTGCTTATTTGCCTCCTTTTCCTCCAGTCTTTTTAATTATAAGCAATAAAACACTAAATCAGATTAGGCACTTTTGATCCTATCACCCAGTAAGTGGTTACAAAGTTTTACTACCATACATAAAAAACCCCAGACTTTTACAACTACATGGCATCACTCTAGCACACACCCAATGAAAGCTCTCCATAACATCTTAAATAATCCAAAAGACAGAGTAACCCGAGAAGAAAAAAGCAGAAGTAATCTACAACACACAGTGTAAGATAGCAGCCACTATCTACGATAGGCAGGCATAAAACTAGCAGATCATATGTATTTATGAACACCAACTAGCAATCAGAAGATGTGATGAAAACTCATTTATCTCACCACGCATGGACAGACTCAAACATATTTTTAGCTTGGAAACTATCAGCATCCTAGTCTAAGCCAAATCCCAAAATGCTAGAAAATTCATGGAGGTTTGGCATTCAGAAAATCAGTCATCAATAGACACACAGGAATAAATCATATTTACACCTCATTGAAAAGAAATAACAACAAAAGACTATGAAAGAAACAAAAAGATCAGAACACATTGTTTTCAGCAGCCTAAATCAAGATAAGTGGGGATTAATATCAGGCAAACAAGCAAAAACAATATCATAATCAAGGAACTACCAAGGGAACCCCAGACTCCCACCAATATTGGCAGGGCAAGCTGCTGTATATAAACAAACACTGCACTCACTTATACTTAAGATGTTACCTCGGCAGGTAATGAAATGTTTGCAAGCAAACATCCACTCTCAGAGAGCACCAAGGAATCCACAATTCAACCCTAAGCTACATATATTCTTCTCAGGTATTAAGGAATGTAATCTGTTAAAGAGAAAGGAAGGAATTTCATGAAATGGTGAATTTTGGACCAATCAGGATTTAAGCTTTCCTGGTATTAGCTTATTGGTTTGAACAAAACAAAATTTAATACAGTGATGCACAGAGAAATCTACTTTTTATTTTATTTTTTAAATTCAGGAATTGCTTGGGCTGTTTTATGCAAAAAGAAATCTACAGTTTCCAACTTCATAGAACTGTGCAAATACAATAAAAACACACTGAAAGCTGCATGGAATGTTAAAAAAAAACTATTGATATTAATAACAGATATAGGTTTTGATGTTATCATTGTTTTTGCAATATCTTATATTACAATCTCAAGTATCTGCCTCGAAGACAAATTCCTGGTAGATTCCCTATTTTCTAACTATTGCTGAGATATCTTTGAGAATTGTATAATATAGTAATTTCATGAAGAAAATATAATTTCTTATCTTTTAAATAATATACCCACTATTTACAGAGCTTTAGTATATAGAAGTATTATATATAACTTTTGTTTATCCCACAGTCAAAAACAGCTCTTGCAGAGTTATCGAAAAGAAAATGTCTCTTTCAATTTAATTTATTTTTATAATATGGAAATATTAATAAGTATTGAGTTGCCAATTTTTTTTAAAAAAGTACACAGATAGAAATATAATTTCATCTTAGTTTTGTGTTTTTATATTATCTTGCACTTCCTGCCATGCTCTTCTAATTATTTGCATCATATCTTATTTTCTTAAATTACCTCCATTTATCTGGAATAGTCAGAATAGTTTGCAGATTTAGTAGCAGCAATTACAGGCTTATTCCAAAGGGACAGACTTGCACGTAATTATTAATGCAGTAATAGAACAGCTAAAAGCTGACGAAGGTAGTTAGGAAAAACATGGGGTTGAGACAGGATCAAGTAATGAATGACAATGAAGTACATATTCAGGCAAAGTAAATTCATACAGGGCTGTAGCGTTCAGCCTAAATACATACTGTACTTGTATGACTTTTATATTTTTAGTCCTTATGAGAAATAATATTATTTTTGTGGGTTCCTTGGTGCTCTCTAAGCTTGGTTGTTTTCTCCAAGAGCACCAACAAATCCACAGTTCAACCCTGACCCACAAATATTCTCTTCTATCACTGATACTATTTTTATATGAAAACATTTATATAAAAGCATTACAGTTTTTTCTGACATTCCTAGTATGAACCTTTGAACCTTCCTACCTTGGTTCAAAAAATCCACAATTGTCCATAATTTAGATGCAAGTTTTTGAACCACATCCTGTGCCAGTAGATTTTAGATTTTTTAAATATCTTGCCTTTATTATTATTTTTATAATTAATTCAAGGCAGTGAGCATACCTAATATTTTTTCTATTTTCCACACAATAATACTCATGTTGGGCCAAGAGAGAACGACTGGCCCAAAACCACCCAGCTGACTTTCATCCTTAATGCAGGACTAGAAGTCACAGTTTCTCGATTTTTAGCCTGAAATCTTAACCTCTCGACCAAACTGACTCATTCTGAATTATTTGTCCATAGTAGGTTTTATTTTGTCCCCCTTGCAATTTTTAATCAACTGAAAATCTATGAGGGATACCTTTTTACTTCTCTTCCTGTGAACTTTATATAATGATCTTGCTTCTAATCTTTGGCAAGATGCCTTTGAGTAGTTTATAAAACACTTGTCTTACAATTATTTATGTTCCTGTTTGAATGAACTGCAACTAATCCATAGAACATGTCCAGATGTATACATTAGATAAAGAATAAATATTCACAAAATTACCGAAAAAGACATTTGTGTGAATAAATGTTGATTGATCAAACACTTAATAGATGCTGCATACATTTTTTGTTGTTGATTGCCTGATTTTTATTGATACGTATCTATTCATTATGCTAATATAACAAATAGAGACAATTTCAGAGTATTCCAGGTTATCTATGTCTATGTTGCAATATTGTTTCCCCCTATTTGCTAAATGGAATTAAATCCGATCTGAATTAAAAATTACACACCAATGCTTTCTAACAACAAAGCACACCGGAAAGTGGGAAATTAAAATAGTTAAGATACATAAACTATATAGGGATTTTAAACAAATATTTGAATTTACTGTAAATAAGGGTTCAGCAACTTTCTTAATTGTCCTGAAATAATTACATTAAAAAACAGATTTTATTTTTCAGTTTGAACTTACATTACTCCATTACCCTACTAAAATGATTTTGGCAAAGGAACGATCACATTATTTCTAAATCCAGAGCCTTTGTTGAAGAAAACCAAGAAAGACTCATGAATGCTAACTTTAGCCTTGCTGCCCAACCAGAAACAGAGAACAAAGAGCCACTATTGGGAAAATTGAATAGAAGAAGCATTTTCAAGAAAATGGAATAACTGCCATTTAGGTAAACCAGAGGTAAATGCAAAGTTAGGATACAGTAGCTTAAGTTACTGTTTAAATTTGAGATCCATAGGCTTTAAAAGCAAGTTGCAATCATGAGCTTGGTTGTTTTCTTGTAGATGTTTCATGACCCAAATTAGGTAACATTATCAGCACAGTAGTTTATGAAACTATTGAAAAATCCAGAATAATCAATATGGTTTCACTTTCCTTATCTATTCATATACCAAGTTAATCAAAATAATTGTGAATGCATCTCCTAGAATGCTTAGTTAGTCCATTCCCACTGATCATGCTGGCTGAGAATATTGGAGACTGGAATCTTAAATTAGGCAAGTTAACTATTAGTTGGGATATATTTGTCTTTGCTATTTCTCCCACCTTCCTTTTAAAAAACAAATAATGCTATCAAAGGAACTGCTTTTCTTATCATAAGCTTCATATATTGTAATATTCAAACCAGTTTTTCTGATGGTACTCTGTTGATTTTATGTAACTCATGGTAGAGTACGTAATTTGAAGGAATTGCTGGCAATATAGCATGCATATAATTATGATTTATTATCATTATATATCTCACCCTCAACTCATATTGTTGTTTTCCCAGAGAACTGATGGGGATTGATAGCATTAGTTCATCGGTGTCAAAATTTGAATTAAGGAAAGAACTGCTTTGAACTACATCCCCTTGAAAGGCTCAATTTGTTCTTATAGATGTGCCATTTTCTTCACCGTGTTCTTACAGACATGCCATAAGCAAATGCCTCAGATATATAGAATTGGTATTTCAGCAGTTTTGGATTGATTTTTAAAACACAGACATGACTCTCAATTAAGCCTGATCCATAAATTTTTTTAGAAAATGTTGTGTAAATGTAGATACTAATATGATTCATTCCACACAGCACTTAGTTAGGGGGAGGGATGAATGCCACAAAAGAGATTTTTATTAGTGAAAGTCTTGTTTTCCTTCAATATAAATCTCTTCCTTTGCTTTTTCCAGAACAAAAGGCAATTAATTATCAGAAAGAGCTCTGTGAACAAATTATTTTATTTTTGCCTAAAGGAATATTTT
Organism: Thamnophis sirtalis; assembly: GCF_051295495.1. Taxonomy (NCBI): domain Eukaryota; kingdom Metazoa; phylum Chordata; class Lepidosauria; order Squamata; family Natricidae; genus Thamnophis; species Thamnophis sirtalis. The sequence continues at coordinate 104,224,820 of NW_028261386.1, read as the reverse complement.
CATGAGCTTTTAAGATTCAGGAAAGATTCAAGAAGGGATTTTAAACAACTGTTTTTCATATTAACATAAGAGCATCCAACCATCTTGAAATTGTGGCAAATTAGAAAAGAACAAAAATCCAATTTCCAAGACCATATAGGATATTTTAATCCTATAAAAAGAAACACAAGAGAAGCTAAATTTCAAAGAACATTACGAATCTTAGACTTTGGTACAGAATTGAATGTATTCTTTTCCTCATTATATTGCTTACATAGATACATTGCACACTACTCTGTTCCCTTTTGGGACAAGCAATATTATGCATAGATAATATTAATAGAAAAGAAATTAAAGACATGAAATAATAATTAAAGGGAAACATAGATAACAAATATGTTGCAAAACGTCCATGCTTCTACTGCACCTATACACTGCCTTCTATTCTTTAAACGTTTGTTATGCCACATACACTTAATTATCTCATTCCTATTGCATGCTACTTATTTTGTGCTTTTGTCAGTCATATGAGGAAGACCATATCAGGAGACCTCCTCCTTGGGAAGGTAATGTTTCTCAACCTCAACAACTTGAAGTTGTGTGGACTTCAACTCCCGGAATTCACCAGCTGACATATCTTCAAGTTGTTGAAGTTGAGAAATGCTGGGATATAGTAACAAAATCTTGCAAGCCTGTTTGGGGTTTTCCTCCCCTGCCCTCCCACTTATACCATTTTATAACCCAGTGAGTCAAGGACAAGACAGCCTGTCATCATCTTCTTTTCAATGACCTCATAATCCCTTGTGGGGTGAAGTCTGGGCAACTGAATGGAGCTGAGTGTTTACTGGTTGGATGCCCTTCCTGTTGCCAATGTGGAGTTTTGTTTAGTAGGTATATTCTCATTGTGCCCAGAGAGAGAAATATCTGCCTCTATCTAGGATCGAACTTCTGACTGTGAGGTGAGAACTCCACCTCTAGGCCACTGCATCTCCCAAGGACAAGTCAGCCTATGTCTCATCTTAATGTTCTCTCTCTTCTCAGGACATATGATTCCGTCCTTTCTGTTCCCATAAATTTTCTCAATCTTTGCTTGAAGATCCATCCTCTGAAGGATGGAAGGCTGAGTCAACCTTGAACAGGTCAGAATCAAACTCCTGGAGTGAGTACTGAGTTAGCACTGCAGTACTGCATTCTAACCACTGCACCACCACGGCTCTCTAAACAAACAAATAAAAGAAAATACTCTCAAGGAGTCACACTACGTAGTATACACACCAATGTTGCTTCTTTCAGCAAATATTCCATTTTCACAACAGATTGCATAATTCATTCCTATCTATATACCATTATTTGTTTGTATGTATGCATTTGATTTCTTCTATCAAGCTATACCAATTCATCAACTTGCTCTAACCTGCAACTTTACACTCAGTTTTCCTCATCAAACACTACTATTTTGTGGTTTCGTACATTAGCACTCATGTTCATATTCTTTGCTCCATCACTTTATCTATCTAACATTTACTACAGATGATTTTGTTTCCCAGGCAGTAAACAGAATTATTCCTATACAAAAAGATAAATGCATTTGTGTCCCCAAACAACTTCTCTAACTTCAACCTAAGTATTTATTCTGAATGCATTTACCCATAAATATGTTAAAGGGACATCATATATCTTTGTGGAACTGTTCCCTAAGCATCCCATTTATTCTCACACATGCTTTATTATATATACATATGTACATATGAAGATGACGAATGAGACTTCGTGGAAACGTCACCGACACTTCCAATTTTACGTGGGAGAAAACCCGAATAACCAAAGACCTACATATATACATATATACATATATACATATATACACATATACACATATACACATACACACATACACACATACACACATACACACATACACACATACACACATACACACATACACACATACACACATACACACATACACACATACACACATACACACATACACACATACACACATACACACATACACACATACACACACTCAGCAGCCAACTTTCAATTTCATATTCATCAAAATTTTCCCTAATTCAAATCCACCACTTTTTCATATACTTTCTTCTTTCTTCTAACCAGTGGTCTGTTGTAGCGCTGCACAATTGATATTCTGTCAGCCAAAAACAATGGATTAGAAAACACAATAGCTTTATTTGTTTTACCTAGAAATCTAAAACAAACTAATTACAATCTAGATCAGCTTAACATGTGAAACTAGGCAATGTTACATGTTTTAAATTAAAACATAGCTAAGTATGAAGTGATGAGAATAAAAATCATGAATTTTCTTTTAGTCCCCCCACTGGGTCAGAACACATCAACAAATGTGCTGAAATAGCAAGAACTTAAATGTGTTTCAATTGTACTAAGAACTTGAATCAAATGATTACATTGAACTGAAATTGTACTGCAGACCTCTAATCAGACGACAGATTTAAAGTTAATTAATTTCTTTCCTATCTCACCTTTTCTCCAGGAGTTACAGCAGATCATGAAATAATCAACATGTAAACACCTTGAAAACATCTAATTATCAGACATCAATATGAATTTGCAAAGAACTATTCTTGTCAGAATAATCTTACTTTATTTTGGATAGCGGGGATGAGAGTAAACTTAAGAGGTTGTGAAAATGCTAAAGACATAGTATACCTATGACTTCAACAAAGTATTTGACAACTACTCGGTGACATGCCAAATAGCAAGGCAATTTTATGACCAGAATGTCATCAGAATGATGGAAAACTGTACTCCAAAGTGCTTATCAATACTTCCTTATTTTTCTGGGGCAAGGTATCAAATCCAATTACAAGAAGATCCATTCCAGATCCTCTCCAATAACTTGGTTAATGACTGGAAATAAGATGCAAAGGTAATGTTTGTCATATTTTTAGATGATACAAAATAAGATCCTGTTAGTGTAGCTTGCAATTAAAACCATTAGACCATCTAGTTTGGTTTCCTGTCTGGTTTACCTGGGAAGGCTGTTAGTAACTCACTTCATCAGAAGCATGGATGGGCTAGATAAGACTTGGACATTTTACAACGCCATGGGCCATATCTGGCTATCCCAATCTGTCCTGCGTGAGGTCAACTGGGAATTAGAAAATAAATTGTGCCAAAGGAGAGGGAGAAGAAACCAAATACGCTACTTTAGTTGTCTAGCTGTCAGAACTGGAAGCCATCTTTTACATTTGGGCCTTCAGGCCTGCGACATTTTCTACTGTGGGAAAATGGGAGGGGAGGTTTTACAGAGTGTGGGTGATATATAGTCAAAGTATCATTCTTTCTCAGAAAGTCAAGGTCATCTTGCCCCGCAGCTGTGATGAGGTGACTGGGTGGCATCTCCAGTTTTGGATGGTGCCAGATGGGATCATGTGATGCACATGTGAACTTTTTTTGGGGTGGGGAAAACCTGGAAACTTTCAGATTTGGGTTTTTCCACTCAAGCCTCAGAGTCTTCTTTTGCTGGGGGGTGTCACGTGGAACCCTGGCACTAGCGAGAGAAAGAGCTTTTCTGCCCTGCAGCAAAAGAGCAATGGCTGGGCTGAGTCAAGGTGAGGTAAGGCTCCGTGCTCCCTCCTCCCTCAACATATGTGCCCCAGTGGCAGAATTCAGTTCATCCTATTGGCTTGGCCCTCTGCAACAATCTCAGTTTCTCATGTGGTCCCTTTGGAAAATTAATTACCCACCCCGGGGTTAGATTGATGCAGGATTTAAATTGCAGTGAGGTGTCTGTTTAAGAGATTGGATTTAGATTGGATTTATTACATTTATATGCCGCCCTTTTCCCCGAAGGGGACTCAAGAGAGGGGAAAACAGGTCAGTTATGCAGGTGTAGGTAACAATAGTGCAATTTTGTATATTTATTCAATGATGTAAAGATACAGTTTCTCTGAGATGACTATATTTTCAAATACAGCATGAAACAATGGTACAATAATGCTGACTACTCTGTTTTCCCCAAAATAAGACTTCCCCGGATAATAAACCCAATCGGGCTTTTGAGCACATGCGCTAAAATAAGCCCTCCCCTGAAAGTAAGCCCTCCCCAAAAATATTGCAACACAGCAGCAGCCACGAGGTGACCACACTCACTGCCTCCTGCACCTCAAAAATAATAAGACCTCCCCGAAAAATAAGGCCAAGCGCTTATTTCAGGGGTCAAAAGAAAATAGGACCCTGTTTTATTTTTGGGAAAGCATGGCAATATGGAAAATATATATTTATTTTTATCATTCTTGGTGATGTAACTAAAGAGAATGCTTCAATATGATATGAAAGCCTATGAACACTTATATAAGAATAAATCTGAACTCAACTAAATTTATTTCTGAATAAATTTAGAGAGGACTGCATTAGAAAGAAATTATTTTATTTTGCATTCCATGCATGATATTTTGTTTAGTTAATATTTGTTTCAACTCAGTTTAGTTAATATTTGTTTCAACTCAATTCCTGCCTAAAAACACAAGTGTTGAAACACTGGTATACAGAAGCATATACCCCTCTTTGAAAGCTCTAAAGCCAATAGTTACAACTTTGTGTGATCAGCCACATTAGAAACTAGTGAGTGTAAAAAAAATTGGTTAATAAAATGCTAATTATAGGCTAAGGCACATAGACTTTATTTATTTAGTGAAATTGAAATTTTATTTATCTACAGTGCAGTGGTTATTGCACTGCAGTCATATGCAGTGCAATGCAGGCCTGTAGCCATATTCCTCTTGGATCTTTGGCCTGCCACATTTTTTATTATTCTACTATGCCTTTTCTATTGTGGGAAAATGGGAGGGGGGATTGTATAGAGTTAGATGCTATGTAGCCAAAACAAAATTCCTTTCTAGAAAGCCAAGGTAATCTTTGTCTCTGCACCCCTGCACCTGACCAAAACTGAATGGATGGAACTGCCAGTATGGCAGTGGAAGATTGGACCATGTGATGGGCTGGTGGGTGTGGGTGTGGTGGATTGTGAACTTTCAACTGGGTGGAGAAAACTGGAAGCTTTCAGATTTGGGTTTTCCCAGATGTGCCAACATGGCTCTCTTAATAAATTGGAACTTTGAGCAATACTTTGCCTTGGACTCTGATTTAAATTTGGATGCTATTTGGAACCCTGACACAACAACAAAAAATCACATTAAAACAAGTCCAAACACAATAAGATAAATGAAACCACCATATAGACCTACCAGTTAAAATGTACAGGTATAACAAGAAAGCAAAAGTGAAGAAAACAAGACAAAATAGAACACAACAGATACATGAAAAAAGTATAATTAAGATTTGAAAGCTTTCTAGCACCGTGTTTCCCTGAAAATAAGACAGGGTTTTATTTTCTTTTAACTCCCCCTCTCAAAAAAAAAATAAGTGCCTGGACTTATTTTTGGGGAGGTCTTATTATTTTTGAGGTGCAGGAGCGTGGCCATCTCATGGCTGCTGTTGTGTTGCAATATTTTCGGGGAGGGCTTTTATTCAGGGGAGGACTTATTTTAGAACATGCACTCAAAAGCTTGATTGGGCTTATTATCTGGAGAGGTCTTACTTTTGGAAAAATAGAGTATACTTTCTGAAGAGGCCTGATTCTTCTTCCAAACCCTGGACTGCTACTGGACTACAGTCTGATGGGAACTGGGCTGCGGAAGTGGCAGGCGAGCATGCAAAGTTTCATTTTTGCATGAATAAGATTTAGGTTGCATGTGCAAAACCATTCCCCCCTGCTGCCAAAACCACAAAAATCACTGTCACCGGTCCACAGAATCAAAAAGGTTGATTCTTGCTTCATAGAGTGAATTCAATATCTAATGTTTGGGGAATTTGTGTTTGTTCATATAGCATATTTATTAGGAAGACTTCATTTACCGTATATATCTGGAAATGATTGGCTTGCTCTTATCAAAATGGCCCCAGCTTGGAATTCTTCTTGGAATTCCCATACCTGATTTCAATGGAGTGAGTTTATTATTTTTTTTCCCACTAGACAGGGATGTCAAACTGGTGACCCATGGGCTGGATGCATCACACACAGGCCACGCCCACCCCAGCTTCCCGAATGTGAAAAATATCATGACGGAAACGTAACATGGCGAGTTTGACACACTTGCACTAGAAGCTTTTCCTGGTGAGAGATTTGGAGGTGACGGACAATCCTTTTCTTCTACGGCTATCCCACCTGACAGTCTTAGGCAAAAGATCTCACTGAAAAGCACTGGGCTTCACAGTTTTTCATACACATACAATATCTGTTTCCCTATGAACCTGTTCCATTTGCACAGCTTCAATTAATTTTATTTCTACTGAGAAGGAATATTCATTTTGGAAAAAAATATACACAAAACACAAAAACTATCAGGTTAATGTTAATCCAGAGTGTTTTTATGTGCAAATCAAACCTTTGTATGCCCCCTGAGAAAAATCACAAAAATATATGATTCTGTGAATTTCATTTGAAGTATGACAACAATATATTTATTCCGCTGGGAAGAAGAATATTCTCAACTACATAGAGCTAATACTAGATCTTATTTTGAAATAGCAATATGAAAATATATTAAATAAGATGTCACCTTAAGTGTGAAGTTGTGTGTTTTTTATGACCAGAAAATAGTAAACTCTAAAGATCAAGTGGATTTACAAACCTGCTGTGTATTTGTTAATAGGATTTTGCTATCTGTACTTCTTCATGGATGCACAGTAAGGGAGGGAAAATGTGTACAAACAGAAATGAAGTATTTTTGTATGCATTGTCAGAGAACAGTGGTTGATCATTTCAGCAAGTAGCATGCTTGCCTGGGTTGCCTAGCAACACTAACCTATCACTGATGTTATTCTGATCAGGGAAATAGAGGAGCTATAGATAGAAGAAAGCTTTGCTTGTTCATGTTATTGAAAGAACTGGGATTAATACCAAATAAAGCCAGTTATTTAGATCTGGCCAGACAAAAGAATCTTCCTCCATATTTTTTACTTGTTACTCAGCTGATTCAAACAATGCACTTGGTAAATATTTAATTGTTTTAGAAATCTGAGGTGACATTCATCACCTCAGATTTCAACAGTTGACATTCATCAACTGTTACTCAGGAACTCTGCAATAGTCTTTGTCCCCCACTAAGCATACCACTGGCAAGGCATGCAAAAAAGCTTGGCTTCTCCACATTCTTTATATAGATACCTAAATGTTTTTCCTGATAATATTTCTACATCTTTGATGGCTATATTTTGTCATGTTTCAAAGTGACACTATGCTACCTATGTCTTATTCATTTGACGAATAATCATGTTGTCATTCTGGAAGTGCTATTCAGCCCATCTTCAACGTTGTGATCAGGGGGTAGACCCATCCCTTGGTGGCCAGACATTGAGTAAAAATATCTTCAATGAAAGTCCTGCACAGGAGCAGCTGCTGATGCTCTGGACAGCATTTCAATGGGGCCACCAGTTAGAAAGATAACTGGCTGATGTGCCAAAGGCAATCTTGTTGACTTCCTATGAACTGATACCAAATCACTCCGTATGGTGCAAAGTTTATGTTATTGTACAATAAAGGTGGCTGTGGAGATTTCTGCAGTTCTATTTATTTTATATTTTGTAACATTTGTCATATTGGGGACATTTAATCATTTGTGATATTTTTGTTTACTTTTCTTCTATTTTGTTTGCTATTATTTGTAATTAATGATATTTTCCTTTAAATTTTTTATTTTGTTATTTATGGCTTGTTTTTGCAGTAATTTTTTCTTGTTTGTGCTTTCTTCTAAACTTGTTACAAAATAAATGAAGTAATTAAAAAAAAAGTTATGTGGATGATGGGAAGCCCTGAGTTACTTGGGCATATGCATATTCTTTTATGGGCATATGCACTCAGTTTGTGAACATCAGGGAGCTACCTGGGACTGCAATGTCAGGGATCCTAACAGTAAAACTGCTCACTTTGTAGCAAAACTTCTCAGGGCATGAGATAATTATAATATTAGAAGGTTGGTATTCTATTTCTTATTTATTTACTTATTAATTTGTATTACACTTTAGACCAGAGTGACTGGCCCAAAGTCATCCGGCTATCTTTCATGACTAAGGTGCGACTAAAACTCACAGTCTCCTGGTTTCTAGCCAGGTGCCTTAAACATTACCGTTACTTTTTTTTTTTGGATCTTTTTGCCTCGATCATAAGCCACTGCCTTTACATCTGAACTGGAGCAATATCTCTTCAGCTCTAGGACCAAACAGATCTTGATATGATCATTAAACCATTACACCATTACAGAATCATTGATTCTGGATCAGTTTTAGCAACATCAGGGAGGTACCTTCAATTGATAAAGTGGACTCTCATTCCTGATTCAGGATAATCCCTCATAGGCTATTAAATATCAACATTGATAAGTTTATCATCACTGATGATAGGTATTCTTAACTAGTAAATTTGCTGCTGTTATTTAAATTTATTTGCCGCCTGACTTTCAACCATATTGAAAGTCATATATTTATTGGTCTGAGGGATTTATTGTAGTTTGTAAAAATATACTGAAATAAATTCCCAGTGAAGAATAATATATGCAAAGAAACAAAATAGAATGGAATGAAAAAGCTACACTGTGGTAACAACCAAAAGAAATAAATATCTTGATTCAATTTACAGTTATGGAAAATGCAAAAACTAATCTAAATAATAGTTTGCTATTGTTTGACTGGGACTACTATTGATTCATGTTTTTTGTTGAAATTTTGTTGCCTGGGGTGAGTAATTTAAAGGGCAACCTATAAAACTTTTTTCTATAAATTAATCAAATACAACACAAAAGACTATTGATTCTGCACAGTAGGAGAAGAACCACAGCTATCCGTTGCTTTATTGTTATAATAAAACATTGCTTTGTAAAATGAATGTGTCATGTTCGCAAATAGTATCTACAAATGAAATGATTGCATGTTTATGAATGATGTATCGTTTACGATTAATCTTTCGCTGTACTTATAAATGATCCATTTATTTGTCTTCCCAATTCACTTTTACAAATCAAACATCACATAATCCATGGTACATTGTCTACGTCTTTATTCATTTCAAACATTACTATAGGAGCACTGCTATTATAATTAAGGAAGCACCACAATTCTGAGTGGTTTTGAAGTGAATGTACCAAAATATTGTTTTGAACAATTTGAAATCTCTTACAGTGCAATCAGCTTTACACTTGCCAGTAGATGGTGCATTCTGCAGGCTGATTCTTCCAGCTGTCTGGAAATGCTCTAAGTGGGTTCCCAAGGTACCCTGCAGAGAAAGATGTATTACTATTATTGGCTATACTGAAATATAGCTATGTATTCAAAGCTGAAGATGCTGTACATACAGTATGCTCTGGTTTTTAATATTTGGACTGAATATATTAAAGGATTTTTTTTATTTAATGCATGGGAAATATTTCTTTTTCCTAAGTTTGAACTGGCTCTGACCTGGATTTAAATATCTTATAATAGCAGCATACCATCTTTTATTTCATTATTCAATACTGTAACTTATTACAGCAGAGCTGAATGAATGGCAATTATATAAGTGGTGTTTCACTAGCCATTACACTGTCCCTGTGATCATGTGATCAACATTTGAGCGCTTGACAGAACATTTGTACTTATAACCTTAGTGGTTATTTCAACTCCCCACCCTCTTATCTTGCCCCCATCTCTGCCACTGCCCCCAACTGAGCTTTGCCATCTTCCTCCTCCTGTCTGGGATATACAGTAGGTTGGGGTAATTTATTTATTTAATGTATGGCTTTGGTATATGAAAGTCAGAAATCTATAATGTTACTACAGAGTAGTAGTTTGGCTGTTTACGGTTGCTAGTTCATTCAGTTCATGCTCACACTCTATTCAGGGTACACCACGGGGAGAGAACTAGCTCAGCACACAAAGCAGTTGGTGGCATTTGAGCAATCTGTGGGATTGTCGGCATCATCGGGGTTTTTTGCTCTACTGGTTTTTGCCTTGAATTCAGAACTGGTCTGGCACTGGTTAGTTTCTTGCTTCTGCCATTGGGGGATGATGTGGGGTGATATAGGATAGCACAGTGTGAGCTCTGTAGTTGAACAGAAACCAGAAGTTCAGCTTTTTCAATCCAAATCGAGCACCTTAACCTCTATCTTCCCCTACTTCTATTTTATTTGATAGGCATAGGATATGGCAAGCCTTGGTGCCCTTTGACAGATAAACAGAGACAAGATTTAATAAATAATGTTAAAACCTTCTTAGATTCTATTTGCCTGGTTTACTTTATCTCACTGTTGCCGTAATACATTGCAGTTATTGCTGAATTCGCCAAGCCTTTGCAGTGTTAACTGATCAGCACTTATTCCCCTCCCCCCTTCAATGCCCTTTGCAAGCCCCTTCTCTGACTCATTGGAGGCTTTCAGGCAGATGATGAAGAGCTGATCTGACCGGGTGGAAAAGCAGGTTTCTGGTTATTTTTTCACTTAGACATCACAACATGGTTTTCACCAATCATGTTCCTTCAGCTTCTGACTTTTTGCAAAATTAATGGTTTTATGTCTTGAAATATTAAAATCTCCTACCAGCTCTACGCATTTCAAATGCTCTCACCCTAGCCTGTGTTGGGGCAAGGACAAAAGGGGACAGAAGACGAACATGTCAAGCACATCATCATTTTTTTTGGGGGGGGGAGCCATAATTCTTTTGCTTGGCTGTTATTTCTTTTAATATGTTATTTGAATTGGAAAGGCTATAAAGACATGTGGGGTAAAAGCTACATATATAGAAAGGGCTGTGTGAAGTGGGTATGATTTCTATGGACCACAAAGGAATGCAAGTTCTCTCAAGGTGACATAGTTTGTGTCAATGAGGCATTTCACTTCACTCCTGGAATCATGGGAGGCCAGATTGCTTTGGGAAAGGACATGGCTATTACTTGAAGCAATTCCCTCACCCCCTTGCAACATCTACTCAACTCTGAAGGATTAAGTCATCTCTGCTCAGTTCAGCAGCTCCAAGTCCCATCAATTAAGCAATGTCACCTTGCAGTTCCTTGCAATTCCTACCTTCAGGAATAATCTTCCCCCTGAAATCACTGCCACTCTGGGATTCTTCAGCAAGCTACTGATCTACTTATTCCCTCAGTTGGGCCCCAAGTGATCTTAGAGCTCCCCATTTTTTGTTCTTTATTTTCTTTTGGTTTGCTTACTCACTCTTTTAGTTTGTTGTGTATTTTATCAATTGATAGCTCAGGGTTGAAATGAGGGGTCTTTGAGCTTGGTTGTTTTCTTGGAGATTTGGTTGTTTTCTTGCAAACATTTCATTACCCAGACTAAGTAACGCCATCAATGCTAGTAAGGAATGGGGTTTGGTCTCAGTTCATATTCTAGTGGCTTGTTCTGGGGTGGTGTTAGAGGTTCTTTGGTTAGACTGTTTACTGTTGGCTTGTTTGGCAGTTTCTTGATTGGAGTATTGTTTACTTGACTGTTGGTCTGATGTTAATCCTGGAGTTAATCTATGCTCATCTGGGTGCTGATTGCTGTGGGGAGGTGTTTTGGTCTTTTTGTTCCCTTTTTGGCTTGTTGAGTGTCTCTTTTGCATAGTCTATAGATGTTGTTTATGTCTTTATGTTTTTTTTAATTTGGCTTGCTCTAGGACAGGGCTGTCAATCTCACAGCCCGAGGGCTGGATGTGTCATGTGCTGGTGCTGCCCCGACTCAGTTTAGCGAAGGGGAAAAAAATTCCCAATACATGACACTGGCATGATGACACAAGTTTGGCATCCCTGCTCTAGGATGATTATAGCTTATTATTTCATTTGAAACTATGGTTAGGTCTGTCCATATGTTGTGAAATTAAAGAGTTTTCATAATGTCTTCTACTGCTGGTTGCTGTTCATGTATATTTTATGTTTTTTATTTATATTTTGATTCCTAGTTATAGGTCATCCAGAGTCATATGGCATTTGTATGCCCTATACAATCAATCAATCATCAATCAATCACTTTTTAAAGGTTGTACTCAGTAATTCTGAAGAAGGTTAACAGCTCTGCAACCAAAACAGGATTAAAGAAGAGACCAAAGGAGGCTTTGTGGAACTCTGAAAGGTCAACTTTAACCTCATTAACCAGACATTTCAAGGAAACGTTAACTTCCCCGAAAACAGTATTTTTTTTTAAAATAAACCCTGCCTCTGAAATTGTATCCTTGAGAATGAATAGGTCTTCATGTCTATGGAGCTAGATCCTATACTGAAAAAAGCTTTACACATAATCTGTACAGGCATTGGCTTCCTCATTAGAAATGATTGTGACAATGGGAAAAAGAGTTGGAGATTAAGAATGGAATCTGTATTGTTAAGCAAATTAAATAACTCAGACAACATGATGTTTCTTAAGCACTAACAAAATGTGAACAACAGAAAATCAACAAAATCTTTAAAAAAAAGAAATGATCATGGCAATATGGATGCTTCTTTTGATGTGACACCACAATCGTGATACCTATTTACCTATCCCCCAAATTACCAACTCACTAATTTTGCTTGTCCATACCTGCATAGCACAGAGGCAGCCTGTTGAGTCAAAATACTCCAAATGAAACTTAAAGGATTTAATGCATAAAGGTAGTCTTCCACATCTTTAACCAATGGGTTAACACTACAACAATGTAAGTTCAGGCATGATGTCAGGAAGTATTACTTGACTGTATAAGCTATCAGCCATGGGAACGGGTGGCCCCGTGAACTGGTAAGTCTTCTTTCTTTGAAGGTCTTCCAAGAAAGGCTGGATGCCATCGATATCATACTGGATTCTGTCTTGAGCAAGTGACTGAATTTTATGATGTCAAAAGGTTGCAATAGCAAAAATAACTTCTCTGTTTCCTATCCTCTAGCAATGTTGGGGTTAAATTATTTTCACACACACAGCAGTTAGCATGGTCTAAATTTAGAATAAGTTAATAATATATACCTGTGATGGTGAACCTATGGCACGCGTGCCTGAAATGGCACATGTAGCCATGTCACCTGGCATAGATGGTGTTGCCCGTTCCTCTTCTGGTTTCTGGCATGCATACATGTGCGACAATCAGCTAGCCTTTGTGCATGTGGTAATGCTGGAAAATGGAAGACCTGGCATAAGCATGCGCATCAGCGAGCTGATCATCGCGCGCACATGCTCCCTAGTAACCAGAAGATTAGCTGGCTGGTGCGCATGCATGCACTGGAAACCAGAAGTTCATTTTCCAGCATGCACATGCAGCCTGGCGGCTCCTTTTTTAGGTTGCAGCCGAGTCAAGCGTGTGCGCTCCCAAAAGGTTCACCATCACTGATATATACTTTAATATTGTGCTTGATAACTTCTTCTAAACACATTTAACTACAGAACAAGCTATGTTATTTCTATTGATTTGTTACTTGTCCAGACTCCACCCACTTCCACCACCCACACTATAAAACGTTTAAACTGAAAAGGAAAATATTTTTCCCTTTATTTATCTGGTTTGCAAATTTCAAAATAGGTAGAAACCTGACTTGACTGAAATAGTTATTTTAAATGGGTTACTGCATGAAACCTATTCCGACTGATAACTCCTGGAATATTTTGTGGAGATTAAGTATGAACACTTAATGGCCACAGCAGAATTGTAAGAGATAATCTGTCATGGGCAATAAAATATTCATGAAAATTAACATGACGATTTTGTTTTTGTTGCCATGAGGTCAGGACCTGCTGATCAAGCTCCAGGTTCCCTGGCTATTTTGCATATATTTTTTTATCAATTACTTTTAAATATGGATGAGGTTTCACTTAAGCAGCCATACTTTGTATGGATTTAGGAGAGCACTAACCCAGTTCACAAGCCATTTTTAGGTTATAGAAAATCTCAATATTTATTAAGGGAGGAAAAAGCTTTCTAAAATATCAGTTCCAATGCTCTTTGACAATATTAACACTTCAGAAAAATGGAAATGTTACTCTTTGTCAGTGTGAATCAATGTATAGAATAAATAATTCAGTGATATCAGTAAAGGTCTTGAAAATAGAAATGGGTTCAAGCAACTACCTCCTTACTTATATGATATGCATAAAGGTTTAGCTAAATACCCCACCTCCATGGCTTGTGTCAATTTGTGTACATCTAGCAACAAGGCAAAAATGTGTATGGACTGAAAACTTTTGCAAAGGACAAATCAATCAACTAACCAACTACAGTCTTATGGAATATTTCATGGCAAGACGTAAACTTAATGGGAAAGATTTAAATCAATGACTCTTATGCTTTGATTGGTGTTGACTGGGTTTGCTTAGTTATTTTTTTTTTAATATCACTGCCATAATTTTATATTTTATCACTGTATCAGAGGTGGGTTCCTCGGCTGAACTGATAGTGGTTTGGTGGCCTGGGTTGCTGGAACCAGCAGTGACCCAGGCCTGCCACACCCTGAATCAACAATACCCCGAAACCGCAAAATGTTTGCACGCACCAGGTGCAAACCAGGAACAACCCACACCTGCACTTATAATACAGTTTTTCCCAATCTGGTGCCTTCTGGATGAACTAGATTATGGCTGTTAGAATTCCCAGTCAGAAATTTGGAGATTTTGAGTTATCAGGTGGATGGATGGATGGAAACAGTTCTTTACATTTTTAAATGGAAAAGAGATCTTATTGTGAATGTGCAAGTCATAAAGTTGAGTTTCTTAGCCACTTAGCTTTGTGCCATTCTATCTTTCTACATCCACAAGTGAGGAATGGTTCTTGGAACTTACAGTCAGAATTCCCTGGCTTCCATCCTTCTGCTAGAAATAGGAAGGGTTTTGGCTTTTGAAAAACTACGTATGGCAGAGCTGAGATGCACTAGACTTCCAACAAGAATTCAGGTGTTCATCTTTTCCTTAGTGTCTCTGAGTAACATGGAATCTCTTCAAGATAATGGAGGAAGGGTAGATAAACAAAACAGAATAATTTTTGCTTCAGAAAATTACCTACTCTACATGTAAGTTAAAAATTACTTGGAAAAATTCCTTCCTCCCTTCCTCCCTCCCTCCCTCCCTTCCTTCCTTCCTTCCTTCCTTCCTTCCTTCCTTCCTTCCTTCCTTTTTTTGTGTGATGTTGAGTCAACTCTAATGTTCTCATTTCACTGTATATTTTAGAAAATTCAGTTGTATTACAGAGTTTTATATATACTTCAGGCTTGGGATGAATATTTAAATGTCTGGTTCAGTCTCTTTCTCTCCCCTCTCCCTCCCTCCCTCCCTCTCTCCCCCCCCACCTAATTTAAATACTGGCAGTCTCATTCACAGAGCAATTTTGGATGGTGTATAGTTTCTTGGAACTTGCATATTAAATATCTGCAACATGTCTTCTAAGATTCTTACAGAGAGATTTTGTTCATTTGAGATAGACCATATGACCTTGTGATGTCCTTGGAGTATTTCTTATGCATTTTCTTGTGGATTTTCTTTTAGTTACTAAATGTGATCAAGGCTGATATGATCTGTAATTCCTTTTTTATAATCCTAAAGAGTTAAAGGTTTAAATTAAAAGGGGAAGGCTATTCCATTTTACATTTATTTTATTTTCTATAATTGTTTTTGTATATTTCCTATATGATTGGTTATTCTTCTTTCAATTACCAGAAAGGCAGATGTAATGGGATTGGAGGAGGATACCAAGTCAGGTATTCTGACTTGGAATATAAATGGACACCACCTGGAATATAAATGGACAAGATGAACTCCCTAGTCACTCTCCCAAGAGAGGAGGTGGGTCCCAAGTGTGAAGATCCAGTGGGCAGATGGAGACTTCCAATTAGAAAAATTTAGTCTTCAATCCTATGGGTCAGTCAGTTCTACTCTAGTTAAATATACACACAGAACATAATTTACTATTTTAGGCATAGGAGAAGAGAAGCCATCATTTCATAAAATGGGTGTTCCTAAACGTATTCAGACATATTTGGAAAAAAAAAGTCTATAACAACACTCTCAAATTAAGGGCAAAAGTTGAATTTCAACATGTACTTCCCCATAAGGACTTTGCACCAGAACCAGTTCTGGATGTGTATACTTATTCAATATCAGCTGTTTTTTGAGATTTGAGACAGGATTTTCCTGGCCTGGTATTGATTTATGGTATCTGAAATTGACTGAAAGTTGGACTCTATCTGCAGTGCTGCAGCTCTATGGAAATTCCAGATAGTCATTTTTCTGATTGTTGGGAATTATTGCTTCATTAACCTCCCAGCTTATTTTCCACATAGCAGTATATGTGAAAGATATAATGCTCTTGGTATCCTTTAATGCATACTGTTCTTGGTATCCTTTACTTAGAACACTTCCCTCTTTTCCTTCTTTAATTGGTATAGTCACGATTGCAACTACTAGGAAAAACAGTTTTAAAAGTACCAACATACTGTTATTTCACCATTACCACTCACAATAGATTTTATACATAATAGAATAATGGTGGCTTCATACCAACCAATTAGATTTTTCAGCAAAGAGCCAGAAACAAGAACATAAGCATTGATGATTTGATGGCTATCCATCCAATCCAATCAATCAATCAAATTTGTTATGTTTGTATGTGTTGGGGGATTTCCTTTTCTATGGAATGAAGTAAAAAGATTTTTATTTTTCAGTTCCCAGTAAATATAGTAATCAAAGAAAAAGAGCAGAGATGAAATGTTCGAGAGTTTGATCTATTTATATCTTTCTTTCAGCAGGGGACCAGCTGGCAGGAAACACCAGGCTGCTTCAGGAGTTGTTAGTGACTAAAAGAGATTGCTTTGTGGAAGGACTTCCACTTCAGGGATCAAATCTGAAGAATTTCATCATTCTGTAACAAAATATTGCATGTTCACTTCCTACAGAAGATGTTCTATTCTCACTGGTAATGTGACATGGAGCCACCGTACCTGGATGGCTGCTTCTGGCCTAGGCCTTGAAATTCCTAAGGATTGTAGAGCAATTTGTGATCAGGCCAGCGTGGCTTGGTCTCCACCTCATCTTGAGGTGATCTGGCTCACTACAACAATGTGATGCAGTGTGTTATCCTTCCAAATATTTAAGTTTCTTTTCAGTTTGTTGAACGCAGGAGGGCAATGAAATGATTGGATGCCTTTCTTTATTGGAAGTGGGCCTTTGAGCATGCACTAGCACATATGTAAAGCCTCCCTCTTAACTTCAACACTGTGACTCTCCTTTAGGCCCTTTGCAGGACCACCTCAAATGAAGGAACCTCTTTGAAGCTTTGTCAAAGCAAAGTGCTTCTTTGAAGATCTACATAGCCCTACTGGCAAGCCCAAATGCCTCACAGATGGGCTGCTGAGTCAAAGGAACTGAAATTGTAGTTTTGAAGTCTCTTGAGATAAAAAGGACTACAAAAGGAAAATCAATGTCAGGCTTTGTGAATTCAAAGAGAGAAAGGACAGATCTTTTCTGATCCTACAGTGAAAGTACAAGGTGAATATAAATTGTGGGTGGAGTCCGCTATCATAATATTATCCATCCTCTATTTACAATGCATGCTCACTATTTTATATTTGAGAATATGGAACAATGTTATAACAATAACCATCTGATACATAAAAATAAAACAGGGTGCTTGATGTTGAAACAGATTATCATATAAGATATTTGAAACAAGTCTTCAGTGCATATGTTTTCAGACTGTTCTTGGCCTATAAGCATCCATACAACGTAAACCAAAATAATGCTTAAATTTGGTGAAATATACTTATGCTCCAAATTAGAACATACTATTATTTGCTGTCAGTTGAACAGCAGGAATCCAGAAAGTAATTGGTTTTAATTACATAGGGAAGAGTACACCAGGATGAACAGATATACTCATTGATTTTAGGATGTGTCACAGAGTTATATCCTTCTTCCCCCCACCACCACCTCAAAGTCAATAAATCCATCTGTCTCCCATTTAAGCATCTCCCCAAGGGGGATGACCTCTTACATTGCCTACTGCAATGGACTGTTTGAGGATGGTGCCTCATTTGTTTTAAAGGACTAAAAAACAATACTCAGCTAACATTCATCCTTCCAGGCAGCTTGCATCCTGAAAGATGGCTGGTATCAAGGTCATGAGCTAATAGAACCAAGATTAGTGAGCTAAATGCTCAAAGGAATAGCAGTCTGAAATTGTAACTTGAACAAATGAAATCACGTTGCACTCAAGTAATGAAGCTGTGAATGTAATTTTAAGAAAACACTGAAAAGATAAATGGCCCTCTATCCAGTCCTCTAATCGCCACAATCTGCTACTCTTGGAGAGCCATTTAGGGTCTTTTTTTAATTGGTTGACTGCCAATTTAAAAAAAAAGAAATTTTGGAGTAAGATCCAGCATGCTGTCTCTGTGGTTGTACTATGCTTGTTCATATCAATTTATTTTCTGAGTTAAATGGCATTAAGTTCATAAATTTTCTTAGCCCATATTTTCTTGGTTTATGTATAATTTTAGAAAGCAATATATTAGTGTCTAAAGTTGAGTTTATACAGGGAATTAATATTATATATTCATTTTTTTTAAACTGCCAGAAATTCAGTAGCATGTTAACGCCTCCCCCCCCCAAAAAATAGATTATAATATATGTATTTTTCTCTTTAAAAAACAAACATGATCACAGAAAATATTATCCATTATTAAATAGAAAAGGAAACTGCCTGAAGGAAACTGCTGTAAAAAAACTAGGCCCTAGTTTTAGACTTTCATTCATTGGTGAAAAAATATCCTGCTGCTAAATTATAAGTTTTTATTTTAAAGTATTATTTTCAACTGTGCTTTCATTTAAAAATCAAAGCGAGCATGAGCGTGCAGTATATTTCCCAGCTTTCTTTTACAAAAATGAAAAAAAATATAGGTGAAATGTTTGCTGTTGATCCAAGTAATTTTAACTGGAAATGTCAGACACTAAATCTTGGAGTTGGGATATACAAATAATATGCTGCACAATTAATAGGGTACTATTGTCTGTATATCGCTATTTTGCTACAATTGGTTGTTTGGCCCAATAGATAACAAGGGGTCTTTCCCACATGGATCTAATGGTTAACCACTGCTTTGATACATATGCCCTGGTAGCCTTCCTCCCCCCTACTATCTCTTGTCTCCAATCCATATGTGAGACATCTTAAAATTGTTCTTAACTCTTCCACTATTTAAATAGTGTTTTCCCTTTTGAGCAGTTAATAACCCATGATACTTTTACTATGGGTACAGTATGATGCACTACACTGGCTGTTTTGTGAGTGATACTTGTAGATACCCCCCCCCCAGTGGGGGCGATATCAGCAAGTACCTCCTGGCCATGTTACTGGCCCTCCATCCAGTCCTAGAGTACTGTTGCCTAGGAACATTCTGTTCTGGACATTGGGAGAGTTTATTGGCATGGAGACCAGATGACCAATATCAACTGACCAGAGATGTCATTGTGGTGATTTGTAGTAAAGTGGGAGAAAAAAGAACTCTGTGTCTTTCCCTTCTGATTTATGGTGCAGCTCACCATTATCACGCTCAAATCAAATTTAAAATTTGAAGGATAGTGCCTATCGAGGGGGAGCTGATGTGATGGGCTACAGTGAAGTGGCAGTTTCCAAGGAAGGATGGAGTATATTCCAAAGAGAAGACCAAGATAAGAGGCAAAACAGCCTGGAGCTGGATAGGAGGCAAAAAGAAGTTGTTAAGATAGTCATTCTCTAGAATCTCTCAAGGCATATACTTTAGGGTAAGAGTAATAAAGGTTTAATCTGGGATGATTCTATCTATTGGATATAAGCAAATAAAGAACTGAAGTTTGGCTGGATTATTCTATATCATTCTTGGTCTGGGCCTGACAATTTAATTGTGACGTGACTAGACTAAACTAGAACAGATTAGAACAGAACAGAACAAAATAGAATAGAATAACAGAACAGAACAGAACACTGATTTGACTGAGTGTGGTTAAAGATAAGCAATACCAAGCATTGTAAAACAAGACAAAATCAAATCTATAAAGTGGGTCCTAAATGGAAAATTCATAACTTATTTACTAATGGTTTCCATGTTTTTATTTCAGCCATGTACAGTTTGGCTGGCTACTGTGTTAATAGTATACAGTAGCTAGAGTCTGAGGACAAAACCTCTGTAATATTCTTTTTCCTGGGAGGTGGATGTAAATCCTTGCACAGAATCAGATTCAGAGGCCCAGATCATAAAGAGTCTTCTCTCCCACTTTGCCTGCCACCCCTCCTTTCTGGGCAGCTGACCCAAAGGCTGAAAGAGGGGGCATATGTGCAGCGGGTGGGTGGGTATGAGATGGTTGAACTTGTCAAAAACATTGTGAATCGTAGCAGTGAACTGTTTTCCTACCAGTTGCCGAAGGCTTAGAAAGTGGAGGGAGGCAGCATTTGCAGCATGGGAAATCCAAACTCAGTCTTCCAGCTAAAACCAGAAGACCTGGAAGTAGGATTATGGCAAAAGTTATGAACTAAACAGGGTGGAAACTGTAAACTGGACAGGGAGTTTGACTATTCCCCCCTTTTTCATTTTCAGAAAAAGCTAGATCTGCTAAAACATATTGCCTGGCAATTATAGACTAAACTTGGAGTTTCTCCTTTTCGCATGTCATTTTTGTTTAAATTGAAAAAGGTAGAACAAGAGGAAAAGAGGAAGAAGAGGAAGTCAACAATTCTCTAAGCTCATATATCTTTCACAAATAAATCTGAGAAGGAAATAAAGTCATTTTATATATGGGCCAACTCATTGTTTCATGATGCCAGCTGTCACAAACTAAGCACAGCTCAATTTTAACTACATCTTTAATTTTCTGCTGTAAACAAGAATTTAAAAATGTCAGTCATATGGTCTACTCTAAACATGTATAGAAAACATTATGGAAAGCACATTACAGTTGGGAGATTGCACATGTCAATCAGCATTTTAGACTTTTTTTAGGAAGTTTTCTCCATGCAAAATTGGATTGGTATGTATACTTTTTTTGTTTCTTCAAATCAATCTTGAGTCCTGGCAATTGCAGCTTTCTTGGAACATTTTTCAGATGTAGTTTGCCCTTGCCTTCTTCCTAGGGCCAAGAGAGAATGACTGGCCCAAAGTCACCAACTGATTTCATGCCTATGGCAAAACTAGAACTTATGGTCACCCAGTTTCTAGCCTGATGCCTTAATCACTACACTTAATTGACTCTCCCACATGTACAATTAAAGACTTCAAAATTGCAGTATATAAAGCAAGCCTAGACTATGTACATTTCCTTTTAGATGATGGGATGCTGCAGGTAACATAGCCACCAATAGTAATTTGAAGGAATATGTATCACAAATCTCTTTGCAAATCCAAGTAGCTCAAAGCATCCTAATTCTTTTCCACACCATTATATATGTGTTTAAACATTTACCTGGCCTCATTACCTTTTCCAACAGATGGAATTAATATTCATTTATAATATATAGTTTTCATTAGTATGACTGTTTTTTTTTAGGTTCTCTTAAGTTGAAAGTGCTATGAAGGGTAGTTGAAATATTCTTGCTTTCTAAGATAATTTTTAAAGAAATGCTTTCTAAGATACCTTCATTATTAAGTCCATATAATACTCAAGCTATGCTCAATTCTTTTGCTGCATCAAATGTACAAGTTCTCCTTGAATGGGATAACTAAAGTAAAGATGAATTTAATAGTTAACAATTTTCTGTCTCTTCATAATACTTGGTATCTAATGCTTCTATATTTCCAGGCTGTGAACATCTATGGAGTTCAGCTTCCAAAAGTTTTGAATATATATATATAGGAGCCTAAGGCTTTGCAAAAATTTTCTTGTATTTCTGTGCCAGTTTCACACTATTTTGATTGAAGTCAATCATCAGCTTTATCAGTAAATAAAAGTTAATTTGGCTTATAGTAATTATGATGCCTGGGGGAACTCATGGAAAAGCCATGTATAGTCCTCTTGATGATTTCTATTAACTTCAAATGTAAGAAAACAGACAGGAGCCATCAAATGTTAGCAATCTTCCTTTTTTGTTCTACTCTAAAGAACTGATTATCTCACTGGCAGTCTATAAATTTTGCTTTGCACTCAAGATTAGAGCGAACAAGTGAAGCAATAACATGCAACACAGTTGATTATTCCAGGTCAAGGCATGTCCTTCCATTCCATATTCCTATCTACTTACCATATTTTTTGGAGTATAAGATGCACCAGAATATAAGATACACCAAGATTTTGAAGAGGCATATTTTAAAAAAAGTTTTTGCACTCTCCCCAAAATGGCCTGTTTTCAAAAAATTGGCCCTGTTTTTTTGTCAAAAAAGGGACATGAATAGCCTTTAGGAGGCTTGAAGAGTGTTCCTGGGTAAGGGGACAAAGAAATTAGCAAAAATCATTTTTGTTAAAAAAAGAAAAGAAAAAAGGACATGAATAGCTTTTAGGAGATTTGCAGAGTGCTCCTGAGAGCTGGGAGGGGGGATGAGGACAAAATGGCCATTTGTTTGCTCATTTTTGCCCTCCCCAGCCCCCAGGAGCACTCTGGAAGCCTTCTAAAGGCTATGCATGGCCATTTTTGCAAAGGGGGAGAGATTTCGAGAGGCAAAAAAATGCTGTATTCAGTGTATAAGATGCACCCAGATTTTAACCCTCTTTTATGAGGGAAAAAAGTGTGTCTTATACTCCGAAAAATATGGGTATGTTCTATAGTAACTGAGCATGCCCAGTCTTGAGTAAGCTTTTTTTTTTTTAATCTTCTACCTTATGTAACTGAAAACTTCAGGGTCTATTAATACTTTCTTCTGTGCTTAAGTACAATTTAAATGGAAGACACATTAATATGTTTGTGAAAAAAGACTCAGTCTCACATGTACATATTGTGGATATTGATTTTGCCAACCTACCACTGTCATAAATATTATTATGTATACAGTTCTCTAACAAGGCAATTTGAGAAAAATGCACACATTCAAGTTTTATCTAATGGGTTAGCAAGTAGTATGCAGAACAGAAAAGATGAGTTTTCAGTATTAGTCGCAACTAGTAAGCACACTGGTACTGAAGAGGGAATATTAGAAAAAAACTGTTGAAATACTGCTCATATTTTAATACATGTATGAGGGGAGGGAAGCATTTACTATAAACAGTCTTTTTTAGCTATGGTTCCAACGAAAATTATCTTCTATACTGTGAATAAGATTTTAAATGAAGTTCTTATTTTTCCATAGAGCACAAAAAGAAGATAATTCTTAAAAGGCTCTCACAGCTGGAATAAAATCTCTCAGTACTTATTCAAAAATATTTCTATTGTTTTTAATCATACCAAAGATCTCAGAAATATATGCAGGGTTGGAACCAATGTTTCCTTGTGGTGCCTCTAGAAGGTGAAACTTTTATTTTATGATCACCTTACCTCCTTGACATCAAGAAGTACTGTCCTGGTTTTCATGTTGCACCTTAAATTACAGTACCAATGATCAAGACTGAAGAATGTCCTTATTTGCAAATAAACTTTTGATATTCCAGATATTCCTCAAGACTTGACTATGACATCAAGCCTGGGGTAGGTGGGCGTGTCCCAGGCTACTGGAGATTTATTAGATAGCTCCATTACTGAGGTGTTGTACTCACTTTCCTTGTTTGCTTGGAGTCGGTATATATTTTTAGTTTTAATTATCTTAACTTTTAAGC
The DNA here is from genome assembly GCF_051295495.1 of Thamnophis sirtalis. Taxonomy (NCBI): domain Eukaryota; kingdom Metazoa; phylum Chordata; class Lepidosauria; order Squamata; family Natricidae; genus Thamnophis; species Thamnophis sirtalis. The sequence continues at coordinate 104,201,118 of NW_028261386.1, read as the reverse complement.
CTGACTTTTCTAGTTTTAAATGTCTATTTTTACGTATGTGCTCTTTTTACTGACTTCTGTACACTGCCAAGAGTCTCTTCTTATGAGATGGGCAGCTTAAATGTGATCAAAATAAGTAAAAAAATTACTACCATCATTTTCATTGCTAGTAAAACCATACACTTATCTCATAATAAGTAACAAAGTTCTAACTGTAAGTATGTAATAAACATTGCAGAATATTTACTTAAATGTTAGGAATTGCTTACTTTAATTTTCTATAACAGGATGAAGTTAGAATGGTCAGAATTATATAGAAGTTTAGGTGTTATTAATTTGCATTCATTGTTAGTTGCTTTAGAAGAATCAGTCTTTGCCAAGCTTGGTAGACACCTGCAAATGAACAAAAACCCAAAGTTTCCCAAGACAGATTTCAAATAAATCTAAAACCCAAGAGATTAATGTCAATTGTTCAAAAACGGCCCAGAAAATAGTACAAAATACAATATAATGATATATACAGTAAATTCTTCTAATTTTTTTGATTGCTAGGAATTCAATCAAATTCATGAAACCTGAGTTCTTGGAACCATAAAGAAACCCCAACTTCTGATAGTTACTTTGCAAGTAATGTACTAATTCTGAATAAAATCTTACCCAAGAAAGAGGCTCCTCTTATGGTAACCTGGACTTTCCGTCTTTGAGGAGTTATTTTAGGGCCTTAAGTCAAAACCCACTATCACACAATAAAATGGAATGCTAATACAATTGATTTACACTGGTGACATAGGCAGAACATTCTAAGCAATGAGTTTTTAAGATACTGGGAATGGATCATCCACAATCTATCAGCCAATAAAAGTTGAAAAAAATGCTCATAGGCTGGTGAATCATATACTGATTTCAGTGATTCTCTGCTTCAGTAGGTGGAGATCTGATTCAACTTGTTAAGATAATTGCTTTCTTCAATATTATAGCAATGGTTTATTAACAATTACAGTAGAAAACTACCAAACATAATTCTAGGTATGACTATTAAGCTTTAGATAAACATTTTTAATTGAAGTTTTTTTTTAACAGCAGTGACATGGTTTTAATTGTAGCTGTACTAATTCAGTGAAATGGGCAGCCATATACATTTGTTGAATAAATAATAAATATATATATATTTCACTCTTATGTTTCATCATTTGCAATGCCACCAGTGTTATCTTAAATATATGTATAATATTTTCCCCAGCACTTTACTAACTTTCATTTCATTTGGAGTAATTCCCCACTACCACATCATTCTAAAATATTCAGCTTAGGCAGTCTTATCTTCTCAGCATTGCTCCTTGCAGGTTTCAAGGGTGATTGCAAAGGAAAGCACAGATAAAAACATAACCAAATCCCCAATATTCTGAACTCTCTTATCTTGCTACAAGTAGTCCAGCCAAATTAATCTACTGCCCTGTTATTTATCACCATAAATATGCATTTTCCATCTCTCTGGTGAAGTTAGATTCCATCTTCAATTCATATACAGTTCATGCCTTAAAGAACTGAAGTGAAAACCTATTTCTTTTTCATGTTCATAGAATTTCCTCATCCATTCCTTTGGATTATGGGGGGAAAACAGTGCTTTCACCAGGCACTTTTCAGCTAAAAGAAAGTAATAAGCATCAAAACAAAAATTTCACATAGAGAAATATCACACAACATTGTAGGTCATTTATGAAAATAAATGACTAACAGATATGTAGGCAGACTTCATAACTGTATTACAAATATAGTTAAATTCATATTTTTATTTTACCATATAGTTTTACTTTCCTCAAAAGCAGTAGAGAAAGAAACATATGTCTGCCATATAATCACAGTAAAATACACTTTCATGAGACAGCTACTGTACAAACAATATCTATCTATTCATTCAGTTCTCCCCTCCTTTATTTCTTCCTTTCCTTCCCTGGTTTCTTCCAAAGAATCTTAGGAATTGTAGTGCTATATAAAAGTTGAATAAATCTGCAATGGCTCTTCTCACAGAGATAGAATTTCCAAGGTTTACTATATAAAGAGAATAGTAAATTAATCAGTTTATTTCCTCTGTATTTTCTGATGATACCCATTCACATTTAAGAAGTTTATCCCATTTATCTCAAACATTACTGTGACTGAACTTGTGTGAGCCTAGTTTCTGTCAAAGTTCAAGAAAGGGTGAGAGAAATGAAGAGGTCTAGAATTTTAGCTAATCCAGATACCACTTCACTATTGTCCTATTTTGTGCTGCACTATCTGTCACAGTAGTACAAACACTCCATTTTGATCCAAAGGGCCTCAACAGAACTTTATTTTCTTACAGATTGAGAGGGTGTTTTATAATCCTAAGGGATCTTCTTAGAGACTAGAGGATGGTAATTCAAGTATATTGACAATCATAGTCCTGTAATTGTATATATCATTACAGAAAGATAATCAGAGAAAGCAATATTTATCTGTTAAAATATGAATCCTGCCTTCGCATCAGAATTCAAGGCAGTGGTTGTATTCCCCCCATCCTTCCCACAATAACAATCTTATGAGATAAGATGGATGATGAATTGGCTCAAAATCAGCCAGTGAATTTCATTGGCTGAGGGCAAACGTGAACTGGGTGTCTCTATATTTTAGCCACCACATGACAATAGCTTAGATCTCTGCTTCTGCCTCATCTTCAGTCTCTGTTTATACACAAATTATTGTACTTGTGTGCATTACTAAATACTTCTTCATTGTCCTTAGAGAAACAACAGAAAATTACTCTTGCCTTTAAATATTCATTGCATGGAAGCAATATTTTAATTGACTTCTGTAATAATAAAAACAATAACCCTCATCTTTTCCTTTCATGAAAATACAAGGAATGATGATTTATGAGTTATTAAACAAACAGTGTCAACCAAAGTGCTATCTATGTATCTGAATTAAACTATTTTATTAGTTGGGCTGTGTAGATTGGGCTTGAACTGCTTCATGCAGACACTTCATGCACCTGAAGCAATATCCTTCCACAAAGCATCAAGGCACAGTCCCTCAGATCTGATTGGCTATCTCAGTTTGATAAAAAAGGGCTTCTTGCATGTTCAGAAGATACTCCTATTGGGTGAAATAATATGTACAGATGCTTTGCAGAGTTGTTTCAAAAGGGCATTTTCAGCAACCTTCCCATTGAAGTGAAGTATCTTCCAAAGATTTATATAGTTATCAGTGTTTCTTCTAGATTTATAGCTAGCTATTACTGGAAGGCCAATTGTTGTAAGACTGAGTGTGTTTTAGTAGTGTGCCCTTGGGAGACCAAATCTTGGTTGGCTGAAGTCATGGAGGTGAAAATAAAGTGAAGACACATTTGTTCATATTTTTTTATCCATTTCTTGTTTAGTGTGGATGGGGTAGAATGGGATGGAGTGATGGGGTTTATATATTTCATTTCACCTCATGTCAGCTCAGGTACCTGATCAACTTTGGAAATGTAATCCAGTATCATAAAGTGGCCCCATCGCAGTCTAGGGGCCACATTACCCCAGAAATGATTCAATATAATTCCTGAATTGTAACAAAACTCCTCCCACAATATAACATTAGAGAAGCATAAACGGCTGTTTGTGTTTTGCATCTGCATGGACTCCTATATATAGGCACACTTGAGTTTGATAAGGAGATAAAGAATGTTCACATTTCATAGAAATCTGTTCAATTGTTTTTGAGCTATAATTCATTATGTCCAATGTTTTGTAAGGAATGTTGATACTCCTTCTGGCATGTGGTAGAACTGATTGCTATGGCTAAGGAGGAAGAGTAAGGAATTTATTCTTTCAGCAATAAATTAAAATTGTCCAAATCAGTTAACACCGTTTGCAAAACCATTTATTACTAAAATCCAGGAAAAGCTACCCCAGGCAATACTGAATGCATAAGCACCTCTCTCAAAACCCAAGAATTCCTCCCTCCAACTTCAAAAACTAGGATTGGGCCAAACAAAAGTACCTTGATTTCAAGAGTCACTGAAGATGGAGATGGACTTGTGGGTTTCTGACTCCAGGATTTCCTCCTCTCCTTTATTTCAGAGAAATGGCTTGTTCCAAATAGTGCCCATTTGGGCTTTGGTTTATAATTCAATGCATTCTCTTATTGGGTTTTTATGAGACTGGGATTTCAGTATATCTGGCTGACTTTGCAAATATCTGGTTATGAAGAGATACTGAAAAGATGAACACATGGGTTCTCTCTCTCTTGTTGACCTCAGAAGAAAGAAGTTGAGGAATTCTATGTCCCAGAAGCTGTAAAAAGATGCATTGGATATCAAAAATAGCTTAACATTATATAAGCACTTTCCATAGAAACAAGAACAATGTTATTAATCTGTAGAGTCTAGAGAATCTGAAACATTTCATAAGTTACAAGGTGTTCATAAATGGACATGGAGTTATTTTTGAAAACAAAATATGTCTTAACGATTTATTTTTTGCATGCATTTTCAGTCTTCTTTTAGTTTTGTTTCGTCTCTGAGGACATGATTGTAGGATGGTATCTATTTTAAAAATATTTCTTATTGCTATTCTTTTACATGTGTGATATCCTTATTCTCTTCCCCATTGTCTAAATGTCATATTTATAAATAAACACACGCACACTCAAATACACACACAAATGTGCGCGCACACACGGGCATGTGTGCACACAAATACCATATGTCAATAATTAGACTTAAAGCCTGGAGTTATGAAAATATGTCTTTTGGGAATGTGATTTTTACAATTTGGAAAAGATGGACAAAGTTTTCAGTTCTTCAGTCAAGTAGGAGACAAAGAAATTCCTGTCCTATTAGTGACAGAAGGAGAGAAGAAGCAGTTATTGCTACATCTGCATGACCTCTCACCTTTAGTAAAGCTCAAGTATGCCTTACTAAATATTTTTTAAAGTTGCATCCTCTTGATTCATCTTTTGTCTCAGCTCCAGGCCATACCTGAGGCTTCCTAACAGGGGTGGGTTCCTGTCAGTTCTAACCTCTTCTATTGAAGAGGTTCCACAAATCTACAGTGCTGTTTAGAACTGGTTCCAGCTCCCTCCTCCCGCTCTTCCGCACATCATCAAGATGAAGAGCGAGAGGAGGAATTCTGGGAGTTGAAGTCCACAAGTCTTAAAGCTATCAAGTTTGAACACCCCTGGGTTTTTTTCTAAAGGGTTAGGGGTGCAAGGGTCTTGTGACCTGACAGCTTTAAGACTTGCATGCTTCAAATGCCAGAGTTTCTGAGCCAACATTTTGGTTGGTAAGCAAGCGCGTGGTTAAGTGAGTTTCACCACATTTTACAAGTTGGCCATGCCCATCTAGTCACATGATTGCCAAGCCACTCCCATTCGGTCACATGGCTGACAAGCCACTCCCACCCAGTCACATGGCCGGCAAGCCACTCCCACAAAGCAGGCCACATCTATAGAAGAAGTTCTAAAAAAATTTGAAACCCACTACTGCTTCATAAATTCAGAACTATCTCCTCTCAGAAGCAACTATGCTTATGACTTGCAGGGTCTGGGATCTTTACAATCCCTATTAGCCAATTTTGACAAGTCATTGGCATTTGAGGGAAGGAGCTACCAATTAGGATATATTTTTCTTCATGTGCTGACATTCTGTCATCTACTCTATAGATCAGATTTTGCAAGTGATCATTGGGGGTGGGGCAAGTGCTTTTCATAAAGTAGGAATGGAAAACCCAATCATCCTCCAGTCAGAATAAGAGAAATGGCTAAAACCCAATAGAGCCATCTGCCAGAACTCAAAAGCTCCTCTATGGTGTGTATATGGAAAGTATATGGTACATGTCTTTCCTCTGCACAGGTAAATCCCAAACTGCTTCATTTTAACATGCCCCAATAGCAAATAGAACAACACCATTCCATGGTTTGATTAATGTAGTAGAATATAAATTAGTTATGAGAACAAATGAAATACTGTGTGCCAACTCATGAACTACGGGAAAACATGCTAAATAACCTGTCTGGATGTGCCCTATACCTGCTTATCTTGTATTTTTACCAATATTTATTGAATGTATCATCTTTCTACCACAACAGACATGAACGGATCTATAGTATCTTTTTCCACTTTCCAAGTTGTGATTTGGTAGCCTTGCAAGACAACTTCCCATCCATGAATGAATCCTATGGAATGCAAGGGGATATGTTTTCTTAACAAATGAGCTCCTTTATTACGAACAGAGACCAGCAGCTCTGCAAGAATTGGAATGTCCACACCATAAAATAATAAACAATATATAATAAAACAGATATTAGCATAATAAAATATAACAATATAAAATAGGATTGTTGAGAGCCGGATTGTTGGCTGGTCAGGAGACCTTTTGTTATCTCATGCAGCACCACCATATTGGTGCTGCAGCAGTTTTCTTCCCTTATGGTTATAGCTAGATGTTTGCCCAAAACTAACAGGGTGAGAAAAACTCAGCTGGATATCCAGGGACATTCCCTAACATGCAGTATAATTTTAGTCTGTTAAGACCTCCCTTAGGTCATAGATTAGTAGATTATTTGGGGTACAACAGATCATGCCTGGCTAGTTCAATGACATAGGCAAGTACGCTTATTAAATCTTCCATCCTATTTTTTATATAAAGTTTTGTTACAAATTTGCAAGGGATGTATTTTCTCAGGGTAGAAATGTAAAGCTAATGAAAAAAAAATGTAGGTTTCACTTTTCAGTTACTCTATTATTGATGTTCCTGGTCTATTGGCTGCATTAAATAATATTTTTTGCTCATGCTCTCACAAGTAATTAAGTATTGTGAAAATATCTACAGACACCTCACATCCGGGACATAAATTGTTTCAACTTCTACCCTCAAAATGACACTACAGGGCACTGTACCCCAGAACAACTAGACATAAGGATAGTTTTTTTCCTGAATGCCATCACTCTTCTAAACAACTAATCTCCACAACAGTGTCAAACTATTTTCTAAGACTGTATTACTATTCTTCTTCTCTTCCTTCCTGTTACCTATCTCCTCTCACTTATGACTATAACCTTGTTGCTTGTATCTCTATGATTTACATTGTTTTATTTGTTTCCTAGTATGATTTGATTGCTTATTTAGTAACCTACGATTATCATTGTGTTGTATCTTACAATTCTTGATGAATGTATTTTTTCTTTCTATGTACACTAAGAGCATATGCACCAAAGACAAATTCCTTGTGTGTCCAATCACACTTGGCCAATTAAGAATTCTATTCTATTCTATTCTAAAGTTGCTAAATAAAAAATGTAGATGAAATATAAAACAATATTTTTTTAAATTAATTAATTTACTGAAGTGGTGGTAGAGTTCTGAAACTAAAAAGAAAAGAAAAGCTGGTGTTCAGATTAATAACATAACAATAATTCCAGGTAACGTACATAGCACAGCTCAATGTTTCACTGCATAGTCATCATTTTATATATTACCCTACATGCAAAAAAAATGCCCAGGGTTTTTATTTTGTTTTTTAACACATCTACAAGACTTTTTCCTTTCTTAAATGTCTCTCTTCCCATTTTTAAGAGAAGAAACTTATATGTGACTGAATGACAGGAAGTTGGATGGTGGGAAAATTTAATTCCCCTGATGTCATCATTTTCAAATGTATTATAGCAGACCAGTCTCACATCAAGTGTCCCTTTGAAGATTTTCTGCCACAGAGAATAAAAATAGAATAGTTTGACAGTCTAGTCAAGATACAACTGAGAAGGAAAACATTGCAGAACGAAGAGAATGATAGCTCTACAACTATTAAGGAAATCCATGGCTTTTATCTTACTTCTATCATGAATACATCCCTCAGCAATAATTTGAGCTACAATTTGGTACAGAAGATCTTTTAAACTTCTCAATTACATTTGTGGACAGAGATATGGGTGAACAACTTCCTTGAATTTTTCAAGGTTAAAAAAAAGTTGATGTCCAACAATTTCTCAAGAAAAAGACTTCTTAGTCATAAAAGTACTATTGCTAAAAATGCCCAATAGGAAGTGTTTCCTAATGAGGTCTTCCTTGGGATTTAATAAAAGAATAGGAAGCCAAGAAGCTGTATAGGAGGCTGTAGAATTATTGGAGAGATGATAGAACAGAGAAAGACAGCTGTGACATCTATAACAAGCCATAATGTCATAGCCAAAATGTTGAAGATGTGTCATGTCATGGACCAATTATGTAACACCATTAGTCTGACACAAGTACTTCAGTCATATCATTTGTCTGATAATTGGCAAGTAGTTATTTGTGTGCCCCAATCACCTTGTAGGATGCCTATGATTATGGAAGTTTGGTGGAAATTACATGTGTGTAATCATGTGAATAATATAAATTGGATCATATCATGATTCCATGATGCAAATAATATACAGTATAAATTGCATTATTTTCATGATGATATCATGACATATATAGCAATAGCAGTTAGACTTATATACCGCTTCATAGGGCTTTCAGCCCCCTCTAAGTGGTTTACAGAGTCAGCATATTGCCCCCAACAACAATCTGGGTCCTCATTTTACCCACCTCGGAAGGATGGAAGGCTGAGTAAGCCCTGAGCCGGTGAGATTTGAACAGCCAAACTGCAGAACTTCAATCAGCTGAAGTAGCCTGCAGTGCTGCATTTAACCACTGCGCCACCTCGGCTCTATAAGTAATATAATATAAGTAATATAATATTACTTGCTTCCCTTGCCTCACTTGTAGAAACCTATAACCCCATCCATTCTCCCATACTCTCTTCTTTTTTGAAAAATATCTAAAGCAAATTATTTTCCATCAAACTGAGAACTGGTGGAATTCTTTTAGCAGAGGTGATATTCAACACATTCTGACCAGTTCTGGAGAACCAGTAGCAGAAATTTTGTGTAGTTCAGAGAACTGGCAAATACCACCTCTGACTGGCCCTGCCCCCATCTATTCTCTGCCTCCTGAGTCCTAGCTGATCGGGAGGAAATGGGGATTTTGCAGTAACCTTCCCCTGGAGTGGGGAGGAGATTGAGATTTTACAGTATCCTTCCCCTGCCATGCCCACCAAGCCACGACAACAGAACCTATAGTAAAAAAAAATGATTCCCACCAATGTCTTTTACCCACCACTAGTCTCCACACTGGCAATATGGAGGCTAATAATACTGATTTATAGGATTGCTGGATTTGGTCTAATGTATGTGAACAAAATACTTTGTACACTTCAAATAACAATGCCAATTCTTTTAAATATTCATTTATTATTTCTAAAGAAGCTGAAATGAAAAATGTTAGAAAAGGATTTTTTTAAAAAAAATAAAGACATAATTAATAATGCTAAAGAGCTGTGTGGATAGCATACAGTATTTCAGGCTAACCGTGCTCACATTGCCAGGAGTTCAAATCTTTCAATCCTTACTGGCTCAAGGTTGACTCAGCCTTCTAACCTTCTGAAGTCCATAAAATGAGGACCCAGATTGTTAGGTGCAATATGCTGACTCTGTAAACCACTTAGAGAGGGTGTAAAGCACAGTGAACCAGTATATAAGTCTAAGTGCTATTTGGCACTTTAAGAATGGTCAGATTGAATGTGATGTGATTCATATCCTTAACCCTTGCTTAGCTCTTTTTATTTTAAATACACATCTTACCATAGTGTTTAAAACTGTGACCTGATTATCATTGTGCACAAAGTGTCTCCATCACTGATGGACAAGTCCAAATCTCTTTCTCATTTTGTTATGCTTATTGTAAAATGAACTTGTGCTGAATTGAAGAGAAGACCAACCTCCATCTTCCATTCAAACATAGGTCTAAATATCATACAGTAGATCACAGTATCTTTTCCACCCTTGACTAGATTTGAACGGAAAGATATACCATGTTTCCCTGAATAAGGGTCTTATTTTCTTTTGACCCCTGAAATAAACACTTGGCCTTATTTTGGGGGAGGTCTTATTATTTTTAAGGTGTAGGAGGCAGTGAGCGCGGCCACTTCATGACTGCTGCTGTGTTGCAATATTTTCAGGGAGGGCTTATTTTTGGGGAAGGGCTTATTTTAGCACATGCACTCAAAAGCCCGATTGGGCCTATTATCCGGGGAGGGTTTATTTTCAGGGAAACAGGGTAGAACGCTGCAAAACAACAGTGTTTCTGAACACTTCATGTGTTTTGTTATGTAAGAGACAGCAAAGCCTTCACTAGCTAAGCAAACTCATCCCTTCTGAACAAAAAATGTTCCTGAAATAGGCAGGAAAAGAAGGAAATGCAGATGGATACTGATCTTGGTAAGGTTCTGTTCTTTTAAAGTAAGCAAAAGGAAAGCAAGGCAGCTTGACACAGACCAGGACAAAGGGGGAGAGAGAGAGATTCCAAGTTCTCTTCTTTCACAGTTCTTTTGGCAATGAGTCTATGGAAACACATGAACTTTTACATATATATGTTGAGAAAGATGAGTTCCTGCAAAAGAAGAAAAAAATGCTCAATGAGATTAGCAGGGGAGATCTTCACTGCTGGGATTCCCACCACTCTGTTTGCTCATCTGGAAGGAATCTAGCTCTGCTGTTTATATTTGATTAATAGCATTTTAACATACACCACCAAATTTAATACTTATTCAGTGAGAAAAGATAGTTATATTTCCACTTGGGGAAAAAAAACCACTGGGCACTGGCTTCTATAAAATGGGTCAAGGACATAGCCAGGAGAACATTGTGTAGATTTTTTAACATTAAAATTAATTTTCTTTAATATAGTTAAATTATACCATTAGTAGTTATACTACTGAGGTTGTGTGTCCCCATTGTGATGCAGGTCATTTGGGTTTATATTTGCATCTACGATGAGAGAGAAAGAGAGAGAGAGAGAGGGGGGGGGGACTCTTGCCTGCCCACTCGGGCTCTTAGGGCCCCAACAGGAAGCAGTTGTTGGACCTAAGCAGCCACCATGAGAAAGAGTTGGCAAAACAGCTGGCTCAGTTCATATTAGATCTGACCAAGAAGGGGGCTCAGCAGAAGCACCTTTCTGAGGACTATGAGCATAGGCTTTCCATTCAGAGGGAAAACTTGTGGGAGTGCAAGGCCAGGCTCAGTAGACTGAGATTGTCAGCCAGTTCCAGGCTATCATGCAGTCCCACTGGAACAAGGTCCTCCAGCTCTTCGTCACCAGCAGCACTTCCCTCCAGCCTTTGCCCAAAGCCCCGTACCAGAAAGCTGAAGCAAATCCCAAGTTGGAATTTCTTCCCCCCTCAGACCCGCACAAAAAGACCCAAAAGTGGAGACTCTCTGCAACAACACAAACATTCATTGCATGTATCTGGCCCAGAGGCCATAGTTGAGGACTCCTAATTTAGTGTAATATAAAAAATGCAAATAATTTTTTTGTGGAGCACCAAAATTTTCTAGTGGAACATCAGTGGTCCACAGACAACCAGTTGGTGACTGCTGTTTCAGAAAAGAGACATCTGTCTGGAGGCATTACTGCTTAAAAGACTTTTCAGACTTTCAAGTCGGCCTTGAAAGTTTCTCCCCTAATTACCAAAACGTGCCACGTGAAAACTGCCTGGCTACTCATGATTTTTGAGAACTTTGGCAATATATTTGACTAGGTAATTCTGTATTATCTAATTTTCTTCCTCCTCCTCCTCCTCCTCCTCCTCCTCCTCCTCCTCCTCCTCCTCCTCCTCCTCCTCCTCCTCCTCCTCCTTCTTCTTCTTCCAATTATATGCTGATACTTTGCTCCACAGGCCCTTCTAATCCATACCTGAATGTAAATACAAGAATCTGAGTGCAAACAATGTACTTAATTATTAATACAGTCTCAACTCCACAATCCATTTCCTCTAACATCATTGCCATAATGTGTCAGTGGGATTTGCATACAGATGAGCATTTAGAAGAACTCAGAAACTGATGTGGAGATGTGAAGTTTGGACAATTTCCTCAGTAGGAATATTCGATTATTTTACTTTAAGTAGAGCTATTAGACTTATGTGGATTGGGAGTCTGTCTACTTTTCTGACTTCAGCAAGACTTCAGATTGTGGTGCCTGCAAATCCTCCCCCCTCTCCCCTTGCTGAGTTTTCAATATTTGGGCTGGAGAAGAAAAATGAGCAAGTCTACTATTTCCCTGAAAATGTATGTGGTCTATATTCTGATGTGCTACTTCACTCATCACTCAGTAACTGTAGTAATGACCCAACAGCTGGCTTTGACTTTTACAAATAGATGTATAATCTTTCTCTTAAAATAATTCCAGCAGTAAGAGCTGGAATTATTTAAAAAAATAGAAAAAAGAAAGAGGTCATATGCTGAGGGTCAGTGGCAAAAAGCCCTCTTGGCATATTAAAAAAAAACCTAGAAAGTTTCAATTTACTTTCCAAATGAAAACCCTGGCCTACCCCAAAGTTGAGTTCCATTACAAGACATCTGACTATTGAAGGCTGCTGTCACAGCTGTCCAGCAGTGCAGCTGCAAAGAGCTTCCTGCCAAGGGGGCAACATGGGTCCACAGGAAGAAATGTTCCTTTCCTCTTTCAATCTGTTTTCAACTATAAAGGAAGACACAGCCTACACGCCTACACAATATCTGCCTGCCCAGCAGTTTGGCTTCTCCTGTAGTAAAGCTCTGAGTAACATTTAAACAATGTGTGTCCCGGGAGGATCAAATCATTCACAAGAGTTTTCAAAAAGGAAGAGGCCCTTGGCTTGCCATAACGCTGCTCTGAAAAAGGAGCACAGTATTAATGTGTTGCAGTTCTTATCCTTTTATCCAACAGCTGGTATTTCTGAGAATATGCATAAAACTGCATAACAAAGTATGTACATTTTCAAGGACTTGGGAGATATGCCAAGAATTGATCCTCACCTTTTCTCTTTCCTAATGTTCTAATGTAGGCCATGTTGGAAGTGTGACCTATCACTTCATCAACAGTTCATCCTGAAATCATCAGGTAGCTTACAACAAGAGGCAGGAAACCTAGTCCAGAGATCATCAAAGAGTCAACAAAACCATGTAGCCAATATTTCAGTCTAGCAGGCACAATCAGACCACAGTCTGGTAAGACAGAGATTTGGAGCAATGTTAAAGATAGCAGAGCACCAAAAATGCATATGCAAAATAAGGACATGGTTTTCAGCACACTTCTGTATGAAGAGCTTTGTACAAAAGATTTCCAACCTCCGCTGCAGTGCAGATGGCACATATATAATTCAGCTCAGAATGCAGGAGCACAGGGACTCTTAAACAGACCAAGACTTTCAGAAAGCTTTTGTTATGGTTGTGCAGTATCTGCCTCTCAGCTTATTTTTTTTAAACAGCAACACTTTTCCTAGAGGTTATTTGGCTGAATCTGGGTTAGGACTTTTTATGCTCACAGAAAATCATTCTTTCTTTCTGGCTGTGCTGAGCATTGGTTCAATTCAGACTTACTTACCTTATTTGTAAAGCATATTTGTTTGCTGCTGAAATCAGAAATGACTCTCAGAGGCTCACTTAGAAAAATGCAATATAAAACAAATGCCAAACACACACACAAAAACCCCCAACAACAATTCTACAAGAGTAGAAATAAAATAAGAACAAGAATGCCAATAGCTTTGAAAAACCTCCATCTTTAGGAGCTTGCAGAAATCCAGCAAAGAAGAAACCAGCCTGATTTCTGCAAGGAAGCTGTTCCACAATGTTGGCACTGCAACAAAAAAGCAGCTCTTCTTCTTCCCAAAGTGTGATATTTTATCAATTTATCTCTGCTAGATCTCATTAGTTCAGCCAAAATGACTCTCCCATCTCCTCCATATCTACTGATCTTCAAGAAAGTCTAGGATTTGATCAGTCTTTGGATGCTGATATGAGAATACTATAAGGGACGTGATGGCTCAGTGGCTAAGACACTGAGCTTGTTGATCAGAAAGGTTGGCAGTTTGGTGGTTTGAATCCCTAGCGCTGTGTAATGGGGTGAGCTCCCATTACTTGTCCCAGCTTCTGCCAACCTAGCAGTTCAAAAGCATGTAAAGATGCAAGTAGAAAAATAGGGTCCACCATTGGTGGGAAGGTAACAGCGTTCTGTGTGCCTTTGGCATTTAGTCATGCCGGCCCCATGACCATGGAAATGTCTTCGGACGGCTCTTCATCTTTGAAACTGAGATGAGCACCGCCTTCTAGAGTTGGGAACAACTAGCACATAAAGTGTGAGGGGAACCTTTGCCTTTTTATGAGAATGCTGTAGGTATAATCAAGTAGGGAACAGACATAGAAAAATGTATGAACACTGGTAATGAGATCTTGGCAATTCAATTGGCAATGAGATCTTGGCCAAACAATTCAAAATATTATTGTAATGGGCTATAAGAGTAATTTAAAGGAATAAGAGGAAATCACAACCAAGACAATGGTCAGATAAAATAAATTTGTGTCCAAGGAAGAAATGTAATTTGAGAAAATGTCTCTGGCTTGATCTCCCTAGTTCTCTTGAAGATAAAAGGAAGGGGGAGGGGAGTCACCATCTGTTACTGTAATTATATAATAAAGGTAGTATTAGCATTTATAACTTTGGTTTCCTTGTCTGGTCTACCTTAAAGTTCTGACAATAACTTAGGCCCTAATCTACCCTTCTATCCCATTGTGCCCCCAGAAGAAACCCCACATTTCCATTTTGTATTTTCATGGGCAACTGGATATATTTCCAAATGAAGCTTTCAGCTGCAGCTATCTACCATTCATAATGTCTAACCATTCCTTTGCAAGATCCAGTGTCATTCTGGAAAAAAAAAAGCTCAGAACTGATATTTTGCTTTGTAACATGTCAAGCTCCCATTTAATTTTTTAAGTTAAAATACTCCGTAAAAAACCTCAGGATTGATCTTAGGAGATACTTGGGAAGTGAACCTCTTTTTAAAAAAAGTTTTTTTTCCATTTTTATATCATATAATTACACGTAGACCAACAACATTTTGTATTATTAAATGTTTATATCAATTCATCTTACCAACAACTCCAAAAAACCAATTGTTGGCTCTTCTGCTCTCCATACACCATATTTGTACTTTATCCATCACTTTCTCCTCCCTCTCTCCTCCCCCTCCCTCCCTCCATTTTGGACATCAACCTCTTGATGTCCATAAGCACCATTCTATCCCAACTGTTGAACATACAACACATATTTATCACAACGAGCTTCTAGACATGAACATTGTAAATTTCAACAAGATTTTTGAATGTGGGTTAAAAAATATAAAGTAGTAGTCCACCAATACTGTTATTCCATATATTGTTCAGTGTCCAGCAAGGTTTCCTTCTATAAATTTAAAAATTCTTTTTTAAAAATTATTTGCTCTCCTATGGTACCTTCCTTAGAGAATCAATCTAAATTATCATGTTTCCTTTTAAATCTCCACTGATTAAGCTACTTAGTTTTAGGTCTTATCTTGTCAGCTACAAATTAGTGTCTAACAGTCCAGCAGCTTACAAGATTACCTTCTCACTTTGGTAATTTTTAGAGTCTTGAACAAGTATTGAGACAGATTTAATCAATGGAAACACTTTCTACTCCATAGTATTCCCGGATAACAAGTTCCTGAGATAATTTCTCAATGAGAAGAAAATATCTTCTAGTTTGACCAGAAGTAATAGTTTCTGCAGGAAATACTGAGAAGTTTCATAGCCACATGCTTTAACAAATCAACCTCATTAGCACATCCTAGACTAAAAAGAAATCAAAACACAATGTTTGATTTATGTATGTCTCCAAGTTTTGGTACTACAGTTATGTATTAAAAGATGAAACCATCATGGCTGCACAAAGAATTCTCTAACAAATTGAGTGACAAAAAGTACAAGTATAAAGAAAATGGAAAGAGGGAATGGAATATCAGCAAATAGCTCAAATATGCAAGGATGGAGTTAGAAAAGCTAAAGCTCAGAATGAACAAATGCTTCCAACAAATGCAAACAATAACAACAACAAAATTTAATTTCAACATGTAACAAAAATGTCAAGGAAATGATTGATCCACTAATTGGAAAAGATGGCTAGAAGGTGATGGGCAACAGGGAGAAAACAGAACTACCTCTTTTTTGCCTCTATCTTCATGCAAAAGGAAAAAATAATCCAATCTACCGAAAGCAACACTGTGGGAGACAGAGTGGGAATGCAAGTCAAAATAGGCAAGAAGTTGGTTAGAAAATACCTATCCACTCTAGATTAATTCAAATTGCCAGGTCCAGATCATTTATATCCCAGGTCCTGAAAGAGCTAGCAGTTGTAATCTTGGAACCACTGAACAAAATCTTTCACAGCTCCTGTAGCACAGGGGAATTGCCAGAGGACTGGAAAATCACCTTATAGCAATAGCAATAGCAATAGCAGTAGACTTATATACCGCTTCATAGGCCTTTCAGGCCTCTCTAAGCGGTTTACAGAGAGTCAGCGTATTGCCCCCAACAATCTGGGTCCTCATTTTACCCACCTCGGAAGGATGGAAGGCTGAGTCAACCCTGAGCCGGTGAGATTTGAACCGCTGACCTGCTGATCTAGCAGTAGCCTGCAGTGCTGCATTTAACCACTGCGCCACCTTGGCTCTTGACATCAATACCTGGAAAAATCCTGGAAAAGATCATCTAGCAGTGGATTCTTGAGCTTCTAGAAATGACCAAAGTGATTACCAGAAGCCAGCATCGGTTGTTAAAAACACATCTTATTTCCTTCTTTAATAAAGTGACTAAATCAGTGGATCAGGAAGATGTGAATATGGTATACTTAGACTTCAGTAAGGCATTTGATAAAGTAGTCTACTTCTTGATAAGATGTAGGGTAGACATTATCACCACTATATGGATTCACAGTTGACTGACCAAGAGCACTCAGTATGTAGTCCTAAATAGACACATTTTCATGGAGGAAAGCATGCAGTGAGGTCCCTCAAGCTTCTGTTTTTGGGTCAGTACTTGTTAATATCTTCATAAATGATCTATATGAGGGGATAGAAAGGAAGCTTATCAAATTTGCAGAGTTCAGGATAAATAAATTGTACCAGGAATGATTAAAAGAACTAGGTATGCCTAACCTAATGAAAAGAAGAATTAGGGGTGATATGATAACTGTCTTTTGGTAAATGGCAGGCTGCCACAGAGAAGAGAGGTTGTCTTATTCTTTAAAGCTCCTGAGGGATAACAAGCAATGGGTGGAAGCTCATTAAAGAGAGATCCAACCTGGAATTAAGGAAAAAATTCCCAACAGTGGAAACAATGGAATAGTTTACCACCTGGAATTGTTGGTGATCAATCACTGGAGATTTTCAAGAAAAGATTTGACAACCATTTGTCCAGAGTGATAAAATGTTTTTCTGCTATGGTCACGGGGCTGGATTAGAAGACCTCCATAAATTTTATGGAGGTCTTCTAAATTTTCTAATCAAATTATGCCAGCAAATCTGAAGAACAATCCAGTGGCCAAAAGTTTGTAAGAGGTAAGTTTGCATAACAATATGAAAGAAAAATATAAGCAAAATAATATTTAGGGTCATGCAATGAAGATAAAGAGACTTAGATGGAATGGTAAATGCCAGATGTTCAAGATGACTTTAGAGAAGGCCACAAGACATGAGTGTAATACATCCTAGATAATTGAAAGCAGTAAAGTCTACCCCAAAGAGGTCAATTTGTGAATTATTGATTATAGAAATAACTCTGCATAAACAATGCCAAGCTGGACAATGTCTCTATTGATTTATGTCCTTTAGCATACCAATTCAAGGCTGGAAATCCTACTGAGTTCAGAGATGTTTTGGGAGACTTTTCTTCTTTTTCTAAGTCAATTTCCATCTTTGATGTTTTTACAGATTTTGTTGTAATAATACTTCTTGTCTCTTTCTGCAATTCTTTGTTAAGTACTTTCCTGACATCTTTGTTTTTCCTGGTCTTGTCTTGCCTTCTGTTCCTGGCAATTCCTACCATTTTTTCTGGTTTTCTTGTTGTATTCTTTGATCCTTTGCAGTCACTTTTCATACTCAACCTTAACAACTTCTTTGATTTTATTCCACAGTCCCTCTGGCTCTCTATCAATGAGGTTCAGGACTTCCATTCCTGATATTCTCATTGAAAATGATAATTATATGCTGAAGATCATGTACTGGAAACTGAGTTAGCTTGTACTGGATCTCCTCCCCTATCAGCTACCAAAACGAACTTTTTTTATTATAATTGATCTCTTCCACTTCTTTGTATGAATAATTTGATTTAGTTGTATTCATATATAAAGATCTTGTTTAGATTATTGGAAGACTATTAGCAATGAAACAATCATTTGGATTGACAGAAACCATTAAGTCTGTCTCTTGCTTCCATTCTTATGCCATCCAGCTCAACTATGTTTTCTTCTTTATTATTATTGTCTTTCCAGTCTCCAAAAACAATCAATATATCTTGCTTGCGTGTTCTGCTGATTTCAGAACCTGGCCATAACACTTTCTCTCTCCTTTGCATCAGTGGTTGGAGCACAAACCTGTTTAATTATCATGTTAAAGGGTTTTGGTGAAGTCTAATTGAAGTTATTCAATCACCTTATGTAAGTGCTATTTTTGCTTCCTTCCTGACTAAGAAAATGATGTTATTCCTTCTTTTTTTGCTTTTTTTAATGTCCTGATGATAATAAAGGAGAATATTTGCAACTCAGGGTTGGCATGAGAAGTCCTTGATGTTCTTTAAGCTTGCTTGTTTCCTTGCAGATATTCCATTACTCAAACTAGGTAACATCATTAGTGTCTTGCAGAAACATCAGCAAGAAAGTAAGAATGTTCTGATCTTCTTCTGACTGAAAATGTCTATTCCCATCTATTTCTGTTTGCTCATGCCTGAGATGCCGGTGTTGACTTGAGTCACTTCATATTTCCTTCTATTGAATTAACCCATGTTAATGCTTCATATGGTCCATGTTTGCTGTGTATTTCTGTCTTTGCAGCTTTGGTTTTCCTTTTCTTTATGAATTCATCAGCCACTAGATACCCTGGAGGCTGACTTCATAAAGACTACCAGCCTTCCAAAAGATCCTCACATATCCTAGTTAACATGTTGAGCCATTTGATCTCAGGACCCCATTATCCAATACTATATCTTCAAACACTTCATACTGCCTTTCCATATGACTTATTGGTAAAACCATGCCATTTACCACTTCCTTCTCCTGAGCAATATAAGTAATTTCTTTGCTATTGCCACTAAAATAATCACCCAGCTCCAGCATCTTCATATATTGCTGCTGCCTTGATACCTGTTTGCTTTAGCTAGGTAGCAAGGATTCATGCTGCCTTGGGTGATTCTGCTCAGGAAATATATTAATGTCATGCACTCCTAATATTCTTTATGCATCCCCTCAGGAATATCTCTGGCCTCATGATGAAGCAGCATAACAGGAATTGGGATGAGGGATTTTTAAATTATATTATATTATATTATATTATATTGTATTGTATTGTATTGTATTGTATTGTATTGCATTGCATTGCATTGCATTGCATTGCATTGCATTACTATACCACACCACACCACACCACACCACACCACACCACACCACACCACACCACACCACACCACACCACACCACACCACACCACATTATATTATATTATATTATATTATATTATATTATATTATATTATATTATATTATATTATATTATATTATATTATATTATATTATATTATATTATATTGTTATTATATTTAAAGGGATGCGGTGGCTCAGTGGCTAAGATGCTGAGCTTGTCTATTAGAAAGGTCGGCAGTTCAGTGCCACATAACGGACTGAGCTCCTGTTACTTTTCCCAGCTTCTGTCAACCTAGCAGTTCGAAAGCATGCAAAAAATACACGTAGAAAAATAGGAACCACCTTTGGTGGGAAGTTAACAGAGTTCTGTGCACCTTTGGCATTTAGTCATGCCAGCCACATGACCACAGAGACATCTTCGGACAGCGCTGGCTCTTCGGCTTTGAAATGGAGATGAGCATCGCTCCCTAGAGTCAGGAATGACTAGAACATATGTGCGAGGGTAACCCTTACTCTTATCTTATCTTACCTTACCTTAGTACATCCTGTAGAAAATACATGAAGATACTGCATTTTTAATGCAGAATTGGATAGCGCAAACCTGGGAAATAGATTATGTAGCAATAGCAATAGCAAAAGCATTTATACTTTATATACTGCTCTATAGTGTTCCACAGAACTCTTTTGAGTGGTTTCTAATTAGCATATTGCCCCCAACAATCTTGGTCCTCATTTTACTGACCTCGGAAGGATGGAAGGCTGAACCCACCTTGAATTGGTCATAAATGAACTCCTGGCTGTGTGCAGTTTCAGCTTGCAATACTGCTGAAGCCCTACATGCAGTATAGGGAAGAGCAATATAGAGCAGAAACATGGTGATCATTTATCACTAACTTTTGGATAATTTACTCTTTAAATAAGCTTTTAAAACTTTTTTTCATTCAGTGCAACCTGGTTATAAGAAAAATAGAATTCCTGATCAAGAAACAAAGCTTCAATGATAGAAAATTTGCTCTGTTTGAGTAAACTTTTTAAAATATATATTGCACTTAGTTTTCCTAGAATCCCATAAAGTGCTTACAATATTCTAACATCCTGTAGAACATAGTTTGGAAAACTCTCCTGTAAATATTAATGACAATGATTTCTTCTTCTTGTTGTTAGTTACAAAGTCATGTCCAAACCATCACGATCCAATGACTAAAGTTCCTCTGCCTTCCTGTCCTCTACTATCCTCTGGAGTTCATTTAAGCTCACACCTACTGCTTCGGTGACTCTATCCAGCCACCTCATTCTCTGTTGTCCCCTTATAATTATTTATATAAAATTCCCAAGTTTGGGATACAATTAAAAGAAATAAACTCTAATAATGCTTTTTGATTTTTTCAATTTAGATTAGAGTTATTCTTCCCTTAAATCTCTTTTCTCAAATTGCTCATGTCTTCAGCATATGGTTGCTTACAGTATGTCTGTTAAGAGCACTGTTGTAGGACATTAAAGCATGGATAGCTTCTCCTATATCATAAGGAGTCATTGGTGGTACAATGGAGTTAACTGAAAAACTCTTTCAAATATTATTTATCCCATAAAACTTTGCAGCAGCTGTTTCCTACATTTAGGTAACAATAGCTAATCAAAATATGTTTCTATCAATGCATACTGCAGTCAACACTCACGCCTGAGATCTTCATTTTTTTAAAAAAGAATTGTTAAGTAAGCGCTGCTGAAAAACATGTTATTAAAGAAGCAACAGCAGTGGAATATTTGAGCCTCATTTCTAGTTTTGATGCTATGAGGGAAATGGTTTCTATTGTTTCCAGTTGGAAAGTAAATAAGATGTATATCTGATTTCATAGAAATCCAACATAGGTGGGGGAGTGAAATCAGAGCAGTTAACTCCAAGTTCCAAGAAAATCCATTTAATATTAAGAAAATCCAAACCCAAACATCCATATTTTAGTGATATAAAGCTATCCTCTAGCTTTAGGGATATGCTATGTGATCCTTACTCATGAAAAATAAGTAGGCATGCACTGTATCAGATAAGGATAAAATATACACAAGAACACAATTCAGCCTCTTGAAATTCTCCATCGTAGTTGATATAAAGGAAATCTATATATTGGTGAGATTATTTTACAGCATTTATCTCAAGAGAGAGGGGGAAAAAAACCTCTCTCCCTTCCTCCCTTCCTATTGATGTTCATCTTTCATATGTCCCATATTGCATCTTTTGAGATATTGGCTTTTTACAGATTGGATACAGTTGTAACCTTAAAACGACTAGACCAATGAGCATCCCCTGATAATATTACTGGGCTTGTAACATAGAAATGTGTCTTGGGTCCTTTCTGGTTCTATTACAAGGCTTGTTGCAAATGGGGCATGTTCAATATTGGAAAGTGAGTGTTGAAGCAATATCATTATGTGAGGTTGTTGCATGAAAGAAACTCAGCCATTATTATTGAACCTGGTGCACACATATACTGTACATTCCTCTCCTTAACGTCTGGTCTTATGGTTATCAAGGCTCCCTCTCTGTCTCTCCCTGTCTCTCTATCTCTCCCTTCCCCCCTCTCTCACACACATACAACACACACACACACACACACACATTTTATTCATGCAGATGGGATTTGGCAGAACACTGGGGTATTCCTTATTGTGTGGCTGGACAGAGTAAAAAAAAATGTGATTGGCTGACATTGCTCTTTGCACACTGTAATTAACAAAAATTCAATAGGCTTAAACATAAAGTGTCAGAGCAAACTGATCAAGCTCCACTTCCTCGTCACTGAAAAATTAGAGGGCTTGGTGTGACAGAAAGGCTGACATCTGGAGCAGCCATTGTGTCCTTGTCTGTAGGGAGGGAGATGATTGCTGACAATAAAAAAGGGTGTAGAGAATATTTGCCAAATATCTTGCTTTCAGTTTCTATGAGATGCCGTTAAGGAAAATCAAAATGCCATGTGTCCCCCTCCCAAAATGGCTGCTCAATTATTTCAGCTCTACTCTACCTTTAAGTACCACTGATTTCAATATAAATGTTAAGTGTCTCCTTCAATTTCTTTTATAGTAATCTGCACTGAAAAATAATTAATATCATCCCCTCCTTGCAAAGTGGATTTTATATGACCTATGTTTTCCTTCACTCAAAAGTTGACATTCATTTTAGCCCAAACAACAGTCCAAAACCAATATCCTACTTATTCTCCTAAATTTGGCTTCCACGATCCCACAACTTTATTTGTCCATGAAATAGTTACTGAAATGCCTCTACCAATAGATGTAACATCTTCTTTCTTCTTTATTCACATTAGGCAAGTCCTCATGCTGAACCATCATAAATCCAGCTTTTCTAAGACTCTGTGAATGAACCAAACATGATCTGAAACACTTTAGTTTAGTCAAAAGAGCCAAGATGGCGGTCCTGATTGAATCCCCATTCTTTTTGCATGTGTCCCAATGCATGTTCTTAGTGCAAAGGAATGTTTCCTTATTCTCCAAAAAATGGGGAGCTTTATAAGGAAGACATTTGGAATGATATTTCCTGCTTCCCAAACACCTCCTTCTTCTTGATAGCGAGGAGGCCTTCCTGGTTTCCCTCTCTACCTTTTTCCAGGTCAGTTAATATACTTGGCATTATGGTAAAGAACTTTTTCAATGGGCTACAGGAACACACTGCACTGAACCTAAAACCTTGTCTAAAAGCCAACAAGTTGTTATGAAAGACAGACAGGTTAGAGAATCCCAGCCTTTGCTGATTTCTACTTTCCTGTTTTTTTGTTTTGTTTTATGTTTGTTTATCTGGAAAGCTCTCGTGATGACAGAAGAGTTAAAGGGTCAACTGCAATTATCTCCATGCAGAAGAGTCAAACCTGTCTGTCTAGTTAACAATGATATTTTGCCTCTGGGTTAGAGTCAATACACTGTCATTCTTGGCACTCTTTTATACTTACAGTATTAATCTCAGAGTCTCACAAGCCTATACAGCTGAGCAGCTTCTTCCAACTTCTATAGCAAGAAATTAGAAGGATGCCAACAAAAAAAACCCCATAAAAATATGTCTGCTGCAATTCTTGTTAAGGGAAGACTAAATTTATTTGTGCACCTGAGACTGGGGACAATGAAATATGCATAGTGGGTAAGAAATTTGGAAAAGGAGTAGCTGGTGCCTCTCTGAAAATGCAGGGCTCTCTTCTTTAGTGTCTGTCCTTAGCTAAAAGCAAGGGTTTTTTTAAAAAAAAATAAGCCTTATTTGCTGATGTAATCACTGCAGCCTAGACTGAATACAATGGGATGCCATAAAGTGGAGAGATCCACATATTATTTTAAGTTTGAAACAAGCCACATTATGACTTTGCTTTATATGTGAATTCCATTTCTATCTGTTTTATTAACCAACTTCTCTCCTGCTTCTCTCTTTCTCTGTCTGCCTCTTTGATCTATGTTAATAACTGGACTCCAGATGCGCCTTGTTTTTTTTAATTGTTTGAGGAAAAAATATATCTCCTTTCCAATATAATAACAGAAGTTTCCACAGAAACATTCTTTTCAAAAGAGAAAACAATGTTAAATAATAGGTAGGCCTCTAGTTTCTTCCTCCATCTACCCTGGTGAACTATAAAATGACATATTTAGCACTAGAACCAAAATATGCTGACTTTATGATATTAGTCCAGTTATACTACAGATAAAGATCATTCGAAACCACTTTCTCCTTTCAAATCTTGTAATGAATGCTACATTTTCCTTAGCTCTTATAATTATTGAACAGAATCTTAACCTAATATTTTTATTTAACCTAATGGCTTGTATCTATTTCCTAACTTTTGTTATCTTAAAGGTAGGTTAGACATCTTGGGGGTTGGGACATATTGGATGTTTATATTACATTCTAAAGTTGGATGGTTATATTAGACATGAGGATCTACATAACATGCACTATGAATATAAGCATATGATGATACAGATAGATATATGATAGATAGGCAGTTGCTGCATGAACATATACATTATTACATAGTAATAATAATACTTTATTCAAATGTTCCGCGTTGTGTTTTATGAATAAGTAAATGCTTTGGGGCATACTTTCTCATTTCCATAAAAGAATGACAACCCTGTCACTGCATTGTGACCACATCTTTTCTATCCATTCTACATTCATGATTTTTTAGGTTTATATCAGCACTGGTACAGGAATGCTGTTTTAAATGTAAAACATCATGTATGAGTTTTCAAAAATATTGTTTTTGAATGAATGCTTAATATTGTTATTTCTTGTAATATTGTCATTTCATGTAAAGAAAATAAAGATTAAAAAGCATGTTAATGAATACTGCCCTATAAGAGTATAATTGCTCAGCAAATCTGCATTAATATTGGCCTTACTATTTTAATGTCTTCCATTATGCCTTATGTCTTAGAAATACAAATTCAGTATCATCTTTTCAAGTAATATGTTAAGAAGATATACTGTATTTAACTGTTTTTAATTAAATTAAATTCCTGAACTTTATTCTGTTCCTGAATTTTCTTCCACTAATCTGAAAATCTACTAGTAAATGCTACAATTTGAGTCTCAATGAATTTGTTTGTTATCAAGACTCATCACAGTGATATCATTTCATCATTACTGATGAATTGTATTAATGTGAGTTCAGTATCGAAAAAGACAATATGTCAGGTGTGTCTCATTTCAGAAATCATATAGCAACCGATGTAGAAATCAAGGGTAAACCAATATGGTATTGCCAGAAAATTTTAACGTATAGATACTGTGAGTAATGTAAAATAATTCTCCCTCTGAAAACAAAACAAAATGTTAAACAAAAAAGTATTATAGTATAGTGTTAATATACAGTATTTCTGCAAAAAAATGCTCTAGCTCCAAAAAGGCACAGGAAAAGAAGCTTCTTAAGAAATGTTTACTATAGATGGTCTAGAAATCAACAGATAACAGAATAACAGATTTGGAAGGGATCTTGCAGGTCTTCTAATCCAAACTCCTGCTCAAGCAATAGACTCTATACCATTCCAGACAAATGGCTGTCCAGTCTCTTCTTAAAAGTCTCCAGTGATGGGGCACCCACAACTTCTGAAGGCAAGCTGTTCCACTGGTTAATTCTTTTCACTGTTAAGAAATTTCTCCTTAGTTCTAGGTTGCTTCTTCCCTTGATTAGCCTACATTGTTTCTTGTCTTGCATTCTAGCACTTTGAAAAATAGGTTGATCCCCCTGTTCTTTGTGACAGCTTCTCAAATATTTAAACACTGCTATCAGGTGACTCCTAATCCTTCTTTTCACTAGACTAGACAAACCCAATTCCTCCAACCATTCTTCATATATTTTATGCTCCAGCCCCCTAATCATCTTTGTTGCTCTTTTCTGCACTCTTTCCAGAGTCTCTACTTTTTTATATATAATATGGTGACCCAAACTTGATGCAGTATTCTTAGTGTGGTCTTATTAAGGCTTAATAAAGTGGTACTAATATTTCAAGTGACCTTGATTCTATGTCTCTGTCAATGCAAGCTAGGATTGTGTTGGCTGCTAGCTCTCATTTAAGATTTCAAGATCCCTCTCCCAGTTACTGCTACTGAGGCAGGTTTCTCCCAATCTGCATTTCAACATTTTGTTTTTCTGGCCTATGTGTAAAACCTTACATTTCTGTACATTCTCTGAATTTCATTTTGTTAGATAGGGTCCAGTGTCAAGATACATCTGAATCTTGAGCCTCTCTTCTAGTGTGTTGGCTATTCCTGCCAGTTTAATGTAATCTGCAAATTTGATGAGTGTCCCTTCTATTCCCCCTTCTAAATCATTTATGAAGATGTTGAAGAGTACTGGGCCTCAACTGCAACCATATTAAAAGAAATACATTTTTCTGTATAACATATACAGATGGATAGTAGAGAGTCACAACTGAAGGGCTATGCATTTTTTTTCTGGTTCTTAAATCTTATGCTGACATGCAAACAAATTCCATGCCTGAAATGAGGAACAGGATCTAGTGACAACTGATACTCCAGCCTACCTAGTTGGTTAACACTTAACCCAGGCCTGAATCCCATTATTTCAAGTATGTAAAAACTCTACATGTCAAATGTATATTGTAGAATTAATTTAAATACATGTATTTTGGGGAGCAGTAGAATGTTTTATTCAGGAATTTACAGAGCTATTCTCTCAAAATTGTGATCTGTTCCAAAATTAATCTCAGTTGGGTTATACCCAAACATAATGGGGCAGTGAAACATAATGCCTTTGTTCCTAGAGGGAGAAAAATCCAAGTTTAAAAGCTGTTCAATAACTGTGAACAATGAGAAACACATTCTTTAATTATGACATAATGAAGATAAAAAATGAATTTCAACTGTAACTCTGCTGGTGCACCTTGGGTTGCTTATCAATATTTCTCAGTGAAGGAAATGGTTGTAAATATTTTTCTTTTCATTACAAAAGAAAAAAGTCTGTTTTTCCACAACCATGACCTGTGTGTTGGAGCCAGATCTTTAATTAATTCATTGATTGATTAATGCCTGTGTGAACTCTTCTCTCTATAGTTTTGTTTAGACACAAGCTGAACTAAAGGTGTATCTATGACCTAATGGTCCCTGTGATTGTTTTTCAAAGTCATGTTGTGCCAAATCTCCTTCCTCTTTGTGTATTCTTCCATCACAAATAGATTCCTGCACTGAGACTTCCCTGCTCAGTTAAATCCATTGTAAGCCTCCCAGAGTCACCTTGGGTAGTTAAATGGAAAGCATATAAATTTAATAAATGAATGAATCTTCATACATAAATATGCATACATAACTAAAATGAATACACAAAAGTACCTGCTTATTCTCTTCAGTGAAATAAGATCATCTTTATAACTACATAGAAAAAAGCCCTCCCCAGATGAGATCTACTTTAGGAACTTTTATCAACAGCCCTTCAAAAGTTAGTGATATCTAAAAACCATTTTAGTTCACTACAGTTACTACTATCCTCCTCAGAAGATGCTCTTCTTTAAATCTCCAGTTTTCTTCTTTCTCTTGCCAGCACACTAGAAACCTCCGCCACTTTCTCTATGAGAAAGCTATAGGTTGTGAGAAAGTGTGTGTCCATTGTTCCAACCAACTTGTACTGTGGTCTAAAGTGAACCCTGTATCGATTTGGAATAGTACATGGTAAACAGCCTGGGTGTCAGACCTGGAAGCCATGTTTTACATTGTGCCTTCAGGCCTGCCACATTTTCTACCATAGGAAAATGGGAGGGGGTATTATATGGATCATGGGAGATATGTAGTCTAAATAACATTCTTTTCTCAGAGAGTCAAGGACACCTTGGCCTGCAGCCGCAATGGCATGACTGGGAGGCATCTCCAATTTGGACGATGCATTGATTGGACCATGTGTTGGACATGTGGGTGCTGCTCAGGGACTTGAACTTTCACTTGGGTGGGGAAAACCTGGAAACGTTCAGATTCAGGGTTTCCCAGATGTGCCAATGTGACATCTCTAATAAAATTGAACTTTGAGGAAACTCAAACCTCAGAGTCTTCTTTCATTAGTGGTGTTACTTGGAACTTTGACACCGGGATTGTCTTAGGGAACATGACCCATTGCTTCTCCCCTAGATAATTTTCCCACAGTAATCCCATGCTAGAAATCTGAGATGTGGTTGATGGCTTCTCAGGAAAAGTTGCAGGAAACTCTTCATCCTTACATATAGATTTTCTTAACAATCAGAAATAAAGGATGAAAGCATTTGTTCATCTCAGATTCTTCCTTTATTTTCTCTTTTCTTTCCTCTCCAGCCTGAGATTCATTTCAATATGTTGTTTATTTTTCTTTCCACAAATACATACCATATACATTTTCATGTGACCTTCCTAATAAATATAACCGTTACATGTAATTTGCTAAGTTGAGGAATTTTGCCACATTTGGAAAAGTACATATTTTAAATTCTGTTGCACACAAATGAGTTGGAAAATGCAAAAATTCCAATTTAACATCTGGAAAATTCAAATGTGCATTTTATTAATAATAATGTATGCAAATGGATGAGAAAATGTAAACCTTCCAGATCGGCATCTCTTCTTACTGACTCTGGTGGCAAGGGCTGTGTGTGAATTATTGTAATGTGTGGAAAGCTGCAAAACCATTATTCCATTTTCAAAGAAGATATTTCATCCTTCGTTAGGAATTATGGAACTACACAGAACAATTTCTAGTATCAGTGGAGAGACTGTTGACCATTACAAATGCTTCTTCAGTGGAGAAACTTGTCTTTAGCTCTTCTTGAAAGCACCCCTTGTTTTCCAACTACCATAGCAACAGTCACAATTCACTCACTTAAAGCTTTATTAAATGCCCTAAGTAGTAGGTTTACAGAGGAAACTGTCCAAGCATTCTATTGCTACCTTGTTCACAGCTGCAGATTCTTAGGGTCATGTTTACTTCTATGAGTGCTATGATTACATTATCTTATTGCATCAGTGTTTTTCTATTGGTTACATTATCAAGGGTAGTCATTAGATCTGTGGAAATGCTTTGGAGGAAATGCTGTGCAGCAGGAGGGAACGCATAGGAAGCACTTTTCTCTGAATTATTAAACCAGTCTTACCATGTCCACGGGTCTTCTAAGTTGTTCTTAACTAATCCCACATGTGGATGCATGCCCTGTCACTTCACTTTACTGGGAATGTGGCAAAGGATGGTGCCTGCACGTTTGTGTGGAGACAGCCAGGAGCATCTTACAAAACAGCAGGCTGAAAAAGGCCACATTGACATATTTTGTTCTAAAATTGTTTAAAAACTTTTCAGAAGGTGGATGTTAAAATTTTGACTATAACCTTTACTAAAATATCATTCTGTGCAGTTTTCATGGCTTTCCAAAGATATGTTTTTATTGGATAATTCCTTCTAAACTACTCTTCTTTTTTCATGTCCTTCCTTCCTCCCTCCCTCTCTCCCTCCCTCATACTTCTATGGTATATGCTTTATCTATGAGTAATATTGCCCCAACATCTATTTTTATACAACTATCCTAAAGATGCATTATGGTTCATCTCACAGTCAGCTAGATGTTCAGACTGGATTTGTCATTTTTGTATGCCTATTAAGTTTTTCCTATGAACCCGGGATAGACAGATGTGGATGCTTGATGATGCTACAGATATTGTTGCAAGATCTAAAGTTGTGCCAACTAAAGTTGCCCTTTGCAATTGACTGATGGTGAATTTGTCAGTGCCAATGCTGTTCAAGTACTGCTTTAATTGTTTTGGGACTGCATCCAAGGCACCTTATTACTAGCTTTGTGTATAGTTATTATTATTACAAAAGTTTGCTATTATAAGCTGGTTGGTCAATTACCTCTAGCCAAACTTTGGAAAGCCACTGATATAGTGTACTTTGTCAGATCATGGTATTTCAAGATTTTTTAAAAGAGATGCAATAGATTTATTTTACAGTGCTAAGATACTAAGATATTGTATTATCTCTACTGTTTGGGAGAGAAACTTTTGACCTATTCTACAAAAAGAATTAGGCCATGTATATCTGTTTTTTCTCTAATAATTTTTTATTTATTTACAATCTTAAAATACAAAAAAAAAAGAAAGAAGAGAAGGAGTACATAACAACAAAGACAAAAATAATGTATAAAATAGAATGTTAAACATATACATAAAATGATTTGATTTGATTTGATTTGATTGCACTTCTATGGCGCCCTATTCCCAGAGGGACTCAGGGCGGCTCACAAACCAAAGTAAGTGGGGGGGAATACAAACAAGAGAAAGGACAATGGACAAACAACTACAACAATTTAAAAGAATGATCAACAACCACACAATTCGAGTGGGGGTGGGGAACTCATCAGTCCCAGGCCTGTCAGAACAGCCAGGTTTTAAGGGCTTTGCGGAAAGCCTGAAGGGTAGTGATAGTCCGAATCTCCATGGGGAGCTCGTTCCAGAGGGCCGGAGCAGCCACAGAGAAGGCCCTCCTCCGGGTGGTAGCCAGACGGCATTGGCCAGTAGATGGAATTCAGAGGAGGCCTAATCTATGACATCTGATAGGTCTGTTGGAGGTAATTGGCAGCAGGCGGTCTCTCAAGTACCCAGGTCCAATACCATGAAGGGCTTTATAAGTGACAACTAGCACCTTGAAGCGTATCCAAAGACCAATAGGCAGCCAGTGCAGCTCGCGGAGGATAGGTGTAACGTGGGTGTACCGGGGTGCACCGGCTGCCTATTGGTCTTCGGATACGCTTCAAGGTGCTAGTTGTCACTTATAAAGCCCTTCATGCAGCAGCTCACGCGGCTGCATTCTGGACAAGCTGAAGTCTCCAAATGCTCTTCAAGGGCTGCCCCATGTAGACCGCATTGCAGTAATAATACACCTCCTTGCAAAACAGGTCCACAACTTATAACCTTCTAACTCTATAGTTGTAAAATTACTATATAACATTAAAGAAATATTGCAAGTATAGAAATCTATTAGCAATCAACTGATTTGACCTACTATTATTACAGTAGATAGTACTGTAGATGCTACGACCCTTTAATACAGTTCCTCATGTTGTGGTGAACCCCAACCATAAAATTGGTGTCTCGGTTCCTAAGACCATCGAAAATATGTTTTCCAATGGTTTTAGGCGACCCCTGTGAAAGGGTTGTTCGCCCCCCAAAGGGGTCCCGACCCACAGGTTGAGAACCACTACTGTAATGGAAACAAATAGTAGAAACATTCATTTTGCTTTCCTCTGTTTCTTCATCTCTTTTTTTAAAAAGAGACTGGACAACCATTTGCCTGAAATAGTACAATCTTTCCTACTTGAGCAGGAGATTGGACTAGAAGACCTTCATGGTTCCTGTTGTTCTATTCTATTATTCTATAGTTCATTTTTGACAGTTTCTTTTCATATTCATTCTTATCAACTTTTAACTTATTTCTATAATTCTTCTGCTTCGCTCTCAGTGAGGCGCCGGATTTGTAACTTTCTCCTTAAAATTGCTTGCATTACACCATATTAACTGTATTTCCTCTTCTTCTTAAGCTTAACAAAATAGGAGAATGACAGAGCTGGCAGTGACCTTGGAGGTCTTCTATTCCAACCCCCTGCTCAAACAGGAAGCCCTATATCATTTCAGATTAATGATTGTCCAATCTTTTCTTAAAAACTTCCAGTGTTGGAGCACCTACAATTCCTGGAGGCAAGTTGTTCCACTGATTAAATATGACTTATACCAGAAGGTAATAGCAAACTTCTTTCAGTGCAACTGGATAGTGTTTGGTTTTATCCATTATATATCACTGTGATATTGAGTAGCATTTTCAGACATGCTAAATCAGAGATACAATTTAAAAATTATATAGAAGAAAAAAATATTCCTATTATATGGATAACTGTAACTGTAAAAAAAAAAGAGCCCAGCAACATGTGTTGGATTGAAATGTTGTATAAACAGATTCACAAAGCTCCAAGTTCCACTTGCCTGGAGTTCCATCAACAACTTGCACATTATACTTCCTGTCTTGAAGTCCACCCAGCAGAAGCTGAAGGATATGGAACAATGATGCAGTTGTGTTCAAAGATGACATTAGTACACTTGAGCAAATTAAATGCCAAGTAACATTATAGGAAAGTGACACATCCAAGTTTCATCAATCACATGTAGTTCCACATGCCATTTACAAAAAATACAGAAACTGAAGATAATTTTTTCAAAAGTTGAAAGCCACATCTGTGGTTCCAGAAGCTATAAAGAAAGAAACTGACAGATCCTGTGATGATATTAGAGTTATGATTATTCTGGTATTATAGACTGAGCAATACCCTTGCCTAGAATTGAGGACATTTATGCAGGGTGACATCATTTCAGCAAAATAGACTTAGAAGAGACTTATTTATAGACAGAAATAAGTGGGAAATTCTGTTTCTCACCATTAATACACCCAAAGGTTATACTGGTATAAGAGGCTCTTTTAGTAGCATCTGTAGCATGCTTTAGTAAATAATCAGGGAACAAGTGGAGCGAGATTATCCAGGTACCAATTGCTACTTAGATATTATTATCACAAGAAAAATGAAGGGATATATTTGCAAATACAGTGAATAGAGGGATACAGCTCCAGAACTGTAATGGTGCATGGGAATGACTTTGGTAGATAGAAGGCAGACTAGCAATGGTCAGGTAAGAGGCAGATGAGGCTACAGAAGGAATGGGGCATGCCAAATAGTTTGGAATAGACCATTCCTAGTTCCTTGGATTGTAAAGATGAGGATGGTAGGAGATGTACTTTCAGACCTGCAAGATAGCTTGAGAATAAGGAAAGAGTTAGTACTGTTGGATGTGCTTCATTTCTGTACTGCCTTGCAAGGATCACAAGAACATACTATAACAAATGTGAATTCGTTAAGCCTAGACAAATCACAATCACCCTCCTTAACCCACAAGGCTTTACAAGTGTGAAGAGAAAATTCCAGCAGTCTTAAGTTCCCTAAATCCACAAAATATGTTACAGCCACGATCCTGTTCAGATTTTGCTAATCAGTGTAACTTATTCTTATCAAAATTAGTCAAATTTAACCAAAATCTTACTATAAGTGGGGGATGACATGGCAGTGGGCAAAACCATCCCAGCAAGCTTTTTCAGAAGCAAAGAAAATAAAAGGATAGCATCAGTTATGCTATTCACACATTATAACCCACACTTTCCAGATAAAATAGTTTGTGATGGCTCACAATTAGTGTCAGTGTGTTTATGTCACATGTACAGTCAGTCAGCAATGAATGCCCATCATGCTCACTCACAGCTGCAGAAAAATATATGCATGAATAGACAGGAAAGTGCTGAGTTTGGTTTGGAAAGTTAAACATTTCAACAAATACTTGCAACAGAAGAGATTTATCCTAATCATGGATCATCAGCCATCACTGTCAATCTTTGGTCCTCAAAAAGGGTTCTGCTTATAGCAGCTGCTCAAATGCAGCGTCATATTTTGTTCCTTGAACAGCATAGATACATGATTTTTCTCTCAGAGGTCAAGAATCTTTGCACCACAGCTGCAGAGATTCAAAGAAACCCATCATTGTCTCAAGTCTATAGAACATTATAGAACAACCCATTATAGAACAACCCAGAATCGCTAAGATATATAATAACAATCATGGAGTTTTTTTAGTGCTATAATGAACATACTTTGGCCAATGGTTGTATTATGTAGGAACTGAGTCACCATGATATCCAATTGTAAATGAAAGAACCACACATTGAGCATCTTGAAGTAGTAAAGATGGAGGCATCAGCTTCCTATATTGCTTTGTTTCTTGGCATAGATCCACAAATCAAATACCATGTAATAAGGCTCATGTTACCCACATGTTCAGAAGACCAAGAAAGTATATCTCCACCTGGGGGAATTGCTTACTTTCCCAGGGCAAATAATTTTTATAGACTTTGTTGAGACATTTATTGACATAACCTTTTTGTTATGATAGATACATGTTCAAAGTGACTAGAGATGTTTCCAATATTTTCAACAACATCCTTGCTGGTTGGTGAGACAACTCCTCTTTCTGAGAAGAAATGTTCCAGAACAACAAGTGAATGACAATGGAGTACAATTTGTAGCTGAAAACTTTTAGACATTCCTGATCACAATGGAATCAAAGATATAATATCAATACTGTATCACCCAGCTACAAAAAAGTTGACAGAAAGTTTGTCCATATCAAAGGTCTTGAATCAAAAGCTTAATTTTTTATAATATACATATATTAAATGCACAAATTAAATACCTTTCTCAATAAATCAGATACCAACAATATTGTACTTTGGTTATATTTTTCATTCCCAACTGGATCTACTTAAACTTAATTTTTGTTTGAGAGAGAAACATGAAAAATGCTGAGCAATATTTTCATACTGAATGAGGACAGCAGCTGAAGAGATGTTGCATTTTTATGTGTTTAGAGACTCAAGTGTAGCTTATGAATTACCACAAGTAGTATCTAGGACTGAAGGAGACACATAGCTGTGGTTATTCTATAGTTACTGGTACCAAAGGACACAAGGATGATTTTTGTTTATGTTGGCCTTTTATTCACATGAGAAAACCATCATCATGCCTGCAAATATAATATGGTTTGTGTCTCAGTAGGGAGCAGTATAGCTGGCTATTATTGTTATTGGTTGATTAATTACTCCTGTGATCTTGTACTGTCATTTGGTTCTTTGAACTGTGTGTATATATTGTAATTCTTGCAGACTCAGAGTTCCAGCAGTGTTAGTAAAGCAAGCAAGCAGAAAAATCAACAGCTGATTCTACCAACTTTTCTTTAATGAGTTTTAAAAAGTAGCTACTATCTCCCATGCCTTTGCATGGATTTTTCTAAGCATATTAAAGTAATTTGGCAATGATTAAAGTTTTGTGGCACCTTGTAAGCCTCCACTGATCACAGACACATTATATAACTGTGATCCACAAGAGCTTATATGATAATAAATTTCTTAATTTCAAGGTGCAACAAAATCAACCTGCCTACTAAAGACTAACACTATTATCATGTTGGCTACATGTCAACATGAATTTCTGTTACTGTTAAATATAGGCTAAATGTGTTTTTGTGGTTGCATATGTGTATATGCTTAGCTGGGAACAAATATTCAATTTGTTATATTCAAATATTCAAAGAAGGCTTAGGCCAATCCAGGAAACACATTAAATTTCTGGACACGATTCTGAAATAGGGCAATGGACATATAACTCCTACTTCATGTAAGACATCAATTGTCCATTATACATAATTATGCTTGTATCTTCTATCAGCAGATAACACATAACATGAAAGATTTTAATCAGGAATATCCAAGAAAGAAAATCAAAAGTAGAATCATAGAAATCCTCAGGCATAAGATGAATTCAAAAAAGCAACCTAGAAAACTCCATTTGTCTCCCACAACTCTCACATAATCATCTTTCTCTGCATTGATTGCAGAGAATTACTTATCTGCAATTCTTTTAATGTAAAAGGCCAATTACTATGTGTTGGTTTATGAACATTATAAAATTGATCTAATTTGAATAACAATCAGCTAGCAGTAACAGAAATGATCTGGATTCAGGAGTAAATTCTATATTAAAAATTAGGTATTAACTTTGCCCTTATTTCCACCCTGACAACACAGTTACAAGAGTCAATAATCCACCAGCTCATTCTTCTATGTCATACAATCCATCATGTATCAGTTTTATATTGGATAACCTGGACATTCCCTGCACAAAAGGAGAGCATGACTCCTGGTGAGTTCTTAGATACATTACTGCAATTAATAAATAGACAGAGAAATATACCATCAAAATTTGATGATATCCTGAAACCAGATGGTGAAGATTTCAATTCCCCATGATGTTCTATAATGGACCTCAAGATGGCACTATATGAAAGAAGTATCTGAACAGACTGAATGGAGAGGAAAAAATGGCAGAACTGAATGAAATTCATTTGTTAATTTAATGGCCTCAAAACGGATTGAGGTTGTCTGATATGTTACATTATCTAAAAATTCCATGTCAAATACTTTGAATGCTTCATGTCTGGTCTTTTCCAAAGCAAGTATATTTTTCAGCCACTTCCCCTCCCATTTTATTTCCTTTCAAGCAGTAATGTAAACATAAATATCAGTCTTCCCAAGACTATAAATTTTATGAGATAAGATAGTTGCTGATAGTTGGTGAACCACAACATTCTTTCTGGATTGTGCTGCATGGAACTGACAAGGGTGCACAATTGTTTTATGTATGATCCATGTAATTAAGTTTGTTTCTTTGTCACCTGGCATCTAAAATAATCTTTCCTACATTCATAAACATTTTCCCCCTTCAGCTTTGTTTCCTGAGTCACTGCAATTCTAGGCATGTTTAGAATATTTTCAGTAGGAATTTGCTTTATTACTTAATGGAGAACCTTGATTCAAAATAGTTATAACATAACAACATTGATTGTGTTGCAATTTCATTATAAGACTGCAATTGTCGGGTCACAGGGACAGTGACCTAAGGATCACTAGATGCTAGAAACCATAAAACTCTATATGTTTATAGAGATCTTATAGAGATAGCTGTGATTCTGTCCATCAGTGTGACTACTCTACCAGCAATACTTTGATGGGACTAAAAACAGGCTGGTTTAAGTCTCAATACTCTCCCAGAAAAATGGTGAAATAAAGTTGACTTTTGTTATAAATTGATGGCATAGGACATGTCACATTATTCTCACTGCATTACTATGCATCAGTAGGCATAGTTTCCTATCCTTGCTGGAAGAATGTTTGAGATAAAATAATCAAGGTATGAATGAACCTTCCTTCACCTTGATGGAATCCAAAGTATCCAATTGTTTTTTCTGTCCCTGTTAGTGTAGAAAGAACATTTCTGGAAGACGTTATCATCTCTCTTTCTGCTTGAAAAAAAGGAGGAAAATGGAACACATAGGATATCCACTGAAGGCTTAGATTTCAAGAAACTTTTGTTTTTATTCCACAAACTGTACATCTGTTTTATATTTTAGAATTTTTTTCTCTTAATAGGCCTCTAGTTCTATCTATTCTTTCAAACTGGGTGAATAAGTGTCCCTGTGTGTTATTTTATGGAGCCTCAAATATGTGCAATAATAGCCTATCTCTGCCATAGGCAACAACTTCTAGTAATAGGTCAGCCGGTATGAATCTTTGCTTTCACACTTTCTCTAGCTGTTTAATTAGGAACAGCCAGCTATCCCAGAGCTTTTATTATTATTATTTTGTGTAATAAAGCATTGAATTTAGGGCTTTTATTCCTCTTAATTTAATAATTTTCAGAACACCCTCACTTCTGAAATCCAATATTGCATTCCTTCATTAGCAAAGACTTGAAACATGTGGGTGGAAACAACATAGGATTTTAAAGCAGAGAATCAGTTATTCTATTCCAATTCAAATAGGGATGCTTGAATCATGAAATCCTGAAATCATACCAAAATAAGGAGGAGGGAAAATACAAAGAAAGAATGTCAAAAAGTGTTCCATACTCATCAAAAGAATTGAGAAATTCAGGCGGTAAACTATTATTTCAACAAGCTATGGAGGTATTCCCTGTACAGCAGTGGTGGGATTCAATTTTTTTTTACTACCAGTTCTATAAGCATGGCTTGGTGGGCATGGCTTGGTAAATGTGGTAGGGGAAGGATGGATGCTGTAAAATCTCCATTCCACCCCACTCCAAGGAAGGATATTGTAAAAGCTCCATTCCCTCCCTACTTCAGGGGAAGGATACTGCAAAATCCCCCTTCCCGCCTGATCAGCTGGAACTTGGGAGGCAGAGAATAGATGGGGGCAGAGCCAATCAGAGGTTGTATTTACCGGTTCTCCAAACTACTCCAAATTTCCGCTACTGGTTCTTTAGAACTGGTAAGAACCTGCTGAATACCACCTCTGGTGTAGAGTGACCATTCATAATTATGATGGTGATAAAAAGTAATTTTGCAAACAATCTTCACATCTATAATCTTTGTAGTACTGTAAAGCAAAGCAAAGGTGAAATAAGATCACAAGTATGGTCACAGTTCCCATTAGAAACTACTTGACATAACAACAGAGTTCCTGGCTTTAATTGTGGTCATTAAATGAAGACAACTTGTGTAAATTGGCCCACAATTATTTGAAAGAATGATATCTAATACAGCTGTATCTCTGGCAAGTGACATCCTTACTTCAATGGGTTCTTCAGCACCATATTTGGTATATCATCCTTTAACCTGGAAGTGACAGGTAAAGTCAAGACTTCCTATGTCAGGTTAAACTTCTCAAAATTGCATGGATATATCTATGGAGGCTTTTTGTGTGTGGGGGGTGGGCAATAATGCATAAGTGGTTTGTCATCATCTTTTCTAAAAATTCATTTCTTAGTCTCATAGCCTTTACATTTCCTGATGATCCATCCTCAGATTCTTACTCAAAGTAACCTTGTTTAACTTTCCAAGATCTCATTGGAAAGATCTCCATGTTTGGCCAGGTTCTGCAGTCTAACTGGGCAACTGAAAAGAGTGATTGTCGACAAATGGCACAATGGTTTGAGGCTCATCTTAGAGTGACATTCTAATGTGCAGAAAGGGCAGGGTTTGGACTGCATGCTGTGTTTTGACATGTACATCCACTAGCTCACATGAATGCCGTTGGAAAATATGGTCTGTGTCAGAGTTTGTTGCATAAATTCAAATCCAGAAAGCACACACAGACAACTGATTCAGCTGGATTCATTAACTTCTTTATATACATAAGAATAAGTGAATAAATGTACAATACCAACAGGTGATTCTTCCAAGTAAATACAAGGCAGGAGAGTTACAGGCAAACACAAGCAGTTAGTTTCATTTCAGCGGACAAGCCCAGACAGACTGCTAGTTTACTTCTCAGCGCAGCGGACTGCTTAAGTCTCTATTTCAATTCTTTGCACAGACTCAGATCTGTTTAAGCTCTCATTGGCTAACTTAGTTGTTATGCCTATTCATTGGCTGACCTTGTTCCCATGCCTCTCCCAATCATGAATCTTTTAACAGTCTGTCTATTTTCTTTCTGAAACATTGCACTTAGATGCCTATAATTTGAAAATAACCTAGGAATCTTAGTCAACCCACCTTTTCTGATCTTGTAGTTTGGAAGGGTAGCCAACCACTCAGCATTAAAATGAATTTCTGAAACAATTTACTAACAGCATAGACTACTTTAGAAAAGTTTTAAAGTCTACCTTAAAAGATTGAAAGCGATCTTAAACCAAGTGGTTTAAATGTTACTTTTGACCACAATACTGTCTGGCACAGATGGCAACAGCCAATTCCTTCCAGATCTTCTGTTACTCAGTGAACACATGGCATCCTTAGTTAACAAAATATGGAAAATAAATTTATTTAGTTTACATGATCATGCAATCTTACAGTATCTAAATCCAGTTCTAACATTACATTTAAATAACCTGCAATATTTGACTTTTCCCAAATTTTATTAGTTTTTAATTAGGAAGAAGCATTGGTAAAGATAAAGGTTCCCCTCACACATATGTGCTAGTCATTCCTGACTCTAGGGGGCAGTGCTCATCTCCATTTCAAGGCCAAAGAGCCAGCGTTGTCCAAAGACATCTCCATGGTCATGTGACTAGATGGCGAAGTTGCATGGAATGCTGTTACTTTCCCACCAAAGGTGGTCCCTATTTTTCTATTTGCATTTTTACATGCTTTCGAACTGCTAGGTTGGCAG
Organism: Thamnophis sirtalis; assembly: GCF_051295495.1. Classification (NCBI taxonomy): domain Eukaryota; kingdom Metazoa; phylum Chordata; class Lepidosauria; order Squamata; family Natricidae; genus Thamnophis; species Thamnophis sirtalis. The sequence goes on along the minus strand of NW_028261386.1, from coordinate 104,161,293 downwards.
AAGCTGGGACAAGTAATGAGAACTCATTCCATTATGCGGCACTAGGGATTCGGACCACCAAACTGCCAATCTTTCTGATCGACAAACTCAGCGTCTTAGCCATTGAACCACCATGTCTCTTAGGATACAGAATCACAAATAAGAGAGAGGAGTTAGTAAAAGTAACATTTAATGTATAATGGTAAAGATAATTGCTTACAAAAAAAGTTGAAGATGGGGATATGGGAGAAAGGAAGCCATTATTAAATCTTTGCCAATCACTGGAAATCTGCATTTTCCCACAACAGCATCGTTTGTATAGGAAGAAAGAGAGAGAAAGGCACCATTTCAGATGTCTAATGTGAGAAACTGTTAATAATAGGACATAGAAAGCTGCTTTGTATTAAATTAGACCATAGCCTATTCTGACTTGACTTTCTAAGGCTCTGTAGGATTTCAGTAGGAAATGTTTTCAGACATTGCCAGAAACTGACCTGGATTTTTTTTTAATTAATGAATGACTGATAAAGTCTATTTTAGAAGAATACTTTTGTCTGGCTAACTTAAACCACACAGTGTAGATTTTCATCAGTCACACAATCAGTCCAGGATGTCTCCACATCTAGCTGGAGGTGCTAGCTTTTCTATTTTTGTGTCTCTGACACTGTAATGGTCCAGTTGCTAATGGCTCCATGAATAACTCTCATACGGAGCATTATGTCATATAACTTCACAGATTATTGTTTATATAGAAAGCCAATAAATGAACACAAAAAGGTTATCAATCATCTGCCTCACAACATAGCATTATGCTGAATAAATAAATAATAAATAAATAATGTAATAAATGAAATTATCTGCAACTTTTCAAGTGCAAGGATTTTGCATAAAGAATGTTAACCCATACGAATTTCTTGTTTGCTCTTATGCTTGGAATTGGATATCCACTTCTGCCATTTAAACCCATTGAGCTTGGTCAGCCATACTTCAGAGTGGATGCCTATAGGATTTCTGCAAGATGTATTCAGAGTAATGAAGTTTAATTATATATAACTAGACACTAGAGTGCAGTCAATCTGTCTCTGGCATCTACGTCAGTGATTTAGTGTCAAAGGCCATGCTAAGGCTGCATAACCACCGGTAATGTTATTGTCAGTGATTGAATAAACCAGACATTTTTACAAGGCTTTATTTGAGGCAAAATGCTTCTAAGTGTGTGTTCATAGCACTGAAAAATTCTCTGTTCAATGAAAGCATTAAAACTTTTTTTTAACAAAAGTTTGCTTTAATGAAAGAAATGAAAGGGTTATTAACGGTCAGATTTTACAGCTTTTTTCAAATGGCTTTGAAGAAACTCTTAAGTGTGATTCCACAACCAGGAATGCAATCTGTTGCTTCATAAAAGATTGCAGTTTCACAAGGGAGTCATAGAACTACTTAAGCATAAAAGATGACATGAAATAAATACTGTTACTGGCATTTGTCTCCTGGAACTTTATTGTTTATTTTGCTTACACTGCAGATAAATAAATGGATGCTGGCATGTTATGAAAATCCTTCAGAGCAAAACTCAACAACTGTTTACTGTCTTATGAATTAATAGTCTGAACATTGTCTGATGATGCCACAAAAAGGGTATATTTTCTCTCTAAAACTGCATTTCTTTAGTCTTTATCACTATTAACCCTGTACATTGGTTTATCTCAACATGGGGAAATTCTTTTGGTAGTTAATCTGTATCTAGGGTTAACATCAGGATTGAACAGATTAATAAAGAATTGAGAACTTTCTGAACAGCTGTTTAATAGTGCTTATAAAATGAACAAACCAAAAAAGGAGGGATACAGAGGGAGAGAATGTCCATTTTAGCCAGAAAAGGGGGGAATGTCTAAAATTTAAAGATGCTAGAAGGAAGGAGAGAACCTGTGTCTTCAGGTAAACTCCCAGAAGAGAAATAAACTTCCATTTCCTCTCAGTGTTCCTATTCTTAATGTATTTGCATTGAAATGTGTCACTGAATTTGATATAATAATATTTTCAATTTTTTTTAAAAAAACCCTCTATTTTCAAAGTCATAACAACCATTTTAAGTGTCAGCAACAAAGATCTATAATAAAATCCAGGAAAATATCAGTTTTTAATAATGGAAAAAATGCAATTCAACTGTATTAAATACATGCAAAGGAAAAAAATATTTTGATGGCAAGATAATCCAGGGGGTTCGAACAGGCAACAGGTATTTTTTGTGGTGGCATCTGCATTAAGGAATGCCTTCATCTCAAAAGTACAGATGATCTCAACCCTCCTTATTTTTGGAAGCATGTTGAAACAGAAAATAGAATTGTTCCAGTCAGGATCTGGCCTGTAGTTCTAATTGTGTGGCTATCGTAGTGGTTGTTGAGTGTGATATAATTTACCCATTTGTTTATCTTTGGAATGCACCTGCCTTGATGAAAGGGGGAGAGAGAAGGAGAGGGAGGGAGGGAGGGAGGGAGGGAGGGAGAGAGAAAGAAAGAAAGAAAGAAAGAAAGAAAGAAAGAAAGAAAGAAAGAAAGAAAGAGAAAGAGAGAGAGAGAAACTTTAGCAAAGGAATATTGATGAGCTTCCTTGCCAAAGAATGGGGCAGGACTGTCCAGTACTGGTACTGCCAATGAAACTTTAAGGCTTAAAAGATTGATGCTGAAGAAATTTGCTGGATACCTACTGTATTCTTATCATGGGAGGTTGTTTTTATTCTCTCAGTCAAATTAATCTCCTTATTCTGCTGGTCTGTTGTGCCTAAGGTTTTGACCAGAGGTGGTATTCAGCAGGTTCAGACCAGTTCTGGAGAACCGGTAGCAGAAATTTTGAGTAGTTCGGAGAACTGGTAAATATCACCTCTGATTGGCCCCGCCCTCTATTCTCTGCTTCCCAAGTCCCAACTGATCAGGAGGGATGGGGTTTTTGCAGTAACCTTTCCCTGGAGTGTGGAGGAAATGGAGATTTTACAGTATCCTTCCCTCCTTGCCATGCCCACCAAGCCACTCCCACCAAGCCAAGCCATGCCTACCAAGCCACACCCACAGAATTGGTAGTAAAAAAAATTGAATCCCAACACTGGGATGTTTGAGGTCCTTATTTTGCTTCTGAAGCTATTCACTACTACTATGAATTCAGGATTTTAATTGCTATAGGAAGTTCTTGTTTATTGGTGTCATTATTTGCACTGATTTGTATTTGTGTTTTCTGTTCTTCTCTAAAGAGCTTCTATTGGGTTCACTAATATGTCTGAGAATTGAATATATTGCAGCATTTCTTCTTTATTGCAGTTGAACAAGAAGAATGTTTTTTGCTTGCAAAGATCTCAGGAAAATGCAGGGAGCATGGGAACATACAAATATGACACGGATCTTGATTAAGTATAGACCTCAATTATGGCAGAGCTCATGACAGTCATTTCAAAAATGCTGCCCACTGGAAGTGACCTACTTTGACATATTCATTCACAAATGCTGGGCCAGAATATAGTGGCAGTCTATCACTAATACATATGGGGATCCCCTCCCAAAGAGAGAAAGCTATTGCCTCTCTTCAATCCCTAACAAATGAAAACCATGACCAAGAGTTATTGCCAATATGGAAAATTGTGCTTCCCTACTGGTGGATTTGTTACAGCTGATGCAGTGATCTTTCTATTTTGATCGCTTCGTGTAACTTATTCATCTTACTGAAAAGGGCTTACAAAGACTAGATTCTTCATCCAAAGTTTTATTCTCCCTTCCCCCACAAAATCACATTCTTATATTTCTTAATCCTCTATGATGCATCCAAGAGCAATAACTCATTAATGTGATGACTCGAGGTACAGTTTCCTGAATCAATACTACAACTTTAGCTGAAACATGGCATCAGACAGTTGCATAATGAAGCTGTCTGTCTGTATTTACACAATGCATTTTTGTACTCACTAAGCCAGAAAGAACAGCTCTGTGTAGCAGCTGTCATTATATATTTTTTTCTCTCCTTATCTGTGTCCTATCTGCCAATGTTATAATTCACCAGCTGACACCCGCCTTGGCAAAGACCAAGTGGTATTGTTTAGTGCCAGAGCAACAACAACCCCCCTGAACTATGACACACTTCTTCTAAGTCCTTCTTAACAATGATGAATTCTACTGGATTTCATGCTGTTGGGTGGATGACCTTTGCTGCTAGGGGTGTACAAGACATATTAGTGCTCAGTAACACTTACAATCCTGTTACACAACAGAGATAAAGGGCAAAGGGAAGGCTGATAGGAACAGATGTAAAGTTAAGAACCAGGCAGAGAGAGTAAATAGGTAACTCAGAAATTAATGGAAGCTTAGGAGGAAAATGGGAACAGTGAAGAAGTAGAAGGTTGATCTGGATCATGGATGCACCACAGAAAATTAAGAAACATTTGTTGTTGGGTATTTCTACATTTTCCAAACTGTCATTGCAAAAACCACCACCAAGTAAACTAGCACAGAGTTTGATTTGATCCTCTTTGGCAGTTTTGCCCATGAGGCAGTTTTCAACACTTTTTCTACAAGCACTAAGTAGTGAGCAAGTGCATGCTGATTGAAGGTGCTATACTCTGCAACTTTCCTTTGAAGTGTGGATTATTGAGTTCCAGTACCATTTGCTGTCAGATGGCAAAATCCAGCTGACCTTGGTTGATCTCAACAAGCTAAGTAGAGTTTGACCTGGTTAGTACTTGGATAGGAAACTGTCAGGAAATTCTAGACATGTGTGAATAAGGAAAGTTAAAAAAAACCTTGAATAAAAGAGTGGCAAATTATTTTCATATTGTTACCAATAAATCCTGCATGGATGTGCCTATGTACTCACCAGGAGCCACACTTGATTGAAGAGAGAAGAATGTATTGGTTTCTTACAATTTGAATTAAATGAGATAGGTGAGGGTACTAAGGCCACACAAACAAGAGTATCAGGAGACTTGTTAAACCTTCCTGTGCTATCATATAGTTTGATATTTCTTCAAATAATAGTGGGACATGATACCTGCACATAAAATACGTTTTATGATTCATAAAATAATTAGACCAGCGGGAGCAAGCTGATATTACTGATTCCAATCAGGGTAGGATTGATTATTATTCTGACAGGAGACCACCAGAATGTCTGACAGGTGTAGGCTAGGTTGGGATGTCAGAAAAATCAAATAAAAATTTCTGAGGAAGAAGTGGCAGATGACAGTTCCATAAAAACCAGGGGCAATGACTGCTGGAATGAAGAGTTAATGATTAAACTGGTTCTTTGTAATTCCTCTCCAGACAAAGAAAGAACTTGAGATCACCCAGAAGTACTCTAGATAGCTCCTCTTTGTAAGGAGACTTTAAAACAGTGATCTCCAATGGGTTTAGAGATGAGATGACATCTTGCTCAAATCATGGTTAGCACCTTTGAAAGGAAATTAAATTTATGTACTTTTTTCATCAGAAATTACTTGCTAAGTAGTTTTCAATTATTAGGAACATTTGAATCAACAAATTTTACAGCACTAGGTTTTCTACAATCCTTAGCAAAGGAAAGTTTTAACTATAAGTTTAAGAATTTAAAGATTTATTTTGTGTAGTAAACAGCAAAAAAGTCATTGCAACTTTAATTTTATAAAGCTACAAATGGATTAAAGTTTCAGATAAAATTGAAATAAGATTTTGGAATAAATTATTAATAATCCTTCCTGTGGGAAAATGCTTTTGTTTTTATTTTTTTTAAATAATAAAATATTAAAATTTGGGCACTAGAGGCAACTAAAGATTATTATTAAAGGAGAAGAACACTTAAATTCAATTTTCAATTACAGAATGAAGCAAAATATTTTGAAATTGGACATACTTTGAACCATGGATCCAATTTTAATAGTATCTGCTCTATAAATAGAAGAGTTTTTAAAAGATGATATGGAGGAGGAACAAGATTGAGAATGATTTGAAAGTGGATTTAAAAATGATAGGTTACAAGAATGACATGAAAAAGATGCTCCATTGTACAAAAACAAACAAACAGCGGATCTCTTAATAATTAAAAGGAAGATATAAATAATAAACCAGGAGAATGATCTTCAGAGTTTTCCTACACTAGTTTTACAAAAGAGACTTGTTAAATTGAAAATGTTTGTGAGAAATGATAAAGAAAAAAATGAAATGCAATCAAGTTCTATGCCATTATTTGATGGAATAAAGATGAAATATAAAATTGGCTAACTTGATCAAGGTTAAAATAGACATGTTGGTATCATTGATAATCCATAATATACCTTTGCTGAACTACAATGAAAATTATAACAGTTTATAAATTTGTTTATAGATATCATTTCTTGTATTTTAAGAAAAGGTGATAAAAATATTTATACTTGTGATGAAGGGAGAAGTCATATCTCTCTTGATAGATAATAGATGAAGGAAAAAAGAAAAAAAGAAAAAACTCAAAACATGAATACGACATCTTTCTTTTGATAAAGGATTCAAGTCAAGTGTTCTAGTCTAGTCTACTGAACAACTATCTTTTGCTCAGAGGCTCATTAAGGAATGAAAGATAACTACTAAGATTTAAGAGAATGAGAACAATGATTGGAGAGCGGTGAGACTGATGAGATGCATAAATGATTTATCCCACATGGGAAAACGCAAGGGTAATGAACCTCCAGAGCAATCCCTCATTTGCTATCATCAACAAAGCATGACAATATAGAAGAGGTGATATGTGCATGAATAGAAAGTATCTTCTCAATAGCCTGCTGTAGCAATTGAACTGCAATTTAATGGTTAGTTCATTGAAAATGTCAATGCAATATGAAGCTGCTGAACATTTTTAAAAAAATGAAACCCATGCTAGGAATCATTGAAGGTAAAGCTATTAGAACCATTTAGAGTTCCATATAGAATAGGCAGATATGTAACTGTACAAATACATTAAAAACGTATTCTGATTCATTACTTGGGTGGGGCCATGCTTGCAATAGCAATAGCACTTAGACTTACATACCACTCCATAGTGATTTACAGCACTCTCTGGGCAGTTTACAAAGTTAACATATTTTGTAACATACAATCCTCATTTTACTGACCTTGGGACTCAGTCAACTTCAGCCTTCATTAGGACTGGACTCCAGACTGTAGGCAGAGTTTGCCTGCAATACTGCATTCTAAAACTGGACCACCAGGGCTCATACTAGATAAAGTTTCAGTCACTCTCTTTAAAACAACATATTGTAAAGCTAAAGGGGAGGGGGTCTGACAATGAACTCCAAATAACTTCCCTTTGAGGAAAGAGTGAGCAAGTAAAGGGAGAAGCATGGGAATTATATAAAACCATAAATGGTATGAAAAATGTAAACAGAGATCTGGTTCTCTTTCATAAACAATATTAAAACTGAGAGTTATTGCTAGAGGTTAATGGAAAGGGATTCTGGATCAATGAAATGGAATTAATGAATGGAATTTGCAACTATCCAATATGGTGATCGACTTCCATTTAATTTATTTAAAGGGCTAATCCATTCATGGAGGATGGGTCCATCTATAGCTACCTAATCTTGTGATCCTACCTGCTACTGTGCAACATAGATAAGGTTTGAGTCTGATTTTTTTTATTCATTAAGTTCTTATCCAGCCTTTATTGACTCAGCCTTCCATCCTTCCAAGGTTGGTAAAATGAGGATGCAGATTATTGGGGGCAATATGCTGACACTGTAAACCACTCAGAGAGTGCTGTAAATCACTATGGGAGGGTTTATAAGTCTAAGTGCTATTGCTATTTATTACTTATAAGTAACTCAAGGCAGCAAGCATGCATAATGCTCCTGCCTCCTACTATTTTTTCCTACAAAAAAATCCATGTGAGTTGGGTTGGGCTGAAAGAATATGAATGACCCAAGGTATCACAACTGGCTTTCATGCCTAAGGCAGGACTAGAACTCATAGTCTCCTAGTTTCTAACCTGGTGACTTGACCACTAGACCAAACTGGCTCTTCAATAGGGTGCTTCTCTTCTTATTTTTAGATACAAAAAGCATCACTCCCTACTCTACCTGACTACATGTTTAGATGCATCACAAGAATGGGGAAAAATAGCAACACATTGTCTTGCTTATGCTGAAGTGCTTTTCATTGGAATGTAACTTGTACAGTGCATCAAGTTTTAAACTGGCATATAAGTGCAGTCACACAAGGTTGCACATTTTCAAAAATGGCTCGAAAAACGTGCTGCACTTTAGCATGCCAAATGTCTCCAGAAAAGGTGTGGATGGCACCTATGCTTATCCCTGCTGTTTCTGGCATTATAATAGCTTTGTCCCCTTCTTTACTGGTCCTGTGATCCCTTTGGCACTAGCTGGGTTTATTTAGAACAAGATTTAATGCCCAAACATGTTTGGATGGTGAAACCTGTGGCAATGTGATTGAATGCAAAGGTATTAGCAAAATATGTCAAGTGTCTTTCATTACTGATGACTGAAGTTGGTCATAAAATCTAACACATCCAATCTAGTATTGTATAATAGTGCATCTCTAATTGTACTTTCTCTGGAGCAAATACAGGATGAGTTTGAATGAAAGCCATTACTCTAGTCAGTTTCAAATCCTTTTGTGCAGGGCAGAATTAGGATAATGTAATTACTGGCATGCAACACTCTATAAAGATATCGAATTTTCTGGTCCACAGAAGGACAATACCTCAAACCAAATGTTGATGGGAACACAAATCCAAAATTTAGATCTCGTTTCTCTGGTGGGTTGTATGTATCATTGATAGTTGAGATTAGACCAAACCTTGATAGAAATCAGTTTTGCAATCTGCCCCACCCATGATAATAGCTAAAAGACATTATTACTCACAATTACTCCTTTATTCTCCAGTGGAGGAGGGATTTTATGAGCTGTAAAGCTTTACTTGTGCATTTTTACCTTGACTTATACTACTACTTTAGTAAGCAAGCATAACTTCAAGTACCTTCATTCTAGAGTGATTTGCTCTGCAACAAGTACAACATTATACAGCGCTGGACTTCTTTATCAAGACTGTATTCATTTTGTTATGCATCTGGTGACAATTCTGTACCTAGTACTGCAGAGACTTTTGTCTAAATAAAAAAGGTATCATTTAAATTCATTAATGAGGAACATATTTTCAAAAGAAAAAGAAGAATCAAGGATAGCAAACTTTGAATGTAAGCAAATGTGTGAACATGGAGCTGTTTTTCAGTTTGTAACATCTCCTACAGAATGTCCCCCCCAATCATTTAGTCATCTACACCTCTAGTAAATGTGCAGAAAACCTGTGGCACAACTGAGTGTATATATTCAATATTGGGGGAGAAACATAAGAACACTTTCTACATTTTCTTCCTTGAAAATCATGTTGTTTAAAGTATAAATGAACCATGGGTGGGTTCTGAATTCTGTTACTACTGGTTCCCTCAGGGATGCACTACACATGTGCAGAAGCAAAAAGCAAGATGGTGCCGCCTATGGCCAGCCAAGTTACTATCTACTCGGCTGTACCGGGCCAAACCAGTAGGAACCCACCTCTACAATGAACCCACTTCTCCAATGACATGATCCAACACCTCTTTATGCATTTCATCATTACAACATTTGCTGCAGTACAAAAAATCCACATTTTGGGTGAATATTTTTCATTCTTCAAAATAAGCAAATATTCTCTTTCTCCACAAATAATACTTTATAAATTATATATTGAAATGATACCAAATAAACAACCCTTCTTGTTATGATATTCAGCTTTTGACTGTCCAACCACATTGTATTTGATTATATATTGCCAATTGGTTCTGTTATGAATTTCAAAGATTCACAGGGCACTATGAGTGTGGTAGGTAATAAATCTGCCAAAGATTATAGAGATTTATATATTACAATATACTGCTATGTGACCCTAATCTCAGTAAGTCTCCAGGAAAAGAATTTCTGCTTCTTTATAAAAGACCCATTATCTACTCACAGATAACACTGTTTGCAATTTAATTCCACTATTGATTTTTTTTTCAATGATAGAGTTTAAGCATGTTGTATTACATGTTGTATTAAGAGGTATTCATTTTTAGAAAATGGGAAAAGGAGATTCCCATTTGAGGATGTGAAAAATAGATGAGAATCGAAAAAGAATAGTTAACAAATCTGCAAGCACATGAAAATATTGTTAGAAAATCCATTTGTTTGTTTGGATGGTTTCCTGAAGATATGGATTATTTCTGGGCCTCGGGTTCCAGACATAAAAACAAATAAGTACCACAATGTGACATTGAATAATGGAAACCTGATTACCTAAGGTTTTTGTGAAATAATATACAACTTTTAAAAGATCATTGTAAGTGACAGCTGACATCAAAATAGTTCAGTGCATTGCCTTTTTTGTTTATTTATATAAGGGGATGTGAATCGGATTCCAAAATACATTCTGGAGGTCTACTTCAATTTCTTATGTTGGAAGTTTTTTTTGCATGGAATTGTGCATTTATACAACTTTCCCCCCCAGTTCAGTTCAGTCTTGTCTGCTTTCTACTCCAAGTAAGTGGAAGTTGAGTCTTGTCTGCTTTCTACTCCAAGTGAGTGTCTTCTGCAATCTTCATATGTAAAGATAGTCCTGATTTAGGGACTACAATTGGGATCAGCAACTTGGTTGTTAAGCAAAGCAATCACTAAGTGCCACCGTGGTTGTGTTTATGATCTTACTTCAATTTTCCGTTGCTTTACAGACCTGAAGGTTGAAAATGCAAGACTTGGTTCTAAAGTTACTTTTTTTATTACCATCATAACTGCAAGCAGTTGCTAAATGAGGTATCTGATAAATGAGGATAATTTGAACTCCAATGCTAATTTCAGTTTGTTTTACCAGGCTGAAGTTATCACTAAAGAAGACTCCCCCCCCCCAAAAAAAAAAATCAAAATTGAAAGCCCCGTAGGTAACATTCTTAAGAGAAGGAACCTGGAGGGAATCTTTTTTTTTCAATCTAAGTGGGTAAGTGGAAACTAGAGGGAGCATGGTGGTCTCATAGATACTCAGATCCTGAGAACTTTAAAGGTGATGACTAGCATCCAGAAACCAACTGGTTACCAGTGTAGCTTTTGAAGTAGCATTTTAAAGTGGGTAAATTAAGGCATGCTCATAATTACTTAAGTTCTGAATTCTGAACCAATTGTAGCTTCTAAGTCATCGGTTTACAACCGGTTTGCTCGTGTAGGTGTGCACGCTCACATGCATGGGCAATGCTTCTGTGCATGCACAGAAGTGTCCAGGTGGGTGGGCAGAGCCTCCTGCTGTTGCCACTACCGGTTCAACTGAACCAGGCCGAACCTGCAGCAACCCACCTCTCTTCTGAGTGGCTTCAAAGATAATTCTACATACAGTCCAAATTTTAAAAGGTTGTAATTGAACTATGCAAAGGTCACCACTGGCCACAGCTGCCATGTGCTTTTTGAGTAGGACTTGTACTCCAGGAGGAATCTCAAGTTGTGAGCCAATTCATCAGAGAGGGATAAACTGGAGTCAGATGGCTTCTAAATCCATGGCTTCTCCATCATGGTAAGTCTGAGTCTGAGTTTTTCCTCCCCCTCCTGATAGTTTTCAAGTCACAACAAAATTTCAGTTTAACAGTTTAAGCTTTTGTTTGTGGCTTTCCATATATTTCAAAATGGAGTCTCTAAGATTTTAAAACATAGTGCTTTATCAATGACTAATTATTCTGATGTATGCACCACCTTTGAGCACAATTTGTGAACTACAAAGAAACATCACTAATTGTGTTGTGTTTTTGTTCCAGGAAACAAAATGGTAGTTGAGGGAAATTTACCAGACAATGATACAATACATTACAATGAAATAGACATCACAATGTTTTATTGTGCCCTGTTTGGGGATTACTTTTTCTGAGAACTAAGCTAAAAAATTAGAATAAATCAGGAATGACAGTACAGATCTTATAGGTGGCAGGAAACATCCAACACATGATTTTCACCTTCCATAGTAGTCAGGGGCAACATTTTACACTTTGGGGTGGATTTGGGGAGTGAGATAGAAGACTTGAGGAATATATGAGTTGGGTGGCTATATAAATTTGTTTAATACATAAATTTAAAAACTTGTAAGTTAATATAGGTAATAGGTTGCTTGTTTATAGCATTGAATAGATTTGTTTATCATAGCTATTTTAAACACTTGTGCTAAATTGATAGGAATTTAATTTTAGAGCCTTTTGTGTATGTATAATACTGCTCTTCTTCAATCTTCAGTGTGGAGAAAGTAATCATAGATGTTTTACTATTTCTGGGTAAGAAAGAAGGGAATGTTCAAGTAGGTGGGCTCAAAAAGTTTATTTAATATATAGAAGCTTTTGATGACTTTGAGACTTTTTAAAGATGATAAATATTATTATAACTTAAAGGCATGCCCATCAAATATTGAAAATGAGTCCCTAGCAGACCACATCCTGGGCAAATAACTTTGCCATATCTTTCATCTTCTCTCCCTCCTTTGAGCACTTGAGTGGTTCTTTAGGAAAAGGGGCACAAGCATTCGAAATGAAAACACAAGACTCAGACATGCTTGAAAATGGCAAATTATTGTAAAGATTGTTTAGTGTACTTGGGCAGCTCTTCCATTCCCATATTGTGCCTGGCACATCCTTACAAATAATTTGAGCAACTTCCCACATAAAATATGAGTGTCTTTACTGATGTTTGCCATTCTAAAATAACATATGTATAGCTGTAAAAAAATGAATGTAACAATATGTGGAACCACCCTCAGTTGATTCTCTGATGAAATTTCTAATCATCTCTGCCTGTTTTAAAAATGGTACATTTTTCACTGGCGCTGAGGTCCAGACTCCTTTCTTCCCTTGACTCCTATTCAACTCTAGCTAATCCCTGTAGTTGTACAACAATGAGGAAAGAACTAGAATTGCGGCCTACAGGGACCCTGTTTGCTTGACCAGTCTTGCATAATGAGTAGAATTTTAGTTTTTTTTAGCCCTAGACTTTGGAGAATGGGTCTTTTTTCCCCAAAGATCTAAATGGCTGCTGCTGGTCTCCAGAAAAATCCCAAGTTGACTGATATTTATGTGCTACGAATGAAAACTGCAGGTTCTCTAGATAGTTTATCATCTTCTCTTCTCATTTTTTATCATACTCTTTTACCTGCAATAGTACAGAGGTCCAGAGGTTGAGAAAGAAAAGTTAAGACATTGTGATAAAATATTTGCGAGTCACCTGTTTTTCTAGCAACTTCATTGGTGAAACTGGTCCTAGACCAACTGAGGAAGAAGGGCCGCAAATTCGGTTCCACCACAAAAGCGCGTAGGACAAAATCGCGCTCGACAAAAGCACGCTGTGACGTCATCACAGCGCGACGAAAAAGTTCGAAAAATGTAAAAATAAAGCGAAAACCTTACCCTAAGCCCCCCAAACGTAACCCTAAACCTAACCCTAAACCTAACTCTTAACCTAACCCTAAACCTAACCCTAAACCTAACCATTAAAGTAACGAAAAACCTAACGCTAACCCTTAACCTAACCCTAACGCTAACGCTAACGCTCTAAAGCTAACCCTAACCCTTAACCTAACCCTAACCCTAAACCTAACCCTTACCTTTATGTGAATCGGCTTGCTTTAATTTAATTTTTATTAATTTTTATTTGAATTTTTCGATCTTTTTCGTCACGCTGTGATGTCAAAGGCGCGATTTTGTCGATCGCGCTTTTGCCGTCCGCACTTTTGACGGGTCATGGCAAATTCATATATAGAAATGAAGGAGATGGCTATTGAGGCTGGATTGGGCCTCTGCATAGCATTGAGGAGTAGATCCCAGACTGATCAAATGATCTCTGGGAGCAGGCTTCAGAGAGGTGGAGGCTTCCTGCCACTAGTAATAATAGCTTTGAAGGAATACTGGCTATTCCCTTCTGGAAAAATATCCACAATGATCATCATATTCTTTTTCCCTTTCCTCAGTCAATCTTCCTTGCCAATCAGTAGTCTTGGCATCTCCAAAGAACCTATCCCACAAAAAAGGAAGAAAAAGAAGAATTATCTCTGCTGACATTTTTTTTAAAAAAGAACTAAATTTGGGAGCTGTGGTGTCCTGCTGGAAGAACCTTTATTACCAGCTGATGCTTTCTTCAGGAAAGGATGTAATGTAGGCTTCGTGGTTTTAATAGCTATGATGATGGCTTTAAAAGGAAAAGAACCAATACCTTATTTACCATTAGCCTTATGCTTTTATTGTCACTGGAAACAGTCAATATTTTGCCTATTCCAGATGCTGTCCTTTCATTATATTAATGAATATATTATACATTATATTATATTAATGACCAGAAATCTAACTCTTCTCAGTTTTACCCAAGCATAGATCTAGTCTTACCCTATAGTGCAAAAGTGGGATCTGATAATTGTATGAGAAATATACCTAAGATCATTAGAGGAAGCAGCACATTAAAATGAAAGCAAAGGGCTGAATTTATAAACTAACAGCATGTGCCTTCTTCTTCAGTAATAAAGAGAAATTAGTACTCACAAAACTGAAAATAAATTAAATTTCTACTTCGCCAGCAAAGAAAGGACAAGCAATTGTACTGCGATTATATTTCTTGAAAACTGAGGAAGTATTATATATATGATTCAACAGTGAATGTTTATAATGTTTTGACATGTTTTTATTTTTTCTCCAGTCCGTATTTCCATATTTCTGCTAATGATGTTTCTTGAATGTACTAAAAGAGGAAACGGCTATTCAAACATGGTTTCATTATGGGCAGTTACTGGCCAGATGGAAAAAAAAAAAAAATCAAAAAAACGGTTTTATGCAAAACGAGGATAATTTACTAAAACAAATTAGGGATCAAAGTCCAATGCATATAAAGAGACTATATAATGCATTAATAGAAATGGATTCGGAAACAGAATTAGTTAAAGACTGTATGATAAAGTGGGCACAAAATTTTGAAGAACCAATAATGTTGGATACATGGGAAAAGATTTGGGTAAGAAATGTAAAATTTACACAAGCCCAAAATTTGAGAGAAAAATTTTATGATGTTTTATAGATGGCATTTAGATCCTAGAACATTGGCCTCTATGTATCCGAATTTGCAACCTAAATGCTGATTGTGATTGTGATTGTGCTGATGCTACATACTATCATATACGGTGGACTTGTAAAAAGGTAAAAGCATTTTGGATAAAAATATGGTGGATTATGCAAAATGTTCTTAAAAAAAGGATAAAGTTTACCCTTCAGTTATTCTTGTTAGGTTTAATTACTGATTGTACAGTTATAGAGACTAACCTGATTTTGCATTTAATAACCACAGCAAGACTGTTGCTGGTGAAAAACTGGAAGAAGGAAGATTTACCTACTATTCAAGAATGGACATTAAATGTAACGAACCTAGCAGAGATGGCTAAAATATCAGCATATCTCAAGGACCATTCAAATGAGAGATATAAACTGGAGTGGAGAAGATGGATTGACTATACTCAAAATAAATATGGGACTAAGAAATTCCAGATAGTTTATGACTGAAGAAACAAGGAATGATATAATCCGTTTAGAGCTAGCCTAGCAAACAGGAGTTAAAGCTCAAATGAAAGATGATACTAACTTTTTTTAAGTTTATCTTAGAAGATCTTTGTTAAAGATTTATATCCTGTATTGGTTCTGGGAAGTTGGGGGGAGGGGAAGGTTGGGGGGGTTGGGGGGGAGGGGAAGGGAGGTAAATATTTGTAAAAGGTTTTTTTTCAAAATTTTCATTAAAAAAGCCTGTTTCTCCTTTGTGTAATCAGTAAAAATGCAACCGATAAGCCCTGCAAAAAATTTTTTTAAAAAATTAGAAGCATGTCAGTTAAATAGGCTCCTATTTAAGAGCCAGCTTGGTGGGAAAGAAAGGAGATATTCCTAAGATACAGTTTTACTAAAAAAGAAAGGCCACTGAAAATGCCAGCCAAAGACATGCCTGAGCATCTCATCTAATGATTTCCGCAGAGAGTAAACAAAGACAGCAGCTGGGCAACCTGAACATTCCACAGAGGGCTGCTACGCACACACACACAGACACACAGACACACTCTGCCAGGAGGAGAAACCCTTGCCAATTATAGCTATTTTACTATATTTATGAAGCAGCCACTGTGCAAGCTGCCCAAACTGTTTCCCGATGGGAAAAAGGCTGTATTTCTGAAGGATCGATTAGTTCTGGGTTGCAGTGGGCCCAATTGCCTGAGGTTACAGAAACAAAGCAAAGCGTAAGGGAACATCTATTGAGATAAGAGACAGTGCAAAGCCGGTATTTTTCTCTTTTTTCTATCAGGACTAGCAGAAATTTGACCATTGGTCAAAACAACTGAGGACATCCAGATGATTTATTGCTACCCATCACCTTTTTACACTGTTTCATAATAGGGACTCGGAGATTGATAGGTATTCTCTTGGTGAGTTATACTGCAGTTGCTCAGGCTCAAAACTCTGATGCCATTTGTTCTGAGCAATGATCAAAGACTATTTTTGTTAAACTAAAATTTCTGCACAGAATGGGGTAAGGTAATAAACAAGGAAAGATCAAATCAGAATTAGACCCCCTAGGCACCGACTTGAACAAAATACTGTGCTTTTGTGAACAAAAGTAATCAAGCAAATGGCAAGTACATTTTTTTAAATATCTGAGAGCCAGCCAGATAATCCAGGTGTGAAGCACAGGTGAGCAAAAGATCCTGGATTTACATTCCTCAGGCACTGGATTCAGTTTTGCTCAAAGGCAGCAGTTGCTGTTCTTTCAACTAAAATCTTAATAGTTAGGAGTGCAAGCAGCAACTTCTCTGGACCAAGGGACATAATTTATTGCTGATATTCTGAGCCAGTTCTGTTTATTTACAGTGCATATACTATATATTTGCAAAATCAGAGAACATTGTTGTGTAATACTTCTAATGTTGACTCACTTAATTGTATCCCAATTCATTATTCCAAAATTTCTGTTGCAACAATGCCTTTAATTAATGTGCATATTTCAAATCCTTTCAGGAGTCTAATTGAAATATCTGCAGCTTCCTCTCATATATGGCCTCTAAAATCTGTTGCATGGCAAACCATGGTTTCAGCCTAAGCCAGGTCCTTTTCTTCGTCTCCCCAGTTTTGTTTATCATCTTTGTTGATGGATTCTGAAGATTTTGTAACTTTTCACACCATTTTGTAAACTTTTGATTGGCTGCAAAACATATGATGACTTTTCCTAATGACATCCTGTGATTTTGATTTGTTATATGTATAACAAATCACTACCTCTTTATTCCTGAAAACATGATTATCTTATTGTCTAAAGCTAACCACTTTTCAATTTATTATATTTTTAACAAAAAAGGTGGGGATTAAAGGGAGTGAGGGGTATTATTATGGCTTGTTCTTCGCAAGATTTTGTAGTGTATCAGTGTAATAATATATGTGCAAATCCAAGCAGTATGGCCTTTTGCAATTGACAGGTGGAAATTTTGGTGATTGCATTAATTTGAATAGGTTATTCTCAAGCAGCCAAAAGTCAGTCTGCTGGTTTTTTTTTAAATGTTCCAATTATAAGCCAATACCAGGTTTTATCTTTATCCACTTTCCCCTTGATCTTGTGTATAAATTGCAATGTTTTTCCTTGTTGGCATTCTGTTCTTGCTTTTAATTACACTATTTTGATATTATTGTTTTGTTTCCTGCACATTCATTTTTTACTTGTATCAATACTTTTTCTGGGCTGTCTTTTATGTAACCAATCAATGCATGCTTTTCTTTTTCCAGTTTGTTTGACTTCCGTATTCATTTTTACGGGGCAAATATAATCTATCAATATCACTATGGGGATGCACTGCATAGTAAATAGCCTTAAACTATCTTGTTTCTTGGTCTGAACTGTCCAGTTCAGCTTGTGTGCAGTTAAAAATTCCAGAAATATATTGTATCAATTTTTATTAATAAGGTTGGTCATACAGTCAGCCAGATGTCTATTATTATATTATTATTATTTTCAGGCATAAAAAAGCCATATGGCTTCGGTTTCCAAGGATCTTAACCTATCTCTTGTAGTCCTTAATTTAATTTTTTACAGGACAAAATAAGCCCATTAAAATCTCCAGTTTGGTGCCAACATTCACCGTGTGTCCCTGGGAGATTCAAAAAAATCACACATAAATGAGAATACATTTCCATTACCTAGGTAACAATAATCCCTCATTTGCCACAAGGTGTGAGCTTTTGAATTGTCCACCAGCACTGAACTGCAGGATTTTTATACATGTCCAACTTTATTGATTTGTATACATTCATAGATACATTGCATTTATTTTTAAGGACAGCATTATTTAATATTTTAACTATGTAAACATGTTAACAATGATTTACATGACAAAAAGGGTATCATTGATCTGCACTCACTGCATTACTTTCAATGAAATGTGCATTGCCATTTATATTTGGCCAGAATTAGATAAGAAAACAAGCATAATATAAACACATCATGAGAATGTTGGACCACTTTGATTCTGTTTCTTTCTAACAAGGACATCTACCTTTTTCTTGTAAATGACTGAATTGAAAACTTTGGAAGGGAAAACTCTTTCCCTTCCAAAGTAGCAAACTCTCTGTTCCAATCGAATCATAGTTCTGTGACATGGACAAATATATAACTCATGTAAGTGAATAAGTAAATAAGTAAAATGCACAAAGCACTAGTTCAAGAGAGTAGACAGTGAGTAGTCTAGAATCATTTGACTACACTCCTTTCTTAAAACTGCAGCTGCTAATTATGCAAATAAAGTACCATATTTGTTGGAGTATAAGATGTACTTTTTCCCACCCTAAAAGAGGCTGAAAATTTGGGTGCATTTTAGACTCTGACTGTAGCTTTTTTTACAGCCCTAATGATGTGCTAACGAGTGAAGCAATCTTCCAGGCTTCCCCTGCTTTTTCTCATTGCTTTCTCTCTGACGATCAGCTGTGCTTTAGAAGCTGTTTTTTATCTCCAACCAGGGGATATAAAGTGTGTGTGTGTGTGTGCATGTGCGTGCGTGTGCTCAAAACCAGCAAACCTATGTGTTGAAGCTGACCAGATTAAGGACGCCAGCCAGATGAAAACCTGGGAGGCAATTTTTGTTCCTATTTTCCTCCCCAAAAGCTAAGGTGCACCTTACTCTCTGAAAAATATGGTATATAAAAGAACTCTGCTATTGATGTGAATTATTCTGTTATCCAAATAAATACCTTCCTTGGTACAGATGGCTGCTGAAGTTGATAAAAAAAGATAGAAAAAAGATATATTTGTTCATTTCAGCATACAACATACAAACAAAAATACTTTCAAGAATGGGGAACATAGTATAATAAGACTTCAAGGGAACTTTTCTAGTCCAACCATATACCATTTCAGATAAATGGTTGCCCGGTCTCTTTCTGAAAGCCTTCAGTGATGGAGCACCCACAACTTCTAAAGGCATTGTGGATTGCTCTCACCGTTAGGAAATTTCTCCTTAGTTCTAGGTTGCTTAGGTCCTTGCTTAGTTTTCAGCCATTGTTTCTTGTCTTGCTTTTGATGCATAGAAAGGTTTTTGTGGGATAGGTAGGTAGGTAGGATATGATATACAGAAAAAAGCATTTAAGAATCCTTATGGATAGTTGTTTATGACCCTGTGCTGAATGGTTTACAATTCACATCATGTTCTTTCACATATCTCTGGTGTTCCCACCAAGTGCTACTTCTTAAGTGATTGTTTCTTTTATCCATTTTTGTCTTCTGGCAGTAGGCGAGATGGTTCCAATTGTGAAGCTTTCTCTGCTTCCTGTTCATTAGAAATTCAACTCAGTTCCATAAAATGATCAATAGAAAAAAAAAGATGCAAGTATTTGCTGCCTATCCTAAGAAGGAGAAAAAAGAGGGGGGGGGAATAAGGAAATAAGAAGATCTGAAAAAGCTGTGACAAAAGCCATTGAAGATACAGTATGTTACTAAAATAAACTATGAGTCTCAAGATGACTCTCATATTGACCTTACATCTTCCTTCCTAGCTTGAGTGCTTAAGTACATATTGTGTGAACCTCTGCTTTTTTTAAACCATCCTTATTCAAGTTGGTTGAGAAAGAATTGCACACTTATTTTCAAAGGGAGATGACTAGTTTGGGTAAATTCTCATAAGAGGAGTATGGGTGACCAAAGTTCATGTTTTTCACTTCATATTCATATTGTCAGCAGTTTGCATTTTCTCTGGCTTCCCACACTTTGCTTAAATTCCAGGGCTGTCATTTTGAGATTACTCCAATTGGCATTTTTTTAAAAGATCAGGAAGTATATATAAGCCAGAGAGACTGCACAGTGATGTATCAAAACAAGAACACCCTATACTTCCTTGCAACAGTATAGTAATTTTAAAAATGTAATAAAATATATATTTGACTAAGATGCAAGAGAAAAAGAGAAAACTCTCTTGTCATAGAATGTTTGTAGTGAATCGGAGGACTGATTTTGACATAATAAGATACATAAATTATTAACTATTTTTATAGCAGGCATGTGAAAGGGCTTTGAAGGAAAGATAAGTAAAAGCTATAGATTGGATGCATTTCATAAAGTGAATTGATGGAACAAAATAATGTGAGTCCATGCAGTACTGACACATGTAATGCAGTTGGTTCTTCATTGTGAATAAAAATGAACAGAAAATAACAGAATATTATTAAATGTCAAATGCTGAAAGTTCATTCAGGATATATTGATATATCACCCAACTTTATATTCTTACCTGAAAACTGAAGAACATTGAGAAAACTCTACTTCCTCCCTTCTTCCCTCCCTCCCTTCCTTTCTGTAACAGATTCATAGATACGTTCATTGTGGATTAGGCACCTAAGCTGCTATCAGAGGTGGGTCTCTGCTGGTTCGCCCTGGATCAGGCAAACCAGTAGTGGCAGTGTCGGAAGGCTCCTCCCACCCACATGGATAGTTCTGTGTATGCAAAGAAACATTGCGCGAGCGCGCACATGAGCAAACCAGTAGTAAAATAAATTGAAACCCACCACTGGCTGCTATACATATAAAGAAGATCTGAGTTGGCTCAGGGAATGGTATTTTCCTTCCTGGAGATATAATCACCCGGGTTTCATATCTGGCCCTGACTGCAAGCTTATCTTCAGGAAGCCTTGAGGGCTTGCAGTAGCTCTACCGATAATTGGATGTCAGACTCATTGGCTGAAAATGGCGTGTAGAAGTTAGTTGGATTCAGTGCTGCTCTCCTTGCTGCACAGCATCATCCTGGCCTTGTCCTTAAAGCAGGGGTGTCAAATTCAAGACCAGCAGGCCAGATTTGGCCCACACGGTACTTAGATCTGACCCCCAGGGCTGCCTTGGAAACAGTGAAGGACTGACCTGTGGTACCTCTTCCAGCAAAAATGAGGTCAGGGAAGCCATGCGTTGCCCACCCGAGCTCTGTTTTCACTGACAGAGGGTTGCAGGAGACGGTCTCAGTTGAAAATGGAGCTTGATCTGGAGCTCATTTTTGCTGGCAAAGCTCTCAGGCCACCACAGGCACCCTCCTGACATGAGTAATGTCAAGCTGCCCATGCCCACCCTGGCCACGCCCACACCAGCCAAGTCAAACACCACCGTAATGCGGTCCTCAATGAAATTGAGTTTGACATCTCTGCCCTAGAGTGTAGAGTTGGGGGCACTAAGAGTTCATGGTTACCATGGATCTGATCCAAGTTGTTGAAGACCTGACACAAACTCTAATGTGAATAAAGTTAAACCCTACAGGGATGCCTAGAGTGCCATTGGAGCAAGGTGAAGAGTGAATTGGACAGAGACTGTGTGAGCTTCACACTGCCAGCAGTTTCATTCCCCAAACATCTGGATACAGTTTGGAGAACATGTTTAACTCTCTTCATTTCCACTGTCTTGGCCATATTAAGAACAAGAGTGAAAATCACCACTTCACATGGGTTGCCACCAGGGGTGGGTTCCTGCCAATTCTAACCTCCTCTATAGAAGAGGTTCCACAAATCTACAGTGCTGTTTAGAATCGGTTCCAGCTCCCTCCCCCCACCTGTCCACACATCATCAAGATGAATGAGCGAGAGGAGGAATTCTGGGAGTTGAAGTCCACAAGTCTTAAAGCTGCCAAGTTTGAACACCCCTGGGGGTTTTCTTTCTAAAGGGTTAGGGGTGCAAGGGTCTTGTAACTTGACAGCTTTAATACCTGCGTGCTTCAAATACCAGAGTTTCTAAGGCAACATTTTGGATGCTAAGCAAGAGCATTGTTAAGTGAGTTTCACCACATTTAAAAGTTGTCCATGCCCACCCGGTCACATGGCTGGCAAGCCACTCCCACCCAGTCACATGGCCAGGAAGCCACTCCCACAAAGCAAGCCACACCTACAGAAGAGGTTCTAAAAAAATTGAAACCCACCACTAGTTGCCACAGGTCATATAGCAATAATAATGAATCTTAACTTTCACTTCAAACCAAGGGGAAGTAGGATAGATTACTTCCTTGCTTTATGTGCAATCTTTTGCTTGATTGTCTACAACAGACAAGACAAATCTCCTGGTTCTTACTGGAAAGGGGGGAGGTGTTAAACCATTATTCAGTTTTCCCTTTTGAAGGGGAACTTTTGCTAGTATAATTGCAAAACTAGAGCTGGAGACCAAGAGGCAAGAGGCGAAAAGAGTTTCCACAAGGGCAAAGAGGCGACAGCAACTGAAAACAATGAAAGAAACCAGCTTTGCAATGGTTTTAGCTGGAAAGAAATTGGCTCAGCTGAATAGAAAAAGCACTGTGGTTGCAAGCTATAAGGTATTTAGGGAGTCTTCTTCTGTTTCTCACTATAAACAAAAAACTGGGTAACAGATTTGAGATTGAATCTAAAAAGAGCGATTCTTAAAAACAAGTTGAACAAAGAACAGCATGTGAGTAAAATGAAAGAAACTCTGGGTTAGTTTAACCTCGCATCTTCAATAGCACCAGGTTGTGGACAGAATCGGTCACCCTACTGATTGGGGCAGCTTGCACTTCCAGGGATGAAGTGTGCCATGAAACCCCGAATCACACCATAATATATTTCTGGCCTTCCTGAGCTCATACTACACTGCAACAGCACCTCCCAAGTCATGTGTATCCTGTACTGGCCCTCCCAGGGTCTCCCTCATACCTACTGTAGTACACCACATACTCCTGACTGGGACTCCTTCTGCTTCCTGCTTAAGAACCCATGCATGTGGAGTTAGTATAGCACCAGGGGTAAAATGCTACTGGTTTGGGCTGGTTCACCCAAACCGGTAGCAAAAAAACGCTTTAAAAAAAGTTTTTTAAAAAGTTCTGATGATCAGCTGTACAACAATCAGATGTGCCGTGTGATTTATATTTGCTAGAAAGCAGGAAATCGTGCTTTCTATTGAATCTAAATCACACAGCACAGCTGTTCATACACACACACACACACACACCGCTCTTCTACTTACCTTTCCAGACTCAGAAAGGGCTTTTTAGTGGCTGTGGTGCGCATGCGCGCAAAGCGCATGAAGTGAACCAGCAGCAGACTTCAGAGCATTTCGCCCCTGGATAGTTGGAACTGTTGTTGCTAAGGGATGCAATCAAATAATATTACATTTTATGATAATAGTGATGGAAAGTCTTGATCAAATTGTGGCATAAGCCAAGAACTACTTGCATTGATATTGATTTGGTCTACGGATAAGGTGCATAATGGAAGTATCAAGAAACTAGAAACAATGAAATAAAAAGTGGGAAGTAAACAGGTAGGTCCCAGTGATATAGTAGTAGCATTTGAAGCTCTGATCACTAAGCTGAGAGAGTGACTACAATAGACCCCAGGGATGGCACCAGAACTCTCTGTCCAGAAAAAATGCAGTGCAAGGAACAACTAAGATCCTGTGCAGACCCTTAATTCCCAAACTTCTGATAGAGTAACTGAGACTGAAGAAGACAGAGACTACCCATAAGGGTCAGAAGGGCTTTAAAAAATACATAATAAACATATAATAACCCAAAGATGCAATAACCACTGAAGTATAATGCTAATAAAATCAGAAAAATATAGAATGAATAAGTGAGTGATATATGATGATTATGAGTATATTCATAAAATGTTAATATAGAGCTAGCTTCTTCTACATAGCATTAAATCTAGTCATACAGACCATTTTTTTGCTCCATCATCCCAGTTTTAGTACCCTATGGTATTTTGATACAATATTTACATACTCTGCCTATATTCTCAATATTCTATGATGCAAGCATTACATGTAAGTTAATGAGAAGAATACAAAAGTGGATGTTCAAATAATTCAGAACAACAACAAATAATTCCCTCACCACTGTCAAACTATTCACTAAGGTTGCATTTATTAGTCTTCTCATCGTTCCTATCACCCATCTCCTCCCACTTATGACTACGGGACTGTAACTTTGTTGCTTGTATCCTTATGATTTATATTGATATGGATTGGTTCCTGATTGCTTATTTGTACTCTATGACTATCATTAGGTGTTGTACCTTACGATTCTTGATCAATGTATCTTGTATTTTTATGTACACTGAGAGCATATGCACCAAAGACAAATTTCTTGTGTGTCCAAACACATTTGGCCAATAAAAAATTCTATTCTATTCTATTCTATTCTATTCTATTCTATTCTATTCTATTCTATTCTATTCTGCCCTGCCCTGCCCTGCCCTGCCCTGCCCTGCCCTGCCCTGCCCTACCCTACCCTACCCTACCCTACTCTACTCTATTCTATTCTATTCTATTCTATTCTATTCTATTGATTTTAATTTTAGTTTTGAATGTTACTGTTACAAGCATTATAATTAACTGACTTTTCTTCAAAATCAGATATAATAAATATCTAGTAAAAGGAGAAAATGAAACAATATATTTGGGGGGGAGAGTCCTCCTTTAATGACCATTCATTCAATGACTATTTGAACTTATGATGCTGCTAAACTGCTGGTCCTTAAAGTTACAGGCATCACAACATTCCCCCCAATCACATGATCAACAAAAAAGTCAACAAGGAAGCCAGCTCTCATTTAATAAATAAAATGTGATGATTTGCTTAAATATGGCAACTGGATGTGCTAGAATTTCCATTGCTAAGCAGCACCATTACATGATGTACATACTTTGCAATTACATTGCTTAGCAACAAATTCTGATCTTAATTACTGTTGTTAATTGAGGATTATTTTATAGTTTGCATTTTAAGGTATATTGCTTGTTATTAAAATCTCCACTGTAAATATGTGCGTGTGTGAATATTGATGTGTGCGCTTTTGTATTTGTAAATAAAGGAAAAATAAATTTAGGAATTTTAAAATGCTAAAAAAATTAAAAAGAGTTAAAAAATGCAATATTTTAAATGTTTAGGTCCTCTGGAAAACCAATCTGTAGATGATTATATTTGCTGTGATATATGAAATATTGTGCCCCAAAGCCCACAATTTTATCATCTGAGACATTTCCTTTGCATATACTCTTCATGGGAAATCATATGTTGCAAAATATATTTCCTAATTTGTCAGAAGAGGAATTATTCTTTGTGTCCTTAAGAGGCAAACTAAAAGACCCAAGACAAACAGGCCATGCAGTTTGCTTCTGCAGCAGGATCTGTTCAGTGATGGCCCACAATGAAGCATCTTCTACTAAACATTTCTTTGTCATGTTTGTTTGCTTTGAGGTTTATCGTAATAAATCAATTTTTTTTGGAAAAAAATGTGTTATGTAACTCCTCTCATGTAAATCTGGTGAGTGGCAGTGTTTTCTTATGCTCATATCCTGCTTTGCTGATTCTCCTTGATCTTTATAAATCAAACAGGAAGGACTGGATAAGGACCTTCACCATATCTGAAAGCATGAAGAAACATGGTCACATGAGGTGAATTTTATATAATATTGTGTGGATAAAAAAATAACTTAAAAGTTATTTTCTCTTGTATAGTAATCTTCCCTGACAGCTTTAGATTAAAATTACAGATATATTCTTGCAAAATAAGATGTTAAAATGATGTATTCTAAATGGAATAAGCAAAAAGCCTGAATTTAAAGATCTATCTAGAGAAAACATATTAGATACAAGGTTACCATGGAGTAAAATACTGCTCAGGAGAATTAATCCCTTGGCCTGATCTATTGTTGACCAATACAGGCGAGTGACATTGTATGGATTGTCCTGACCTCCTAAATGTCCTCTGACTGGGGGGACAAGATAGCAGTATGGTAGTATTTGAGAGGCTGCCACAAAGAGGAGGGGATCAAATTATTTATCAAGGCACCTGTAGGCAGGAAAAGAAACAATGTATGGAAACTAATCAAGGAAAGAAGCAACCTGGAATTAAGGAGAAACTTCCTAACAGTGAGGAGAACTAACCAGTAGAACAGCTTGCCTACAGAAGTTGTAGGTGTTTCATCACTGGAGGTTTTAAAGAAGAGATTGGACAGTCACTTGTCTGAAATGGTATAGGGTCTCCTGCTTGAGCAGGGAACTGGACTAGAAGACCTCCAATGTCCCTTCCAGATTTATTCTGATTGATTGATTGATTAAATCCCCTTAGCCCAATCTAACTATGATCTGCTTAATGTGTAGCTTCACTAGTTAATAGGTAAATTAGTCAGTTTACAAACCTACAGCCTGGTCTACTTCGTAGTTATGCACTGGTAAACCTGCCTCCCATACATGGGTCTCAGATAGGATAGGATGATCAAATTCAATGAGAATCAACAGTGGAATACCTCCAAATCTGGGGACCCAAACATATCTGTCTACTGACTAAGGTAAGCTAACAAATTATGTTAGCTTATGACTTGACCTGCCTATCTGAGAAAAAGATTGAGTGTAATTAATGTGTTATGCTTCTTAGAGGCAGAGTGATGGAGGTAGTCAGCTGGAGCTCTTTCGTTTCTGCATCCTCTGTCTTTCATAACTCATTTCAGTTCACGCTCTTAGGGACCCAAAGCAGTGTACACAGTCACACCTTTCAACTGATGTTGCATGTGGTTTGTTTCTATCACTTTTCTTTCATCCACCACCATTCTGGATGCCCAAATTTCCAAATCTGAGACAGCTCCATGGGGGAAGTTCTCATGATGCCTCCCCATTGGGATTTATTAGAATTGGGAGTGTCAAGGAGTCGGGAGAGAAGTTTGCACACTGGGAGATTGGTCATCTCAGAATTAAACAAATGCAAGCACTCCACCCATCACCCTTGAAAATGTCACTGTCAGCCTCTTTGATGCTTGCTGCCATAGTAATGGGGAGGTGGGAAGATTGGGGAAGTGTGCTGGAAGAGATGGCCTGCCTGTGTGAACGAAAAGGGGAGATTGCTCTCATCATCTACTACACAGCTGAATGGACTTCTTAATACCCAATCTCGGCATACCAGATGGGCGAAAACACCTGAAGATGCACCCCACATGGCACCATATGGGTTGGGTATTGGATATTCAGCCTGGGTCCTTGCGGGGGAGGGATTTGGGGATACTTTCAATATGTAACTTTTGCTTCTTTTGCTTCAGATCTTGCTTTTCCTTCATTGCTATCATTTCAAACTCAGTAAAAGTACAGCTTCTCTACAAACATTGAGTTGGGAATTTCCTTTCTTGGGTTTTGAAGGGAAGCATGCCTAACAGTCACTGAAATTCCCCTTTCTGTTGACAGAAATGTTTACCAAGGTTGGAAAAAATGAGCAGAATTTTTGAGCACTAATTCTCAATCGTGTGTGGCAATTCCTCCTTCAAATCTTTTTGCTCGGATTAGGGAAGTGTAAATTAAAGCCAACGAAGAGGTAAAAATAGATCTAAAGCTTAGAAGAATCTGAAAGAAAACTTGTACTAAGAAGTTACTATTTCATTTGTGTTTAACAGTGTTGACAGATGACCTCTTTTACTGACTGATCACTTTTACTGACATATGGCAGCCAGGACATTTTAAAAGATTCTGAAAAATCTCCAGGGGGTAAAAAAATGTTTATATGAGCTTCCAGGAGAAGCATTTTCTTCTCCATGAGCCTACATCAAAATATATATTTCTGTATTGAAATCAATGGCCCAATGCATGGGAATGTGGTTAAAAGACCCCAAATGCTGAAATTATCACTTAGATTATATTTTAAGTGGAGGGTGGCCATCCAAAATTTGGTTCAATGATTGAAACGTTCAAATAAACTTGTCACAGATCAAACAATAAAAGCTGTATAATAAAACCATTTCAAATACTGAAGCATATTTTTGATAGGCTCTTCCACAAATGGGGCTTAAAAATGAATTGCATTGCCTCATTGCAAAAGTCCTGATGATATTTTGATAGTGATATTTTGTGCTTTGTAATGCATTAGCATCTCACACATGAGCCAGGAAAGTATTCCTTCACAGTTTACAAGAGCATGGTAAATATATATATAAAGTCACAACCCCTGGTATGCCCCAATTATGGGAGGAAGCTAACTGCTTCCATTCTCTGTCCATCGGCTCGTCACAAGAGACCATCCAGACAGAAAGCCCAATATTTTACTGTTGACTTTGTTACATTTGTGTAGTATTTGTGCTGATAAATAAATAAAGGGAGACTAGTATAGATCTATTTCAAGCTATTTAGATAGACAAAACAAGAATACAGAAAAGATGTGATAAAATCAAGAATGGAGAGTTGGCAGAACAAAGCATTGCATGGCCAATTTCTGGAAAAAAATAAAAGATAAAGTGGACAGTGAAAAAATTTGGTTATGGTTAACAGCAGATACATTAAAGAAAGAAACAGAGTCACTAATCCTGGCTGCCCAAGAAGAAGCTATTCGCACAAATGCCATTAAGGCCAAAATCGAAAAATCCTCTGAAGATGCCAAATGCAGACTTTGCAAAGAAGCTGATGATACTGTTGATCACATACTCAGCTGCTGTAAAAAAATTGCGCAGACTGATTATAAATTGCGGCACAATTCAGTAGCACAAATGATCCACTGGAATTTGTGCAAAAATTATAATATTAAAACAGCAACAAATTGGTGGGAACATCAGCCTGAAAAAGTCACCAAAAATCAGATGGTCAAGATCTTGTGGGATTTTCGCATACAAACGGACAAAATACTGGCACATAATACACCAGACATCACACTGGTTGAGAAAACCAAGGTTACAATCATGGACATCGCAATACCAGGTGATAGCAGGGTCGATGAGAAGGAATATGAAAAAATTGCGAAATACCAGGACTTAAAAATCGAAATTCAACGATTATGGCACGAACCAGCAGTGGTAATTGCAGCACACTGGGTGCTATTCCAAAAATACTGGAATTACATTTAAAACTTAAATGTAAAGTTAAAACAGTTAAAAATTGACAAAATCATCATCAGTCAAATGGAAAAAGCTGCACTGCTTGGAACTGCACGCATATTATGAAAATACGTTATGACGTCCTAGGCCCTAGGTGGGGCCCGACTAGTAACCAATGCCAAATCCAGCAAAACAACTGGCTGCTGTGATACAATTCTGTTGTTGCGAATAATAATAATAATAAAATAAATAAAACCAGACATGCAGATGCCAGATGATTTTGTCATCTCGAACATACTTTTTTCCTATTTCTGTTTCACTGGCTGCCTTCATTTTAAAAAAAAAAGATTTAACAGTGAGAAAGGAAGATATATGTATCCTATTAAAGGACGTAACTATTCTCTTTTGTTTTGTATGGTTTTGTTTTCTGCAGTTTGTATTCTTCTCTGATCCAACTGGACTCTGTTGAAAAATATGTTTGGTTTTGAACTAATTTGCTTTATTCCTTTCTCACATAGTAATATAGTTGATGGCTCCATTCAAAGTCTTCCTTGTAGAACATTATAAAGCCTTCCTTGTAGAAACCTTATAATTTACAAAGAAAAAAAATAAGCTGAACCTTAGAAATCTGATAGGTGCAAGCAAATATGTTGATTTTAGCTTTTATACAGTTGCTCATATTCCTCACCACAAATTGGTTTCAGTCCCATTTTTACATTAAGATTTCATTTCAAAAAGTCTGCATAAATGTAGACAAAATGCATTTTGAACATATTGTACATATTTTCCCATTATGACAACTTTTGCAAGGAATTGTCTCATTTGCCTAAAACATGCACAAAATTATATTAAAAATTGATGATTTCAGATATTTTGTCTATACTTTCCCCAAGATATAATTTTGATCTACACATTTTTAATTATACATTTTGTGCACATTTTTTTGAATTGTGAACTGCATTTTGAAAGCCTGAAAAGCATCCATTTGAGATTCAGCCTATTTCCAATGTTCATATTATTAGATACTGTTAACTGGGAAACTCATCAAAAATCAAAGCCAAATAATTCCTGTGCTATCTTTAATAGAGGTAAGTGGTAGTGATTAAGCTTTTAAAAACCCAAATTATAATACTGTGTGAGTTTGGAGATAGGGAAAACTTATGCATATCTGTGGTTTTTCTGTGCTCTGATTTTTTTTTAATGAAAGAAACTGACTGACAGACTTTATGAAAGCCTTTTTTTCCTAGGAAAATTGTAATTGTACTATTGTAGTATTAGGACCAGCATGCATATACATGTACTGGCTTCAGGTGCTATATATTCAGATTTAGATGTTGAATACAATGCTTTGTTTGATGGTTTGCAAGAGGCAGCCAAGGGGGCTGAACAAATCATGTGCTAAACTTCTTTGCAATAAGAAATGATTGCCACATTGCTTCATAATCGACTTCTTAAAGGGACAAAAACTCTATCGTGATAATGGTACACTTCAAACTAGTCACACTGCTGTTCCATGAGGCTTTCCCGGCAGTGTTGCAGATGAACGCTGAGTGCTCAAGTAGTTGCCAAGTAGTAAAGTAGTAACATCATTCTGTACATATAGTCAAGATGGGCACATGACCATGGAAATGTCTTCGGACAACGTTGATTCCTTCAGCTAAGAAACAGAGATGAGTACCAGCCCCTAGAGCAGGGGTGTCATGCTCAAGACCCAGGGCTGGATCCAGCCCATGGGGTAATTAGATCTGGCTCATAGGGCTGTCCTATTTATTTATTCATTAATGATGAAAAAGATGTTTATTCATTAAACACTACTATGCAAGAAAACCAGTCACTTGCAAACTGGGATAAATGACAGGCAAAGCAGGGGCAGAATAAGACATGAACAACAGGCAAAAGGTAAAATACATTATTTAATAATTAAAATCTGTATTATCTAAAAGGCACAAAACTTTTCAGAAGTCCTGGAAACCATATCTAGCTTTAACACTTGACATACATACTGTACCAGCAGAATAAATATGAAAATTAGGATATCAGATGATCCCTCCTTAGGAAAATTCTGATTTGTGCTGAAATGGATAAATTGACATGGGAATTGAAGAACAAAGACAAATCAGACTATTAAAAGATCTGGGATAAATTTTATTGATGGTTGGAACAAAAAAGGAAAGGCCCAAAATAAGCAATGACTAAGATTTATAGAATGGAGAGTAGAATTATGTATGAAATCATAACAGCGAAAATGTATAAGACAAGAACAAAGCAGCAAGGAGGGGAATTCAATAGCCTTATATTTGTAAATACTGAATAGACCAATTGTAAATAAGCATGGTGGTTATAATATTTAACTTTATATTCTAGTATGTATGGCAAAGACATTGTCAGGATGGTTGCACTGTGTCCAATGCTTTAATGTGTGTTTAATAAAAACTTTTAAAAAAGGATATCAGATGATCCCTCCTCCAAAGTTCATGTTGAAGGCAACAATTTAGGAATGATATATCCAACAAAAAGCTATGGAGTGTGACCAAACCCTGTATAGTCAGTTCTTCAAGGAAATGAGCTGGAGGTTATAAGCCAACAAGAGCACAAGCTGTCCATTAAAAAAATCATTGCTAAGGCCTGGAAACATGCCATACTCCTCTCAACCCCATGTGCAGCATTCAAGCGGCTGCTGTAAGTTTGGCCAAAGTCAAAAAGGCCATGATGTAATGGAGTTTTCCTGGTGTACTCCTGGCTCAAAGTCTGATGGGATACCAATCAGTGCTGAAAGGAAAAAGCATGGAGGTGTTCCTTGACCAATCAGCATGAATCTTAGCTTTAAGGTCCCAAAAGAAGGAGCCTTAACTGTGTAGTAACTGAGTGGATTAAGAACATTGTAGGAATGCAGCCATTATGCATCTGTCTTTCCCATATTAATGTTTACATTTCTTTCCATTAACAAGCTTAGTTTTGCATGGAGTTTCCCTCAGACATATGTAGACTGCATTATAAAATTCAGGAAAATGTGCAGTTTGATTCATGTATTCCAAAAAGCAAAAAGGATGTTAACCAACAACATTTTTGTCATCCTTAATAATCTCCCACTTTAAGTCTAAAGTTTTATGTAAGTTATGTGTGTATCTGTGTGTATGGAGAAAGAAAAGGGGGTGGGGGAGAACTGCGCATATTTCCTTCTCAAAAATTGTTTTGTATAGTGTACTGAACCACATTTTGTATTCATGCTAAAAAAATCTTGGCCATCTACCCAAAGAGCATGAGAACTTGCCCAGAGGAGTAACAGCAGATGACAGTCAAGAGAAAAATACTTAATGTATCATTTAAAACCCAGTTTAGTGTTTGGCTTCGGAAGCCTTAATTTATATGAAAAACTTCATTAGTTTTTTCATAGTATGGACAAGTATACATACCCAGTTTTAACAAATAATCTGTTGAAAACAAACCAAAAATTTGCCATGTGTGCTTGGACACACAAGCCCCAAAAGATGTCAGAATTCAACTACAAATGGATATTATTTTAAAGCAGTCAAGTAGTTTGACAATAAAACAGCATCCCATAGTAGAAATGAACATTTTATCTTCATGGATGGGCTCTAGTGAAACAACTCAAAATTTAACTCTAGCATACTTTAAAGCAAGTTGAGACAATCTCAGTTTCTTTATACATTACAGCATTAGTGTGTAGTGTTTTGGCTGTTGGTGGATGCTTAATGTCTGAACATTGAGATTATTTAAATGCCATCTTATGCATAATGCCCTTGGGGCAGCTGTGCAACTGAATCCCTTACAGATGTTCAAGTTTATCTAATGTACATGGAGAAGCAGGACTGTGGAAACCAAATCTAACCACTCATCTATTTATGTTTGTCCAGAAGGTCCACAGAGATATTCTTTGTGTATCATGAACACCACTCATTGAGGTCTTCCTTGTCTGCTTCACTTAGAATACAATGGAATGGAATGGAATTGGCAGATGAATTTGAAGACCCTTCATTGGCAGAAAGAGTAGAGGTTCAGAGGAGGTTAAAAATGGCAGAAAGATGGGAGAGGTGAATTTTGGAGGTCAATATTTTTGGTGGGCATGGAAAGGATGCTAATGGGAAAGGCCTCTGTTGTGCTTGAAGATTTATTGGGTCCTTGGAGGAGCTCTCTTTGTTTTAACCTGGTTCTGTTTAGAATTGACTCTACAGTTTTTGTTTTGTTCCATAAAATGATTGAAAACATGTCTCCAATTTTGGGAACTGTGATTGGAGATGGTCCTGAGGTTGCAGAGAAGATTTTGTGATGCCATATGCAGTCCTGGCTTTCAGACTGCTTTTCTTTGAAACAGGATATTTCTGAGAGAAATTTAATTTACCAATGTGTGACATAATATTATGCCCATGTGGTGGCACACAGAGCCTTCTCTGCGGGCATGCCAGCCATTGCCCCAGCCGAGCTCAACCGCACATGTGCATGCGCCTAAAGTCTTGCTTTATGTTCTTTATCTGTAAAGAAATTGAAACTTACTAGTAGAAAAACTAATATCAATCTCCCTTGATTTCTGGAGTCTACAGAAGCATATACATATGGTAGGTTTTTTTTCCCAAAAAGAAGAGAGTGGTTTACCATTTCCTTCTTCTGGGGAGTTTTGATTGATTTCCCAGTCCAGTCCAGTGATGTGATGGAATATCTACAGACTTTAGAACACAAAGGAGAGACTACAACCATAAAAGGAGGACCCAGGGGCATTATATAAAGGTTTTTTTTTAACTGGTGGAGAGAAGAAAATGAGAAAGAAACTCACAGTCTCTTAATTCCACTAGGTGAAGAATTTCTCTGGTAGGCTTTCAATTTTTTTTTACCTTACCCTGCTGAAGAACTTTCCAGAAATTGAAGCGCTTCTTGTTTCCTCAATTAGCCTGCTTAGAAGCTTAACATTTCCATCTTCAACTTGGTGACAGATCGGTAAAAAATGCTAGTACTAGGTGAGAACTAGGGGGGTTAGTTCCATTTTATTTGGAGAGCACTACAATGGGCAATTTGGATGCACAGATATAGCAATAGCACTTAGACTTATATATCACTTCACAGTGCTTTACAGCGCACTCTAAGCAGTTTACAAAGTCAGCCTATTGTTCCCAACAATCTGGGTCCTCATTTTACCCAACCTCAGAATGATGGAAGGCTGAGTCAACCTTGAGCCAATGAGAACTGAAGTGCTAATAGCCAGCAGTCAGCAGAAGTAGCCTGCAATATTGCATTCTAACCACTGTGCCACCACGGCAGCAAATAATAATAATATCAATGCCTGACTAGGTGACTCAGTGACTAAGACACTGAGCTTGTTGATCAGAAAGATCAGCAGTTTGGCAGTTCGAATCCCTAGTACAGGTCTCCTACTTAAACAGGGATTTGGAGTAGATGACCTCCAAGGTCCCTTCAAACTCTATTACTGATTAATGTTCATGTAAGTATTCCCAACAAATGTCAGTATGACAAGTGTGCAGATATCAGATGCAAGTAAATAGCTGTCAGGTTTTGTGGTGTGATGAAGTACATTTTGCCATTTGACAATTCTTAGAGAAAATTAAAGAAAGAATAAACTTTTAAAAGTTTCATTAATGAGTTTTACATTGTACTATAGTAGTACAACGAAATAAAATACTTAAAAATCAATAAATTATCTGCAGTCAATTATTTTGTATCTTGAATAATTTTAGTCCTTAAATTGTCATGATTTCCCCCTCACTAGTGTGTACAAAATGTGATGGACACTACTCATAGAATAACCCAAAGTTTGAATAATATGAGCATTATGCAGTCACAATGCATTGAGGACATTGTCTAGAAAATCACCTGTATTCACAGTCAAACCAAGAGCCAAGCCCTTGTAGGTGGGCCATTTAGAAGGGTGAAGTGACACAGCATAAGGGACTATTGAACTATAATGAACTATTATGACCATCTAATTTTTAGAGGGCACCATCTGCATTTCAAACTATTGTGATTACTTCTACATATCATAGATAAATTTGCAAATATCATGCAAGTGTTATTTCAGCCCCTCGTCTAGGGTTTGAGGCTTAGATAGCTTTTTTGGAATTTCATAATGTTCTCATGACTTTATATAGTAAGGATCTCCCAAGAGCTGAATACTACTGAATGCTTTCTTGCCAACAATGTGAAAGAAAATTGATTATTGTCTTCTTGTGGAATATTTTTTCAATTTCCCAAGGATTCTCTAATAGTTTTTCATCCAACTACTAATCAGATCCAGTCTTGTTTGGCATTTTGGAAATCAACCAAAGTAAGCTAGTTGTTGCCATCAGCTATGACTTTGACTCTGACCAAAGTTCAAATGACGTTTGGCTAATGGATCAGATCTTTATTTACCACATTATTAATAAACAATAATTATATACAAATTTATTTGGAAATAACTACAATCTGAGCATAGTTATATTTTGATAGTATTGCCATAGTCTTATATGATTGCATGTCTATTGTCCTTCCCTTTAAGAGGCCACTTTGCACTAATTGTACCAATATCCAAAAGCTTGATGTAGAGCACAAGCTGGATACAGCTCAATGGGACAACACATCCATATCTCTGTCTCACACAAATTCAACAATATATACAAATCCACTACAGTTATAATTTAATGCTTAAAAAATTGCAAGCAGTTTGTGTAAATGCCCCTGATTCCTGGCAGCTTCTCAAGTCAGCTGTGATCTCCAAGCATAATAAATGCCTTGGTTCAGATTTGCCTTTCACTGCATGTCGGGTTTGTCTGCAGCTCATTAAAATGCTGAAGGCTTTGTCCAAAGCCCAGATGTGTTTTAAATGTAACTCTGCAAGTTATAACGGAGTGTCCGGAAGGATCTATCCTGTCTTTACTAGTTTACTAGTTTCTATTTCACCACTAAGCACCATGTGATAAAATCACTACAGCCAGCAATAATTATTTTGAGGGAGGAAGTCACAACCAGCAACTCAAGTTCATTGCATTTTAAAAATAAGCATTTGGCATTATGCAATCTGAAAACCAAAATCTGGAAAAGAATATCCTGACCAAGCATAGCTAAGTGCAGTAGATGTATTAAGCCAGAATTTTAAGTCTTTTGGAAAATCAAATCATAGTTGTAGAGAAGGGATGGAAATCATTTTGCAATGGGGAAACAATATGCAAGGGAAATATACTTAACTCTTTGCTCCACTTTCTGATGTAGAAATGACCCTATTCAAATCAGATTTATTCAAACTTCATTTGGAGCTGGCAAAATTCCTCGAATCATATTCATTGAATTTCTCACAGTGGCTCTGTCAGAGCAATTGAGTTGACAAGTTTCAGCAAATCATCACTTTAGCCGATTGCTTTAAAGACTCTCATAAAGTTCTTTGTGGAGTAAAATTTACTCTATCCCTGGAACTTTGGCAAGCTTTCATTTACATTTATTCTTCAGGAAATTTAACACAATAACCCTCTGGAATGAGGTTTTTCTCCAACATCCCTTTCATATTCTTCTTGCAACACTGCAAATGGGAAAGAAGGGTGTCTGGAGGTGAAAGGCCTATGAAGACTGAAGTCCTTCCACCTGGGAGCCCTGAACATTTAAGCAAACATACCAAAATAACATTTAAGCAAACATTTGTGCAACTGTAGTTTCAGAGTATAATATTCTGCTCAAAGTAGTACAGTTATCATCTGCAATAGTCATGAAAGAGTCAGTGCACATTATGCAGACAGTTCAATGTATCAGCTAAAATTAATTTAAATTGTAATTCAACCAATCTCACTATAATGTATAGTTAACAGAAGTGGCCAGATACTGTGAACCTTTAGGGATTAGATACACAATCTTTTATTTCAATCTTATATTCCATGCACTGGAGACATTTGGGCATAGGTAGTAGATATCTGCCTTGTAAACTACCATATTTTTCGGACTATAAGATGTATCGGAGTATAAGATACACCATGATTTTGAAGAGGTAAATTTAAAAAAAGGTTTTTGCACTCTGCAGGCCTCCCAAACCCTCTGCATGCCTTGTTTTTTGCACAAAAAAAGCATGCAGAGCTTTGAAAGGCTTGTAGACTGCTCCTAGAGAACAAAATGGCCCATCTTTTGCTCTTTTTTGCCCTCCCCAGCCCTCAAGAGCACTTTGTAAGCCTCCCAAACCCTCTACACAACCATTTTTGCAAAGGGTTAGGGTTAGGGTTAGGGTTAAGGTTAGGGTTTTGGTAGGCTAAAAATGCTGCATTCAGTGTAGAAGATTTTCTACAGATTTTCACCCTCTTTTTTGAGGGAAAAGGGTGCATTTTATACTCTGAAAAATACAGTAAGTGAGAAATCCCTTTTTCAAAGCAATCCTCCCCATTCCCTACCCAGTTATTTAGTACTATGTCTGCAAAAGGAAACCAGGAAACTGATTTTAGACAAAAAGGAAAGTAAAGCTAAAATGTTCTAATTGATAGATAAGTAAAGGAGTTCCTGTGGATTTTACTCCACTATTTATAGGGATCATCTCTATTTCAAGGCCATTGAGCCAGCACTATCCAAAGATGTTTCTGTGGTCATGTGGTCAGCATGACATCATGGAGCACTGTTACCTTACCACCAAAGTGATACCTATTTATCTACTTGCATTTGCATGATTTCAAACTTCTAGGATGGCAGGAGCTGGGGTGAGGACGGGAGCTCACCCCATTGAGTGGCACTCAGGTCTTGAACCTGGGCTGCTGGCTTTCCAACCGACAAGCTCAGCAAGTGAACCACTGAGCCACCATTCCACCCCTAATGGATGCATAAGAAGCCCACTTTGTCAACCAAGCCAGGTGCATAGTGTCTCCTTATGGTTTGTCCAAGAAGTGCTGGAAAATAATCTATACAACACAGTGCTTTTTGGAGCTATGTTGTAGAAATGCCCTTATTTCCATATCTGTACTGATTTTGCATTTTCTCTAAAAATTAACAGAGTCACTACTATACATTTCACACTATGGAAGAATCTTCAAATGTGGATTTTTCATCTTATTATCCTTCTCTCTTCCTTCTAGTATCTATTCAGGATATATGATGATCCTAAGTTCCTCAACTATTCAACTAAGTTTACCACTAACTCAAGGTTATTTCAAAACTGTTACTCAATTTTATACAGTTTGCAAATCACAAGACATTTCTTTTTGTTCTTTTTGATATTTTCCTTCTCTTATCTCTTCAAAGAAAATAGAATAATGCAAAATATACACAAGAGTTTCCCTGAAGTTAATGACATTTAGAGAATACATAGGACTCTGCATGATACAATACCATGAACTAATATAAGAAATATGGATTGCAGAACTCAGGACAACTATCCTATGAGATTAGAGAACAAAGTTGGTTTTTTAATATCTTATGACTGTCAACTAATGGTTGTCTGGAGCATAGCAGCTCAGATTAACCTTCAGTTAATTTATCCTATTACTATAAAAGGCTTTTGCCATGCCTACTTTTATGCCATTTTGGACAGCAAATAATGTATTTATTTTATATAGTTTTGCCCCATTACAATGTAAATATCACACATTTACAGTTGCAATTAAAACAAGGAAAGAAATTTTACAAAAGAAATTGACAAAATAATAGGGTTGATACAAAACATATTTTGCATTATTTTGACACAGATGGGATCAGGAAAGAACAATATTAATCCTCTTCTGATCAAATCATTCTTTAATTTATTTGTCAAAACATTCATAATTTATTTTTAGGCTTATTCTGTGGGTCGAATAAGAAACTTGATATCACATGAGTAGATTTTTTTACATTCAGAAACAGCAAGAAATGTTATTTAGATTTATATTCCATCTTTCATTCATGAGCTCAGGCCAGTCATTCCTTTTTCCTGTCTATAATTTCAACAGGTTTGTGAAGTAGAAGGGTTGGGACAGTGTGAGTGACCCAAAGTCACCTTTTGTCCTATTGTGGGATTGATGTGAAAGCCCTGGCAGATGTGCTTTCAGCTTCCATTGGGCTCCAGCTTCATCTTATTTCCCTTTTTAAAAATACACACACAGGTTCTGAGATTGCACTTCAGGATGAACCCTTTGATCACAGAAAGTGAAAATCATGTACCAAACAGTTGCAGGCTTGAGAAAAGCTAATGAAGTCAAGCTGAACCTGAAGGATACAGGAACTGTAGACTGATCATTCCCAGGCCCAAGATCTGTTTGACAGAACAATTCAACTATTGTCTTAGATCTATTTTGACATAAGAATCCCAGATGGCTTTCTTTTGACATAGGGAGCCTTTGGTGTCTAGAGGTTTTAATTGATACAAAATGAGGCATCTACGATACCGATTGGAGTACCATACTGTAAATGCATCATGACTATAGTATACTGTATAATGAACAATACAAGCTGCTTACCAGCTGTTGGGTTGGAGATCTGAAATGTTGATTTTTAATGTTCAAAGTAACAAAAATAACAGCAAAACCAATCCACCACGGGATGCCTCCTTGTTGTGATGTTGAGGTTTATTGCTCTCAATCATACTAAGGGCTATGCTGGTGGTACTGTAGATACTGACATGGTTTCTCAGACAAGTCTTAGCCAAAAAAACAAAAACAAAGAGTATCCCCATTACCATTCTGAATGGCAAAAACTAGTAAATAAATTTCCCTGAATTGGCCATTGGAGCAACAAGGACTCTGTATGATGCTATAACTCCTGAACATCAGGTGACATCTGGATTCAGTTTTCTTCTGGTAGGTAACCAGGACAAAGAACTGCAAAATGACTTGAAGAAAATGAGAAGGGGGGGAGGAGAGAGGGAGAGGGAGGGAGGGAAGGAGGGAGAGAGGGAGGAGGAGAGGGAGAATGAAAATCAAGAAATTATACAATTCAGAACCATGGAGTTTGGTCAAACATCTATAAATTTTACATTTATATGATCATTTCCATGAAATATTGTGGCAAGGAGTAACAAATTGTTGGCCCATTACAATCTAATGATATTGAGGGAGAAATCAAAAGAAAAGTGAGCATGTAAAATAAGTTAGAAATTTTTTTAAAATTGAATGGCATTAATGTAATACAATCAAAATTACTAATATATTACTTGGGCAGTCCATGTAATACACTATGAAAGAGCTATTATTGACTAGGCACAAGCTGAATTAGATTGCAACAAGAAATGAAAAATTAGGTATATAGATACCTCACCATGGTGAATATAAAAAAATGAAAGCAAGGCAAACTGTAACAAAACTTGGCATTGGCTTCAGACTGGATCCATGAAGAAGAAAAGAAGGATTAATCTTGTAGAATAAGAATGAGAGTGCCATAAAATAAGGAAAAACAAACCCTGAGAAGAACAGCAAAGGCAGCTTATGAAAAAAGTTGTTCATCTTCTAATGAAGAGCTACAGCAAAATTAACCAATTGGATTTTACTACTGTGTTTTCCCCAAATAAGACAGGGTCTTATTTTCTTTTGACCCCCAAAATAAGCACTTGGCCTTATTTTCGGGGAGGGCTTATTATTTTTGAGGTGCAGGAGGCAGCGAGCGAGGTCACCTCATGGCTGCTGCTGTGTTGAAATATTTTCAGGGAGGGCTTATTTTTAGCACATTTGCTCAAAAGCCCAATTGGCTTTATTATCCAGGGAGGTCTTATTTTGGGGAAAACAGGGTAATAAATGTCTCATGGGGTGCAATGGCTCAGTGGTTAAAGATACCGATCTTGTTGGCTGGAAAGCTGACAGTCCAGATTCGAGAGTGTTGCATAACGGGTGAGTTCCTGTTACTTGTCCCAGCTCCTGCCCACGTAGCAGTTTGAAAGCATGCAAATACAAGAAGCTAAATAGACCACAGAAGACTCTTCAAACAGCACTGGCTTCCTTGGCAAGGAAACAGATGAATACCACTGCCTAGATTCAGATATGACTGGAAAGGGGAAACCTTTAATTTTACCTTTAATAGATGTGTCAATATGAAATAACAGTGAAGTAGCTCAAAAATGAATTGAAAAATATTATACAATATCAGGACCTTACAAGTGAGAGATTATGGAATAAACAATCAAAAGTTTTTCCCATAATTATTGGATTATTAAGAGTTCTAACAGTACAATAGTCCAAACAACTGGAAAAAAAATGAATTTTTTGATCTCACATCATTCAGCTTCCAAAAAA
Organism: Thamnophis sirtalis; assembly: GCF_051295495.1. Classification (NCBI taxonomy): domain Eukaryota; kingdom Metazoa; phylum Chordata; class Lepidosauria; order Squamata; family Natricidae; genus Thamnophis; species Thamnophis sirtalis. Next base: position 104,119,796 of record NW_028261386.1, on the reverse strand, counting down.
AAAAAAAAAACCAGTTTTGCTTGGAACCTCACATGTGATATTTGGAAAATATGGGGTTTTGAATAAAGTTGTTTATTTATCCTAATCCACCAACATTTGCTGAATATTCTGAAGGAGGAAAAAGGAGGAGAGAAGCTACATTATTCCCCCCCCCCCCTTGAAAACTGCCAAGATGCATTTCTGTTTGATGTGCTTCTCCTAAAGTTTGTGAAATTTCATAACTGCAAGAGTTTCCTTTATGGAATACGAGTCCACCTTTTATTAGAAAGGGATAATTTGTGGAGATGTCTAAAGATCTTCTCAGTTTGGTTTAATAAAGGAAGGCTTGAGTCCTCTGAATAAAGTACTCTGTTGCTTCGCAGGTGAACCTTGTATTTCCTGCCAAAGGAAAGTTTATGAACAAAATAACAATAGCACTTAGACTTATATACCACTTCACAGTACTCTACAGCTCGCTCTAAGTGGTTTTCAGAGTCAGCATATTTTCCCCAACAATCTGAGTCCTCATTTTACCACATCCAAAAGATGGAAGACTGAGTCAACCTTGAGCCGATCAGGATCAAACTCCTGGAGTGAGCAGTGAGTTAACTCTGCAGTACTGCATTCTAATGACTCTTTATTAATTACATAAAGACAATTTCTGATTTATTTCAATAAAAGTTTTAAAATATTTCTGCAAAGACCTTTTTTTAAAAACATGAAGGCTGTTCAAATGTGCTCCCCCGGACTTGAACCTTGGGCAAGTTTTCTACCTGATTAGAGCCTCTTCTGAGATGTAGATCTCTACACAGTCTTCCAGTTATAGACACCATTGCTGAACTGTCAGACCAGGGGTTGGCAATTCATGCCTCTGGAGCCACATGTGGCTCTTTCATCCCTCTGCTGCAGCTCCCTGTCACTGGTCAGTTCCACAAGTAATAGGGCTTTAGGTTAGGACAGGTAGAGGAAAAAGGATGCCACACTAGGAGGAAACTCTATGGTGGGGGGAACAGCACTTCCAGCCAGCAAAGGAAAAAGGACACTGTGCTAGGAGGAAAATCTATGGTGGGGAACCAGACTTCCGTTGACTCCAGAATTGAATGTGGGGGGGCCTTCCGGTTAGGACATTTGTGGTTCTTTGAGTGTTTAAGGTTGCCGACCCCTGTGCCAAGCTAAGGAGACAGCTTCTACTTCTTTCTCAACATATTTGTTATACAAATAGGCAAATGATTAACTGCACATTTTACCTAACAGGAAATCCTATTGAAAACCACGGGACAAGAAACATTGCATAGGATTGGACTGCCAGAAAATACTCTGATCACATATTAAAGAATTAGATGGAAGCAATTTTATTCTAGAGCACCAGCTTAACTGTTCATTTTGCTGAGGTCAGAGTCAAAAAGTATAAAGCTCTCTTCTTTCCCACGATGTTCAAAGGCTTTATCCCAGGATTAGCAATCAGGTGTCAATTTTAAGAGTCTGACTTTCAGATTCATTCACTTAAAGACAATAGTCATGCTTCATGAATGTCAAATTCAGCAACTTCTCATACATTTTACTTTTGGGCGGTGCGTCTTAATTTCTCTGGATTTCTTTGAAATTGGCCAGTGGTAGATTATTCCATTATGAGTTGTCACATGTATCTTGAAAATGACAAGCAATAAAAATGAGAAACAAAGGAATTTATTATTAAACTATAATAATCCTGCATTTGGGATTGAATCACTTGTGTCAGAGAAAAAGTGTCCAGGTTTGTATATCAACAAACATTTGGATCATTTTTATAGCGAAAGCAGGACTTGCTGATTTGCCAAACAAATCAGTTTGGCAGATTGTAAGAAAGAGATTTTTTAATGGTAAGTGACCTAACACTCCCCCATCTCCTCCCCCTCCTCCTCCTCCTCCCCCCCTCCTCCTCCTCCTCCTCCTCCTCCTTTTCTAGCCACTTTCTGATAAGCAAAGCCGAGAAGGTAGACCAGATTTGCTTAACAACCTCATGATAAGAGCTGGGGTGGTGCAGAGGTTGGAGTGCAATACTGCAGGCTACTTCTGCTGATCACTGGCTGCCAGCAGTTTGGCAGCTTGAATCTCACCAGGCTCAAGGTTGACTCAGCCTTCCATCCTTCCGAGGTGGGTAAAATGAGGACCCAGATTGTTGGGGGCAATATGCTGACTTTGTGAACCGCTTAGAGAAGGGTGTAAAAGCACTGTAAAACAGTATATAAGTCTCAGTGCTATTGCTATTGCTATGATTCACTTAACATGTCTACTCATTCACTTGATGACGGTGACAAAAAAGGTTGTAAAATGGGGCCAAATTCATTTAACTTTGCTTAGTAATTGTGGTCCCAGTTGTAATTGTAAATCAAGAACTATGTGTATGATTGTAAGATGCTAAAGTATCATATTGTATAAGCCTAGAGTACACTAAAGAGAAAAATTGGAAAACGTACAAGCACAAAATTGCTAGATTTCTACAGAGAAGCAAGTGTGCTAGTGTAACCAATGACCCTTTACTAAGCTGACCTTTGAGTCTGGATGTGACAGCTTGCCCACTTCTCCATGGCTGCTTTTAAGGAAATGCCTCCTAGAATACTTAATTTTGGATCTAACAAGCTTTGTAATAGATCACTGTGTCCTTTGCACTAGCTATAAAGCTAAGATGTCCATGATTAAATTAAGAGCTTAACGACTTTTCACTCTCAGAAATCTTCAGTGCCAGATGAAGTTGCCCATTATGGTTCTATTTTGTCTTAAAGATATGCATTATTGTTAATGCTGACATTTTTACTTAATTTTACATTATTGTTTTCTTTATTGAAACATTTTAGCTGTCAGCAATTATAATACATAAAAATAATAAAGAATCTCATTAAATCTGCAGCAATCCCTATACATGTTTTCCTATAAACAGTCAATTTAATGCAGATCACAAAAGTTAAGGGTTAAAAAAAAGACAGAAACAATAACAACAAAAAAGATTGTATGTATTAATTTATTTAATTTTTTCCCCTAGTATTTTTCCATAAATACAGAGTCTGCTATTTTTTTCTTATAAATTGTTTGGAGATTATTTGACAAAAGTTCAGTATTTTTCCTTCCTAACTCAGGAAGGCTTAGTTGGTTATTCCTTTATCTCCTGTTATAGCTAAAGATAAAATGGCCATGTTGCAGATGCACCCAAAATGTTCTTTTCTACCAAGTTTTGTTTGCTCTTTCCTAAAGATACAAATATTTCTTTTTGATATCAAAGCGTGACATCATTTTATTCCCAGACTTGATTTTGGTTTATTTTAAATTCACAATTGATGACTCCCTTATTAATAGTTTTTTTAGCTAGGGATGCTTAAAAGTGTACTTCAGCTGACCTGAAAGACCAGCCATCTGGGTAATTGAAAATATTTGGAAATATATAATATATTAAACCTATTGCAAGACTGCCAGAATATTATTGTAGAATCTCTGTGTCCCATTCTTTCCAAGAATCATCCCTTAGCATTGTTGGACATGTGTTGAGAATTAGTCAGAAGTAGAGGGTCACTTGTGAGATGTTCTTTGTTCTTTGTCAAACTTGGCAACTTTAAAATGTGTGGACTTCAACCAGGGGTGGTAATCACTTAGCTTCCCTACCGGTTCGCAAATGTGAGCGTGCATGGTCAGGCTTCCACACATGCACTTTGACTAAAAAAAAGCGCCTAAATGGGATGCTGGGATGGGTGGGCAGGGCCACCCATGATTTCCACTACTGGTTCGGGAAAACCAGTCTGAACTGGCAGAATTCACCAACAAATGTTCCTTGTATATAAGAAAAGTCCTGGTGGCAGGCCACAAGAAGCTCCATTAAGTCATCCTGACATTACATCAACTCTTCTCATGGTGATCCTGGGAGCTCATTTTAACAAACTACATCACTGTGCCTCAGAGAGAAAGTTTATTCAGAGAGTGGTAAGGACAGCTGAGAAGATTATAGGACGCTCGTTTCCTATTATTCAGGTTACTGCTTATAAGCACTATATGCTTAGAGTATAAGCATTGTTAGAGACCCCACACACCTTCTTCACAGTCTGTTTCTGTTGCTCCCCTCTGGGAGGAGGCTCCCAAATATTTCTAGCAGGACTATCAGTTCCTGTAACAGCTTTGTTCCCTATGCCATCCGTCTGGTAAACTCGCAAGATTCATTTTTCTCACCATGTACATGTATATATCTAAACTAAACTGTGTTGTTTCTCTGGGTCATACAATATATCTGGGTTTGTCGGTATATACATAATTTTGTATTTATTTATTTATTTAGTCATGTTTATGTAGTGTATATTGGAGGTGGAGACCCTTTAAGAGCTGTATGCAACAAAATTTCATTTTAATATATGCCAATTAGTGTACATTTGAAGTGACAATAAAGTTATTCTAATTCCAACTTTAAGAACTGTTTGCTGAATTTAGCTCCTGGTTTGGAATAATACTGAACTATGAGCTTCCCTACAGTTTCTAACTGAACATTCTGTTCTTTTTATGCTCTGGTCAAGGTATCCTTCCTGCCAGCCCCCCCTTTTTTGCTACCAGTTCTTTACTGCCATCACAAGCAATGTTTAGAGCCAATTGTCAGTTTTCCTGTTGATGATCTGCTTCTCCCTAGAGAAGCACTAAAAGGGTTAATGGTTTAGCGAGCACAGAAGTGCTCCTGGTTTAGCACTAACTGACTTTTAGTAGGTCTGGGATTATCTCTGCACAGATCAGAGTCAGGTTGCACTCCCTTCATTTCCTGTCTCTTTTTTCCCCCTCTACTTCTTCCCCAACCTCTTTTGCCATGACCAAACTCGCAAATCAACAGATGGGGCATCGTTGGGGGGAAAAAAATAAAGAAAGAAAAAAACCTCCATGAGGTCTCAAGATCCCCAAAGTAACTGCTTAAACCTAACTCCCAGCACAGATGGCCAGGGACAGAGGGGGTGCAAAATATCTGATTACTAGACTGAAACTCCCAGGGCTTCTTTTGAACCTTAATGGATTCCAAGGTGGTATAGCTCATAATATGATTTTCTTATGCTTTGGGCTTTTAGCTTCAAACAGACTATGATGCTTCATCAAAGCCATTTAAGAAAGCCACCTCTCTCCCCACCCCCCCACCCCAGGAAAAAAAGAAAAAGAAAATTGGTAGCTCTTTGTCTGAAGGTCTGTGTGGCAAATCCTAACCTTGTTATTAGTATAATGATACTGACAGCAGCATATAGCCTTCCAAGCTGCTATTCTAGGCAGGCCAGCTTTGGTTTAGTAGCAATTAGCATCAATTACGATGGAGCTTGCTGGGAACTGGGTGCCCAGTCCTTCTTAGCTGCAGGTGCAGGATTATTATTCCCATGACCCTTCCTTCCCAGAGCCCATCATGAAGATAGGTGGGGGAGAATACAGTCAGAATGGACATTCCTGTTTGTTCATCTTCTTCAGGCTTTATCAGCTAGTTCAGCTACGGACAGAGGATGCCAAAAAAGTGACAGAGAAGGCTAAGGATCACATCTGGAATGGTGGCTTCTTCAGTTGAGGAGTTCTTTACGTACAGAGGTATAAAGGATTCATTTGCAAATGTTTTTAAGAATGGAATTCTTTCTAAGGCAGGAAGCATCTGTGCCAAATGAATTTCAAAATGGCCATCTGAGTACCAACCCGTGCCACATTTGTCATTAATTCAGGTTTGGGGGAATTTCCAAACATTGCAATTCATGAGCAACTTGCTCAAATGTATTTATATTATTTTTGGAACATTAAAAACTAACAAACAAAAATAAAGGGCAGGCAAGGGTTTTCTTTCCATCTTCTATAATATCAGTGATGTGGAATCACTTAAAATTATTCGTGCTCTTCTTCAATCCATAATCCAATCAAAGCAATATTGAACCATCTGATAGTAAATGTGAACATATTCAATAAACTCAACAAGGTGGACAAATGCAAATGGCTTTTCTGATCTAGATCCTAAATCTGTTTTCACTGAGAGTCATTGGGTTAGAAAAGATTTACTGTCTGGGAATGGAAAGCTTACCAACCAATCAACTTACTAGGTGGGGCAGACAAAATCTTTGACTTTCAGTTAAAGGTAACTTTTGCTTTAGCTTGTTTTTCTGTTTATGGAAAAAGTCTCCTTTATGCAAGTTTGCTGCATGGCGGAAAATTAAGAAAATATTCTTCCACTAGGAAGGAGTAGAACATGATCTACAGCAGGCATGATGACTGGGAAGGAAGATTATTAAACTATTGTTTCATTGGTATCATTGGTTCTGTAAATTCATACACTCTTTCATTTTTCTATGTGGATCATGCCCTATGAAAATTTAAATATGTTCATGAAAGACAGATCCTTACAGACTTCTATAGAATGTTTTCTACTTCAAGGACATAATTGGGTCCCTGCTAAAATTGCAGGCAGGATCTTTTGTATGCAACCTGGTATGATTGAAACACTTGTTTTGTGTTGTTATTAGACTTCCATTATGAGAGATAAGCCTGTTGGAAATGTTTCAGGCTAGATTGCCAGAACTGAAATTCTAGACAATTGCAAATAGTGTATAAAGGTTACATTCATCCATGATGAAATTAATTACATTCTCATAGAATTGTTTTAGATCCATTGTACTACAGCAAACAATAAGATGGATATTTCCTCTAAGTCTCTTCTGTGATATCAAATTCCCTTTATATCCAAGAATCATTTCAGTTTAAAACACATACATGTGCGTGTGTGCGCGCGCACACACACACACACACAAAGGGGAGAGTCTTTTTAAAAATCCATAACTCTTTCCCAGAGGAACAAAAACTTTTTGTGGAATTACAGTTCAAAGAAAACATAAAGGAGCTAAACAGATGGAAAATCCTGTAATTTTATCAAGACATAAATGAAAGCACCGCTTTTTGTGAATTTAATCACTTCGCAGAATGAAAGTGGAAAACAAGTTCTTGATAGGAAACCTGAAACAATTCAATGCTGGCCATTGTGAGTAGGAATTCCAGTGGTTCAATGCACACAATTGCCTGGACATGCTAGAAGTGCTACGTGACCAAACCTTCTTTTCCCTGGGATGAGAAATGCGCCCTCAGCTCACCTGCTCTCACACACACCTGCATGTTGAGAAGACCAAAGTTCATAAAGGACATCTACTTCAGCTGGAGGCAGCTGTTGAGAACTTTCTTCAGAATAAACTGTTAGTAAACTTGGAATTCCGCATCCAGTTTTGGTCACCAAATTATAAAAAAGACTCTGGAAAGAATACAGAGAAGAGCAACAAAGATGATTAGGGGACTAGAGGCTAAAACATATAAATAACAGTTGCTGGAATTGGTTGTCTAGTTTAATGAAAAGAAAACTAGGGGTGACATGATAGTAGTGTTCCAATATCTACCACAAAGCTGCCACAAAGAAGAGGGAGTCAAGCTATTCTCCAAAGCACCTGAAGACAGGACAAGAAGCAATAGATGGAAACTAATCAAGAAGAGAAGCAACCTAGAACTAAGAAGAAATTTCCTGACAGTTAGAACAATTAATCAGTGGAACAACTTGCCTCCAGAAGTTGTGAATTCTCCAACACTGAAAATTTATAAGAAGAGTTTGGACAACAATTTGTCTGAAATGGTATAGGGTTTCTTGTTTGAGCAGAGGTTTGGCTAGAAGATCTCCAAGATCCCTTCCAACTCTGTTATTCTGAATTCTGTTCTAAAGAGTTTAGACATCACTGATGGTCAAAGTACCACAATTTTCATAAACAACCAATGGTCCAGTTATTTTAACATGGTCAAATTTCAAACAGCGAAAACTTGAAGCACAAATGCAATTAGGATTGATGTTAATTATCAAAGGGGCAAACTACATCAAAGCCACTCTTCCTTTCTCAATGAATAAGGACAGAACTTGGATATTTTTTTAAAGAGTGGACATTGTTCAAGGTGACAAAATGCAATTCTTCTACTAACTAATATTCATTTATTCCTGCAAAAGTGACATTATGGCTCATAAATTTACATGTGTATGGGTTTGAGTGAATATCTGTGATTGAGCACAATTGTTGAGAAGGCCAAAGTTAATTTTTATTGATCTGTGTTTGCCAAAGTTTTCTTTATTGCACCATATTAGAAAGTCAAAATGCATTGAATGTTGAATGAATATAGTGGAACCTCCGGTCATAACTGTAATCTGTTCCAGGACTCTGGATGGCACCCAATTTGGTCATGACCAGAAGCAAGCCTGACTGCGCATGCATGCACAAAAAAAATGGTGTGGAAGGGGAAATTGCTGCAGCAGGGAAATCACTATGGCTGTGTTTGATCACCACCCGAGGATATGTTGGTGACCAGATTGAAACATTTAGTGGATTTTTTGGTCGGCACCCCATTTGGTCATAGTCAGAAGCATTTGTGACCTGAGGTTCCACTGTACTTTCTAGGTGACCTGAGACTCAATTCCTAGCATTATCAAGCCTTTCTAGTAGGGACCCAGAACATCATAGCCCCAACAGCCCCAATCAGGAAGATATTAGTTCGGGAACCCATTTGCTTTTTGCTGTTGCTGATCATGGTGGCCACAGTGACAATGACCTCAATCTTAAATTTTATACACAAATAACTTTGTAGGCAATCCATCTTACACTACCTTTTCAGTCTTCTTTACTATTACTAATTGCCATTGAGACAACATTTCAAAATATTCCCATCTTAACTTACTTTCCTTTTCAATGGGATTAATCCAGATATCCTGAAATTTCAAAGGTCTTTTCTTTCATTCACTTCCACAATTGACTTTTTGTCTAATTGATCCTTTCTAAAATGCCAGACCAAGAACTGTCCCTAATTGTAAGCATTTCTTTAAAAAATAGGTGTTCTGTTTGGAAGCACATTTGAAACAGCCATCCAGGCTTCTCTATTATTTGTATGACTAATCTGCATCAGTTTTGATTGCAACACCTGAGGAGATCATCTTAACACTTATTTAGTACTCGGCGGTTCCCACCAGAAAACAAAAGGTAATCTAAACTTTGGAGGTATTTTCTATACAAATGCCTAATCCATCTGGTTTTAAACCTGCATAGGCAAAATACTGCTTTGGAAGATGAAGCTTTACCAAAGGCATGTTTTCCCTTAATTTAGCTTTGCCAACAGCTGCTCCATAATTAAATGAACTTATGGTGTAATTCTATAACTATGAAGGTAAAGATAAAGTGTTCTCAAATTAAGTTGTACTATATGGAAGTAGCCTTTCAATTTTCTTACCCCAATGATTTGCATTTTCTTCTTCCAAGCCATTTTCTCAGCTTCTCAGTCTTATCTACAAACATTGGATTCCTTGGTGATCTCTCATCCCAGTACTAACCAGCAGCAATCCTGTTTAATGTTTTTGAGGATCACCAATGCTAATGATCATGAACTGTCACTATAAGCATAGGCTCCATGGTACACCAGGTATGTAGACTAGATGGGGTTGTTGAAAAAAAAATCTGGAAAAATGCAAACTACTTGTGCAGGATAGTTAAGAAAACTAAATGGAGGTGACTATAAAGTTTCCAAGAATCAAATTTACCCTCAAGAAGAAACATAGAGATTAGGCCAGAGTTGGTTGCTCGTGGTTTGGCGAGCAACCAACTCGCCTCTGGATCAGGCGAACCGGTAGTAGTGGTAGTGGGAGGCTCTACCCACCCACTTGGATGCTTCTGCACATGCACAGGAGCCTTGTGTGTGCGCGCAAGCATGCCCAAAACGGTAGTAAAAAAATTGGCAACCCACTACTGGGTTAAAAACCAGGAGACTGGTCCTCTTTAAGTACAAGGTTAGCTGGGCCAGTCACTCTCAGCACTCAACAATAGTTTAAAGGCACAAAACAAATCAACCAACCACCACTTGTTGAAGAATTGTCTCTATACCCACCATTTCTCATAAGAATGTTATAAATCAGTGTTTCTAAAATGAGGTCCAAAGAGCACCACAAGAGAACCTCAAAATTAAAATTGCTTCTCATCCCTATATTGAAAATTAAAAAATAATAATAATAAATAATTCAATATTAAAATCCCATGGAACAATTGTGAGAAGTTGCAGGGAACACATCAGTTTAATTTTTGATAAGTAAATGTTAATAAATATAATCCAAGGGACACTGCTATTTTTTTTTTAATTTACCTTCCTTTCCATCAACCTTTGAATATATTTTTAAAATTCATTGTAATTGTATTTTTGTATGTGAATCATTTTTATTTTGTAAATCAATTTGGACATTATTACATAGAAAACCTAAACATGCATTAAACATACAAAAAAGCATCTAGACATCATCTCATGGAGTATAATTAATTCATTAGATCAAACTTAATCCTTGATTGGCCAAAACCACTTCTTTTTTTCCAATAATCCACTTTTGCATATATGGCTGCCTCAGAGGATTTGTAATCACTATGTTCCCTCAAAATATGTGTAATTGTGGTCCAAAAGAAATGGAGAAGCTTTGAAGAATGTGCCGTGTGTGGGTATGGGCAGGAAGAAAATAGGGTGCTTGGTTAAATCTCACTTATATGTATACGCAAATGTGAAGCCAAGCTTTATATATGAATCACTGTGTCAAATAGATGCTATATTTGAACATGAACATACTCAGATAAATTCAAATATTTAACACTGAAGTCAAATACAAACTGCCTGGAGCTAGACTTCGAAGGATGTGTGTATACAAGAATAGGATTTATTAGGAACTCTAGGACAGGAGCAAACAGCAAATGACTGGATTTTAAGAGAAGCTGGAATAGGGTACATAAGGCAAATAAAATATGGGGCTTCATAAGTTTTTTCAGCCAAATAGGGGGAAGTTACTGTGACAAAGAAACTTTAATCTCAAACTGAAATATACTAGAATCATAATGTCATTGAAAAGACAAAAAAGGCCCTAAATTTACAGTCTTGCTCAATTAAATGTGCTTTTACCAACTAAAATTGGTTAGTAACAACCAGTGAACACTTTAATTAATTTACCAATAAATCTTTTGTTGATTAAGTCTTGAAATCACTCTTGTATTACCTAATAAAGGCACGGTACTGGAGGTTGCATCGAATCAACATATTGCATTTCTTTTCAATCCTGCTTGGCCGGTGGTGTTCTTTTTTAATCATCTTTTCAAAATCTCAAGAGTTCAATGAACAGGCAGCCTTAAAGCTTTCCATTCATACCGACCATTTCCCCATCTTTTTCATGTAGGTAGAATGTGATCCCATGCCCTGCAAGTGCTTTGGAGACAGGTGTGGGTGCTAATGTGTATATCAAAGGAAAGGAAAGTTCAGGGCTGAGAAAGTAGAAAGATAATAAATAATGCAATTGTAGTAAAACACTTTTGCTTTTGATGTAATAATAATCTCTGTTACAAGGAATTTTATAATCGGTAAAAACATGTTGACACTCTTGACAGCCATGTCTCTTTTCCTTTTCCTAACTGCCCTAAAACTGACATCCATCCCTGCCCCAAAAGTCCACTCACCTTGAATTCAGACCTGAAAGATTCAATATAGTTGGGCTTTCGCCACATATAGGCTTAGTTCTTATCTCAGGATGGGACACAAGTAATAGCAATTGTCCTAGAGTTTAATCTATAGATGTTAGCTATTAATCACAGTGACATGACACATGTTGCAAGCTCCAATATTTCATCCTTGTGTTCAATATCATGTGGAAGTACAAGGGGGTTGCCTTAGGTCCTGATGGTGAACCTATAGCATGCGTGCTACAGGTGGCACACAGAGCCATATCTGAGGGCATATGAGATGTTGCCCTATATCAGCTCCAGAGTGCATGCGTGCACTGGCCAGATGATTTTTGGCTTTTCGGAGGATGGGGGAATTTGTTTCCAAATTTCCATTAGGCCCATTGGGCCAGTTTTTCACCATCCACAGGCTCCAGAGGCTTTACTGAAGTCTGGAGAGGGTGACAAATGGCCCAACAGGCCTATCGGAAGTCCAGAAGCTTCAGTGAGGCATGTGTGCATGCGTGCGGAGGGGAGTGGGGGGGGGCGTGAATGCACCAGGGGAGGACATTGCATTATGGATGTGGGCGCGCACACACACACACACACACACACTATTGTGTGCACACCCTTTTGGAACCAGAGCAGAAAAATGTTCACCATCACTGCCTTAGTATGTCACAACACACATTTTGTCAGTTGCACCCTGTCCTTTGGTCCTGCCTGCAGCTTGATCTTCAAGTGGGATGGGATGTGTATGCAAAGTAGCACTTGGCCCAGCTGCTCAGTACTGATTATGGGCCAAAAATTGCCATGTAGGGTCAACACAGAGGTTGCTCTAAAATCCCACTTTTTTTTGAAAACACGAAAGGTTTTGCATCTGTTTACCTAAAATGGAAACTTGCGCACTCATGCTATTTATAAGTCCACCAAGAAATTCTCCTAGAACAAATCTTGGGGTGCAAATATGAACAATAAAATTTGGTTTCTCTAAAATAAATTGAAACTAGAAGAACATGGTTGCATTGGGGGGGGGGGTTTTCTTGTGCTGGTTTTAGACTTTGGCACTTCACACAGCTGCATTCATCCTGGCAACATGAGTGCACAAGTTTCCTTTCTAGAGAAACAGAAGCAAAATGTTTCCCCATGCCCCCAAAACGTTCTGTCATTTCAGCAATTGATATTTTGGAAATGTCAATATGCTGACAACCTATTCCCATCTACAGTGTCATCTGTTGAAGAACCGGTCAAAGGATTCCCCCATATAATTTAATAAGGCAAGCCTAGACACTCTGAATTTTCCTGGCAACATCAACATTTTGGAAGTTGTGGCCAAATCAGATGTTGAAGTCTTGGTAGATGTTTAAATAGCATGAGTGTGCAAGTTTCCTTTCTAGAAAAACAGAAGCAAAATGCTTCCCCACACTCAAAAAAGTTCTGTCATTTCAGCAATTGATATTTTGGAAATATCATTATGCTGACAACATATTCCCGTCTACAGTGTCATCTGTTGAAGAACCAGTCAAAGGATCCCCCTAATAATTTAATGAGGCAAGCCTCTGAGTTTTGCTAGATTTTCATATCTCTTCCTCTTACCCCCTCCCTTCATTTATTTAACGTTTCCCTATTTAGCAGCAAAAAGTTTCACAACTAAGTAAAAAAAAAGAGCAAGAAGACATGTGGTCATTTAAGTATATAAGTAACTGCAGGACAAAAGTTATCATGCAAATAACACATAACAGTATCTCTTCTTACCCACACCCCCTCATATTTGTGTGCAATTTGGTTTCAAGGTATACTTGAAGTATTGATGCAGAAGATTAGGAGCTGTGAAGAACAAACTCCTTGCAGTTTAAACAGATGAATACACAATAAACCAAACCAATTCACTACATTGGAAAAATGGATCAGTGTCATTTTTAATTTTTTTTGCCTATTTTCTGATTCTCAGTGAAGAAACAAAATAGGGGACAATTTGAATCAGCGTTCTCTCCCCCACCCCAATTTTTCCATCCGGTAATGTCCATGGATTTCTGAAGGACCCTATACTGTGCTTAGTAAACCTATACAAACTTCAGAAAACAAATATTATGGTTTGGGGAGGCCACCTAATATGTTGGAATTCTTATTACAATCTCACAGACAGTTTCTGTACCTGGAAACTGTATCAAGCCACCCGCCTGTCTTCCCATGGACTTGTTAGAACCCTTTGTATGGCATGTCCTAAATCACTAATAAAAATATTATTAGATATCTGCATGAAAGTCTAACTTTGTGTCTTCTATATAATCCAAGCCACTGCAATACAAGATAAAAAATTGGAAATTAACTGCATTTACACAATCTTATATGTTAGGTTGCCCACACAGGTTTTAGTCAGTGCTTTTTTAACTTTGCAAGAGAACCGTTAGTTACAAATTAAACATTATACAGTTATGGCTAAGAAATACAGGCTTCTTGCAGATGTTTTTGAGTTGTATGACTCTTGCTAATTTGGGACTTAGGGTTCTTACCCTACAATCCTTGTTCTTTGGAAATCATAGCCTATTCCTCCAGACCTCACAAAATGAACATTTAGCTTAGCGTGCATATGGTTAGAATTTCTTATACCTGCTGTTATGTCAGTGAAATCATAGGGGCTGATTTTTCCATGTTTTAGATTATATTCTTGTACATATTCTTATACGTATTGAGGTGAATAGACTTGTAATTTAATGAGAGCTAGCAAACAGGAAGCTCCAAGCAAAGCCACCATAAAACAGTGAGCTTTATTTGTTTTTAACTTGATCCCAAGTTAAATTCTAGACACTGAAGTTGAGACTTGCAAGGAACTGACAATAGCAGTGTCTAGAGAAGATGGGAGGAAAGGACACCAGGCAAACAAGATCAGAATATTTTAGGTGGGTTTGTAAGCATGAAACATGCTTGGAATTTTCTTTTCCAATCTTGATGGTCTGCTCTTGCACTTTGGTCACCAGTGTGGTAGAATAATCTCAGGGATAAGCAAAGAATCTGAAACTTCTGGACAGACTTCCTTTCCGAATATAAACAGAAGATATTAGCCATGGAAGATTTATAGAGTTTATTTGCAGAGTTATTCACAATAAATCCCTAAGGGGTGGCTACAGGGTGGGACATGCTAACAGTCCTGCTATTTTAGCAAACACTGATATTATCAAATTTCTTTTTATTCTCCAAGGGTACCAGCAATTTGATACTCTTCTAATCCATTTAAAATGTATCAGGGAGAGTTCCTGCCATAACAGATGCAGCAAATTTTGTTACCGGCCTGTCACAATGTTGCAAATGAAGAACTGATCAATAATCTGTCTAGAAAAAAGCAAATCACCAGGCACCACTGGAACACCTGTCTAATGTTTAAATCTTCAGCCGCTTTGGCTCAGATGCTTGAGAATCCCCAAGGCAGCTCATCATTGAGAGACTAGTCCTGAAAAACCTGTGATGCTAGCAACAGCATCTGCTGAGGGAATCTTATGGAAGATGACTACACAGTTGCAGACTCCATTTTGATTTTTGGTATTTTTTGCCCCATTCCACTCCCCACCCCCATGGCCCCATATGCTAGATCATTTGGCCTACAGGGCCTGATATCTGTGTGCCATGTCAGACAACATCGTTGCAGAAAAGTCTGCCTGCACTAAATGCTTGTCCTGTATTACCAATTGATAGTTTTAGCTGTAGGAATTGCAATAAAAATAGTACTTAGATTTATATATCACTTCATAGTGCTTTTGCAGCCCTCTCTAAGCAGTTTACAAAGTAAGCATATCGACCCCAACATTCTGGGTCCTTTGTTTATCCTCCTTGGAGGGATTGGAGGGATGGAAGGTTATCGTCCTCGGAGGGATGGGGTCAACCTTGAGCTGGTGAGATTTGAACTGCCGAACTGCAGCTAACAGTCAGCTGAAGTAGCCTGAAGTAGCCAGTGGCACTCTAACCACTGTACTACCTCGGCTCCCTAATGGGGGAAAGCAGCAATACAGTACTTATTTTAAGGACAAGAAATCCCGGTTCCCTCAAAATTATGTAATGTTCCTGCAAATTTAATTGTTTCATTGGAAAATTACCCTTTGGCAGGCATTTATAATTTTATCATGCTAGTCAATGGGCAATACAAATTTCAGGCATCTTCTGAAATGGTTCCAGTTAGTGGTTATTTTTCAATTCTAATTTGAGTTCAAGCTCAAGTCTTAGGGCTAGTATTTGCATAACCTTAATAACAAAAACCATTCAGGAAACTCTAATTCAGCATTCTGCCTGTGTATGGCTGTGACAGAAAACAGCACCCACATGATTTGCAACTTCTTCCCCATCAGCAACATCTGAGGCAGCTTACCAATCAGGTCGTGTAATAATGTCTACTTCCCCATCTTCCCCAGATGCTACTGATGGGAGGCTGGGGGGGGGGAGGGATGTGTATCAAAGGCTTCTGTTAAAAAGGGGGATAAATTTAATGGATCTGAATTTTAATTGCCAATTGCCATAATTGTCATTTCTTAATCATCTCTTGATAGTCAACCCTCTAAATATTGTGATTCAATTTTCTGATCAAAAATAACTCATTGAAGAAAAAGTTCATAAAGAAGGCATATATTTGAGGGGAATTGTTGCGTGAACTTTACCTGCAAGCATATAGGATGAACGTGTTTAATAAAATGCAATTGTTATCAAAAGCAAGCAGATAGACAAGTCCATCTCTATTTCAGACACTCCACAAAGTAAATATTCTACACAAATGATACAGAGATATGATGATACTTTGGCTGAACTTTCAGGTAGCTCATGTTGTCCCAAAAATCTGCCAGGAAATGAATCAAAGGAAGGCTTTTCCACAAAGGTCAAATTAAACGTAGGATCTCAAATGGTCAGAGATTCAAATTGAAACAACTCTCATGTTCCCATCCTTACAATATCTAATAGTCAATCTGATATCTACATCTTTATTTCATTCCAGAACCCTGAAGGCTATTTACAAACAAAAGAATCCTTCGCGATTCTTTGTCTGCATTTCTGAAGACTTCCTGCAGTTAAACCTCAAAACTTGGCTTTCACTTCATCATGTCCTCCCTTCTACACTTGCCAGAAAACTTACATATTTTTTGATACACAGCCCTGTGGAACTGCCAAGTTCAAGTTTGCAAGGGCTTAGAGACAAAAGGCGGAGTGTTTGCCAGAATTTAGGCACTGACTCTAGAGGGAAATATCAGTATTTCCATCAACAAATGTAGATATTGACAATAAAAGAAATGATGGGGCTCAAAAAAAACCCAGCAACCCCATGCCTTTCAAATGAATCAATCCCAGATTTGGTATTTCTGAGGAAGTGAAAGGGTTTACACAGAAGGTGGGATTTAATAGATCATAGGCAGAAATAGGGAAAAAATGTTTCTGCAAAACAGATGTGCCTTCTTTTCCCATGTGTGTATAGAAGTGAAAATTTTATGACGCAGCTTTACAACTGATTCACTGCCACGTAGTCCTCAGGGAGGGTGGGGAGGAGGAGAATGGAGGGCATAATTCAATAAAAAATAAGCATAGCAATGTTCCTGTGGCTGAAATAGGAGACTTAACTGTAGGCTTCAACATCACCCTTTGAATTCAGTGTGATTTCAGTTCATTTGGTTGGGTAAAAGGTTCCCCTTGCACATATGTGCTAGTTGTTCCTGACTCTAAAGGTTGGTGCTCATCTCCATTTCAAAGCTGAAGAGTCAGCACTGTCTGAAGATGTCTCTGTGGTCATGTGGCCAGCATTACTAAACGCCAAAGGCGCACAGAATGCTGTTACCTTCCTACCAAAGTGGTTCCTATTTTTCTACTTGCATTTTTACATGCTTTTGAACTGCTAGGTTGACCTAAGTTGGGACAAGTAATGGGAGCTCACTCTGTTACAGGGTGCTAGGGATTTGAACCGCCAAACTTCCTACCTAGGCGCTAGTCGTCACTTATAAAGCCCTTCATGGTATTGGACCTGGGTACTTGAGAGACCGCCTGCTGCCAATTACCTCCACTAGACCGATTAGATCCCACAGATTAGGCCTCCTCCAAATTCCATCCGCTGGCCAGTGTCGACTGGCGACTACCCGGAGGAGAGCCTTCTCTGTGGCTGCTCCAACCCTCTGGAACGAACTCCCCATGGAGATTCGAACCCTCACCACCCTCCAGGCCTTCCGCAAAGCCCTTAAAACCTGGCTGTTCCAACAGGCCTGGGGCTAAAGAACCATTGCACCCGTCTCGAATGGTATGACTGTTGTGTGTTTTAAATCATGCATTGTTTTGTGTCGTTTTTAATTTTTGTCTGTATCCCCCCTTCCCTGGTTTGAGTTGTGAGCCGCCCTGAGTCCCCTTCAGGGGAAAAGGGTGGCATATAAATAAAATAAACATTCAACATACATACCTTTCTGATCTACAAGCTCAGTCTCTTAGCCACTGAGCTACTGCATCCCTTGCTATCTTTCATAGATGTACATAAAATAAAAAAGATACCTTAATGGAGAGGGAAAGGCGGTGAGTGACGTATTGTTTTTCCCTAATCAGATGGAAAGTAGGAGCACATTTTCACTGGTGATTTCATAGAGTGTTAATAAAAGGGGGGAATCTAACTGATTTCATTGAAGTACAGTTTAGCTAGAATAAGTATTCTTCCTTTCTAAGCAATAAAGTAGCTTTGAATTTGAGTAATGACAGACCATGGGTGGAACACACCTGCAAATCAGGAGTGAAATCCACCAAGTTCTGACAGATTCTGGAGAACTGGTAGCGGAAATTTTGAGTAGTTCAGAGAACCAGCAAATGCCACATCTGGCTGGCCCCAGAGTGGGCTGGGAATGGAGAATTTGCAGCAGTGGTGTGTTTCTGCAGGTTTGCACCAGATCGGGCGAACCGGTTGGTGAATTTTACTGATCTGGTGAGAGGAGGTTCGACCGGCTAACCCAGAAGTAACTTCCGGAATGCCTGCCATGACCCTGTCACTCGGTCGCCCTTGCTGTCCCATCGCAGCTTGCTCGCTCCCCCGCCCCTCTGCACTAAACTAGGCTAGCCCAGCCCGCCACTCACTGATTGGCTGGAGTACAGCCAATCAGTGAGTGGGCTGGAGGCGACCCATTTAAAAGCATGACGCCAATGGCCAACATTCCTCTTTTGAAAAGAGTCTTTTGTTCCCGAGCATCTGTCGCATCGCGCTTGCTGACCAGGCCCTCCCTTCATTTCATTTCCCTTCGCCTTCCAGAAGCTTGCTGCTTACCTCAGGTAAGCAACTAAGCGCGAGGGGGGGGGAAACACTACCTTACGCCAGCTCGTGAAAGCCGTGAGCTGGCATACGCTGCGTGGCCGAAAGCGGGTGGGCAGCAGTGGTGGCAGCCAACTTTCGCGAGGGAAGGCCTAAGTTCAGGTCTTCCCTAGTGAAAGCCATGAGCTGGCGTATGCCATGCGGCTGAAAGCTGGTAGGCAGCGGCGGCGGCTTAGCTTTCATGAGGGAAGGCCTAAGTTCAGGCCTTCCCTAGCGAAAACTGCGGGCTGGCAAATGTTTTCTTTGTGATGCAATATGTTGCTTTTAAGTGTTCAGACCAGGTTTATATGTCTCAAAGTGGCTGCTTTTCTATGGGCAGGCCAGGTTGGTGCAAGGCAGCTTTGCCAGATTTAGTGTGTTTCACCCTCTGAGGTGGTTGCTGGTTCTGTGAGCTTCCTGGCCCTGTCCTTTATAATTTCCCACAATACCTTTATGGTTTTTATTCCAGTGGCTTTGTCTTTCCTGTCCTTAGAGTTAGGGGAAAAACTGGTTTCATTTGCAGTCTTTCTTTGGGGGGGAATTCTTATTTTTTGGTGTTTTCCTTGGACTATGATAGTTTGTGTGGGTGTGTAATGTCCCACAGTTACCTACACATTAATAATGATCTAGTAATTTTCCTTATACATTTTAGTGACCTTTTCTTACATAATTGGTGTTTTCTTTCATACTTTTGGATTTCTAATTTCTGTTTCTGTTAGTTAGCAGTTGCTAAAACAAATCCCATGTGAAAAAGTATTCAAAGCCTTCTTGATTTTAATTGTCAATTCATTTATTCCTGCACATTGTAATATGTATTCATTTTCATATCTCTGTTTTTCCACTGTTGTGCAAACACAATTCCAGCAGCTGCTAACATGTGTAAAATTAAATATATATTGTACTCCATTTCAAATAGCCAATAAAATATTTCTGGTTTTAATTCCATATCTTGCTTTACCATTGCTTCTAACCACTAACTTCTGAATAGCTACTTGGACCAACCTAAGTACTGAACCTAATTCATATATTCCTATTTTTTTGGAACTGAGAACTACATTTCAGAAAAAGGAACTCTATATTGCTCTGGAAATCTACTTATGACATTCATTCTTCAACTATCTTCTTGGATGAAAGACTATATCTTTCCTGTTTATTTATATATTTTCTGTTTCTCATCCTTCCTGAAAAGACTGTACATTGTTGGTTGAAAGCAGAGGTCCCATCTGTTATCTCTAGTCCTCAGCTTACAACCACAATTGAGTCCAATGTTGTTTTATTTCTTTGGCAGGCAGTTAGTATTACTTAGCATACTGAAGAAGAGGCAACAGAGTATGACTGCTTTCTTCTCCAAAAAAACAAGAGTCAAGGAATCAGCTGATCCACAACAGTTACCAGCACTAACACCACTAGCACCAGCACTACAAGCACCAGCACCACCAGCACCACCAGCACCAGCACCACAAGGACCAGTACCACAAGCATGACCACTTCCACCACTTGAGGTCGGAGAAAGCAGCAAGTCCATTGACTCCACTGAAGTTCCACAACTTCCGGACTGCTGGAATTTGCAGCAATACAGACACTTCAAGGACAAGTATGATGGACTGGCAGTATCCAACAAGAAGATGGGTTGTGAATACTGGGCAAAAACCATGTTCTCGTTAGAGAAAGGTATTCATGTTTCTAGAGAGTGGAAACATTTCCAGGTTGTGCCAGCAGGGAAAACCAAGAATACACAACAAGCATTGCTCAGAAAAAAATTAAGGGAACATTTTCAATCCAAAGGACACCTTATTTGCATGGAGAGCAATAAGCAACAGGAGCAGGAAGCTTTAACCAAATCTGTGGATAAGTCAACTGACAAATATTTATCCAGTTCTTGCAAAATATTTTCTACTGTTTACGATCTGGCACAAAGATGTAATCCATTCTCAGACATCGAAGCACAGGTAAATTTGCTAAATACGGTTGGAGTGGATGTGGGAGTTGGTTTACATTCACGGATATCTGCAGTGAAAATAGTTGAATTCATTGCAAACCAAATCAAGACCACTGTGTTTTCCAGGATTATTGCAAATAATCAAAAGGTGTGCCTAATAATCGATGAAGCCACAACACTTTCAATGAAAGCAGTGCTGAAAGCAGTGCTTGAGAATTCAGAATGCACAGCAACCATCTTCGTTGAACTTCTGGAATTAGAGAAACAAGATGCGAAGACCATATATTCTGCATCAATGGGAAGCTTGCATAAAGTTGGATTTACCACCGAATATCTATAGAAGAATTTAATCGCTTTCTGCTCCGATGGTGCCAACATTATGCTTGGAAGAAAATCTGGAGTCAGTGCCAGAATAGCTCAAGATTTCCCAAACATCGTCATCTGGCACTGCTTGAACCATCACCTGCAACTTGTGCTGGATGATGCAATAAGAGAAGTGAAGCATATCAACCACTTCAAGATCTTCCATGATAAAATATACAGCCCTTTCCAGAAATCCTGCAAGAGCCAGAATGACCTTTTTCAAATCTCTGAACAATTGGGCATAGAAATTGTGAAGATTGGCAGAGTTTTGGGACCAAGATGGGCTGCCTGTAGTTTAAGGGCAAATATAGCTGTGTGGCGTGCTTATCCAGCGCTACATCAGTTTTTTCAGGGCAATAAAAGATTCCCAGGCATGACTTCCCCTTTTGAAAATCTAAATTTTTTGAAGGATTTGGCCCTCATGATCGAAAGTCTTGCTTTCTGTGTCTCTCCTTTGTGCAGATTGTTGGAGGTGATAAGGTGGTGTGCAGAAGACCATCAAGCCAGTGAGATCCTTCCTCTGTAAGTAGCTGTCTTTATTGCTGGGTGTGCTCTGTGCTGTATTCATCCTTGAGATAGTGAAGTGCAAGCAATTAAAGTCTTGCTTTCTGTGTCTCTCTTTTGTGCAGGTTATTGGAGCAAAGTGGTGAGGTGGTGGTGCAGAAGAGGCAAAAAAAAAGGACAGTAATTTTCCTTTTCTATTATTTTGTGTGCTTGTTTCATCCTAATGCAGTGCATGCAATTACAGTCTTGCTTTCTGTGTCTCTCCTTTGTGCAGGTTATTGGAGCAAGGTGGTGAGGTGGTGGTGCAGAAGACCAGCAAGGCAGTAATCTTCCCTCTGTAAGTAGCTGTCTTTATTGTTTTGTGTGCTGGTTTCATCCCAATGCAGTGCATGCAATGAAAGAGTTCATTCTCTTCTTTGTGTAGCCCATTCATTTGAGTCAGTGATACTGAAGACTGGTAAGAACAGTCATCTTCCTTCTGTAAGTAGCTCTTTTATTGTTGTTGTACTTATTTTAATCTTATTGTAGTTCATCCATTGGGGCAAAGAATTCAATGACATCATCTTGGCCACTCCCACCCAGTCACATTGCCAGCAAGCCACTCCCATCCGGTCACATGGCCGGCAATCCACTCCCACAAAGCAGGCCACACCCATAGAGTAGGTTCCAAAATTTTGAAACCCACCATTGATTTGCAGTATCCTTCCCCTGCCACGCCCATCAAGCCATGCTCACCAAGCCACATTATGCCCACCAAGCCACATTCATAGAACTGATAGTAAAAAAATGAATTTCACTACTGCTGCAAATATATTGCCATATATATTAAATATATTAAATGTGTTCCTTGAGGATGGACTTCAACATGAGTCCAAAAATTCAGAAGAATAAATTTCTAATCCTGGTGACCAACTCAGATTGGATCCTACGAAATTATTCTGGGACATGCATAATCACCTTCAGTCATTAAATCTGAGTTTGCTAAACATTTCACAGTGATACAATCTGATGGATGGCGCAATCTATCCATACTGGCCTAGTTCTTCAAGGAATATTTCAACATTACCCCATCCTACTTTTCTCAGATAAGCAAATCATTTGAAATAAGATCTCTTTATAACCTTCTCTGTTCAAAGGATTTTGAAGCCATATTCCTGACATTTTTGCATTTGTTCAAGATTGAGTTTCATTATTTATTGTTTTCAACTGCATTTTTAGTACATTAGTTTGTGTTCTCCTTAGGAAAAAAATGTAGCATATAAATAAAATCAACAACATCCCATATTTCTGTTCATAAAGGATGTTAAAGGTTGTAACTACATAAATTATGCAATTTAAAACAACCTAATTAAAATATAGAGATAGCCTTAAAATAACGCAATCTAAAGCAGAACAAAAGTGCATACTTTTAGCACCCTCTATGCATGGTTAAAAGGGCAGTTTGGAAAAAGAAATTTGAATACTTCACCAAAATTATAATGCATATGGTCAAGATCAACTCATAATACTATATTACTATATTATTAAATTGTTTAGAAACAAAACTAAACAAAGGTTCCTCCTGTCTGTCTGATGGATATGTATTTAAAAAGAGGGCATCTTATAGAGAACCTCCCTTCCAGAATCTAGTATTTTACAGGACACTGACTTTTCTAGGTTATTTACAAGTTAATAAATAATTCCAGTAATGTGCTATAAAATATAAACTGCAAAAGAAAGCAAGGTTGGGGTAGGGGTATGACTTCCAACAAGCCAGCAAGAGAAGTACAAATTTTGGCCTTTGTTTTGAGTGCGATGAAAATTTTGAAGTTTGCGAAAGGAGGAGTGGTGAATAAGTCTTGATAGAAGTTGGATTCTACTCCAGATCTTAAGGCAAAACAGTCTAGAATATGCAAAACTGTGGGTTCTAGTCCTGCCTTAGACATGAAAGCTCACTGAGTGAATTTGGGCCAGTCACTTTCATTCAACTCACTTTACCTCAAAGGATTGTGGTTGTAGGGTACATAGGAAGAGGAAGGAGTATTAGACATGTTTGTGGTCTTTTGTTATTTATAAAAAAAAATGATAAAGGCCGAATTAAATAAACAAATACATAAATATTCAACAGAAATCTGAATACTCTGCAATGAGATGCTAAATTGATAATTAGAAGAATAAATATATAATAGAAGTACAGCCTGATATTTATTTATTCAGAAACAAAGTCTTCCTGAATTCAAGAGGATTTATACCTTTGTGTCAGGCATGCTTCCTTCAATATCCAAGAAAGAAAAACCTCAGCTCCATGTTAATAGAGATAAAGTACTTTTACTAGATATGAAGTGAAAGCAGCTAAAAGGAAAGCAAGATCTGAGCCAGAAAGGTGGGAACATATACATATCAAACGTTTACCCAGCACCCTGCCCCCAATTCCCCAACCCAGTGTCCAATCTGCAACTCCCTAATGTGTCATGTGGGTGCATCTTCAAACAGCCTCATCAAGTTGGTATGTAAGATGGTAGGCTTTGACCAAGTCCAAACATCACCCACCAGCATGCACAGAAGATGGTGAGAACAAGACTCCTCCAGTACAATATTATTCCCTTCCCCAATACCATGCCCTCCCATTCCTAGGGCAGCTAATAGAAAGCAAGCGTAGCAAAGCAGCCGTAAGCAAGTAACCAAAACAGAGGCTGACATCCGGCCCTCCTTCAGAAAGAGATATCATCCCTGCAGGAAAAGAGAGAGGAAAAACAATACAAAATAACAATACAGGATATACATCTATTATAAAATCAAGGCTTATCAGGATAACTGGTGTAGAACTTCCACAAATGTCTGGGAGCTCTAATATGAGATTTGTCAACCGATTCAGCCTGGAAAGGGGGAAAATGTTTCCAGGAGACCAAATACTGAATGTGACCTATGTTTTCTGGAGTCCAAGATTTCTTTAACTTCAAAATGTTGCTATCCCTCAATAAGAAGAGAGACCGGAGGTGAAGGTTGTGGCAGACAAAAGGAAGAAGTATGCTCTGGTTTCAACAAGTTCACATGAAACACAGGATAAATTCTGCTAAGGTTTTTTGGCAAGTCCAACTTCACCGATACCGGATTTATGATTTTTACAATGGGGAACGGACCTACGTAAGCAAGCGTAGCAAAGCAGCCGTAAGCAAGTAACCAGAACAGAGGCTGACACTTTGTAAATTTAAATCTGGTTGCATCATAAACATATGTGTAAATAGATAAAAGGGCATCAACCACCATATTACTTTATTTTCACATAGGTAGAATTTTGGTGCAAAAAACATAGTCCAATCATATGCTTGACATAGCAATTGAATTTATTTTGGTATCATTGCCATATTTTTGCAAACAATACTTTGGAAAGAATCAAGATGCCTTTTGGGACACACTCCTTCCTTCCTTCCTTCCTTCCTTTCTTCCTTCCTTCCTTCCTTCCTTCCTTCCCAAACAACATCTACAAGCTACTTGAATCATGGCAGCTCTGCCGTAAAGAGCTTTCTCTTCCATAAGGATTCTGCTAAAGTTTTAGCAGATAGCTTGCTTTTGTGTAGAAATGTTAAGAACATTTTCAGTTACTTAAGTCGATCACAAGAAATGGGGGAACACCAAAAGTTTTAAAACTGTGATAGTAAAGAATGAGATATTGATTTCCTTCTGCCAGCAGTTTTTACACTTTAAATATATGGAAGAATATTACCCCAGCAATCTGAGAAGTGTTTTACATTTAGC
This sequence comes from Thamnophis sirtalis, assembly GCF_051295495.1. Classification (NCBI taxonomy): domain Eukaryota; kingdom Metazoa; phylum Chordata; class Lepidosauria; order Squamata; family Natricidae; genus Thamnophis; species Thamnophis sirtalis. Next base: position 104,094,505 of record NW_028261386.1, on the reverse strand, counting down.
AAAGAGAAATCCTAAAATAAGAAAATGCTTTCTTTGTGAAGTTCACTTAGAAATCTCCTGGAGAGATGAAATAATTTTGAAGTAGATGAAGTCTTAACAGATAGTGCTTATTCTCTGTTCTGGCCCTTTTCTGACTCCCTATCTGTGGACTGAGTTGCAATAAAAAAGCTACATGGAGAGCAGTGTACTAGTTCAATGTAACAACAGACTATTACCATCCTAACCACAGCTTTAATATCACATTTCACTTACTAGATTTTATGTTATAATTGCTTGAGGATTTATTGCTCTTTCTGCAATTAAAAAGTACAACCAAGAAATATACATACTCTTAAAGGTTAAGTAACCAAGAAATTCATGTTCACTTCTTACCATAGCTATGAGGATTCTGACTGATTCTTGTATAGCAGATGTTTAATGTGGACATATGACAGAATATAGCACAAGCCACATATCAGAGATGTCACTGTGCAAAATTACTGTGTTGGGATGATACTGTATTCTACAGTACATGTCAAGGAGGCATCTGTCCTCAGTTAAAATACATCCCCGAAGCCCCTGGCATTTACAGAGAAAAGCTTATGAAGATGAAAGGCAATACTATCAAGAAATAGAGCGTCATCCTTTGTGATCACATAAAACAACTTTGATAAATATGACATTATATAACCTCTATAACCAAGAGGCCTCTTCTCTGAGAGAAAGCACAAAATAGCTAGATAAATACATTCTCAATTGTAAGCATAATGCTCTTTTCTAAAAAAAAAAAAATCCTCCCAACCCCTCAACTTTTTCTGAATGCCTCATTCTGTAAGACGACCAACAACATGGCAATTATTTAGAGTACACAGATATCTTATGGACGACTCACTTATACAAGGTATCCGTTCTGATTAACTTGTGTCTTTAGTTTTTAGGGTTTAATGCCATTCCATTCAATATCAGCCCTGAATGTGTTACATGACACATTGAGCCGTGGTGACCCAATGGTTAGAATGCATTACTGCAGGCTACTTCTGCTGACTGCCGGCTGCCTGCAATTTGGCAGTTCAAATCTCACCAGACTCAAGGTTGACTCAGCCTTCCATACTTCCGAGGTCGGTAAAAATGAGAATCCAGATTCTTGGGGGTAATATGCTGACTCTTAGAGAGGGCTGTAAAAAGCACTGTGAAATGGCATATAAGTCTAACTGCTATTGTTACATATAAATAAAATTAAAATATATAATATCAACCATGAGCATAATGAAAAACACATTTGTAGTGCCAGAAATAGATAAAATTACTGCAGTTACTACCTTAAATTGCAAGAGGAAACCATTCACAGCTATTTGATCCTAAGGGAGCTGGGAATGAAAACTCTTCCCTGTAGGTGGACTGGAAAAATGCTAAAATAGGGCACCTCTGGATATGCACACAAACACACACAGACATTTATAGATCTGACATGGCAGGAAAAACGTAGCTAGTTTAGAAAAAGAAAAACAGTAAAAACATTTTTTTTAAAAACCATATTAAGTTTTGAACCAACAACTTCTGCCTGTTGGCAAAGATGGTAACCAGTTTAGCATTGCTGGTAAAGTGGGTATAGAAATTAGTCATAAATACTGATTTGATTTAACAGCATTCCATATGCCTTCGGCATTTAGTCATGCCAGCCACATGACCATGGAGAAGTCTTCGGACAGTGCTGGCTCTTTGGCTTTGAAATGGAGATGAGCACCACCCCCTAGAATCAGGAATGACTAGCACATATGTGTGAAGGGAACCTTTACCTTTACCAATTTGATTAGAAAGATGCTATTATGTAGTGGTCATGTTCATGAAAGCCCTGAATCCCATATTAATAAGAGAATCTGGGGCAAGATAACATGGAAAATATAGTTCAGATCAGTGACGTGCGGTGAGGTTTATGGCTAGTGAGGCACTGACACAATTTTTTTTAGACTTGTGGACTTTAACTCCCAGAATTCCACAGCCAGGCATGCTCAGTTCTGATTTAAAGCGACAGCATTTGTTTTTCTCCTTTGCGAAATAAGTTTCCTTCTTTCTTTTTCTTTTTGTTCTCCCTTCCCCTCCTTCCTCCCTCTCTTCCTCCCTCCCCCCTCTCAAACACACACACACACACACACACACACACACACACAAAGTTGGATTGAAGGGAGTCAGGGAGACCACAGGAGGAGGCAGGAAGCCAGTCAAAGAGCCATACTGGAGTACACACATTTCCCCCCAGCCCCGGAAGGATCCAGCCCAGCTTCACTGATTACAGGTTTGAAAAGACAATGTGGCTCTGCCTGCAATCAAAATACACTTGGGGAGGGAGAGCACTTCCCTCCAGCCTTTGCCCAAAGCCCCGCACCAGGAGGATGAAGTTTGAATTACTCCCCCTCCCTCCCATCCACACGTACCTTTTCCAGCTGTTTCAGAGAGGATTTCAATTCTGCTCTTGCCTGCCATCATGAAAAGAAAAAAAATGTAAAAGGAAAAAGGCAAGAGCTGAGGTCAGGCTGAGCTAGTTGCTGCCAGAGTCACCATTGATGACTCTGCTTAACTGTTTAAAAAAGCCTCTAAAAAAGCACCCTCTACAGGAGGAGGCAGGAGAACGACATGCCTAATCTACGTCAGGAATTTTTTGGCTTTTAACTCTTGCTTAACTCTGCTCGAGTGATCATAAAGTCAGACTAGATGAGGCACGTCGTTCTCCTGCCTTCTCCTGTAGAGGGTGCTTTTTTAGAGGCTTTTTTAAACAGTTAAGCACTAAGCAGAGTCATCCACTGTGACTCTGGCAGCAACTACCTCAGCCTGACCTCAGCTCTTGCCTTTTTTCTTTTACATTTTTTTTCTTTTCATGATGACAGTGGTGAGGCTCTGCCTCCCCTGCCTCCCCTGACTGCACGTCACTGGTTCAGATATAGAGCAGATATATATGATGCAAGAGGAATAAAATGGCAAAAGCATACAAAGAAATGCTGTTTTCCTAAAGGCAATGACCTTACCATAAATTCCTACAAACATATAGATATATTTATGTTAGATCAGGGGCTCAAAAATGCACTCTGTGATTTTCCAACATCCATTCTGTAGAATTCCTAATGGTGACCTCGAAAGTTTTAGCTAGAATTTGTTATGTTTAAAATTTTGGACAACCAAAATGACAAATTAGCTGCTTTAAGACTTGAAGAGGCCTAATCTCCGTGGTGGGTTCTGGATCCTGTTGCAACCAGTACGTTGTGCACGGGGCTGGGTGTCCTAGTCGGGCATGTGCACTGCACACGCATATGCATGCCACTATCCTGCGACACTCAGCTGCTCGGCGGAGGTCACACAGGTGCCACAAATTATGCACACGTGCACAATTGGCCAGTCACATTATAAACAGCTATGGAACACGGGCGGGCGGGTGGGCCAAATGAGCCACTATACCAGTAAGGTGGATGCTGCTCCTGGCTACTAGAAGTACAGCTGTACCGGGCCATACCGTCCGGAACCCACCACTGCTTAATATATCTGTTTCACAACTTAACACTTCCCCGAAAAATAGGTTGTATGCAAGAGAGTGGCTCCTGACATGCCATGAAGACCATCCGACTAAGACAAATATGTTTGTTTCAGATTTATATGCATTCTACATTTAATCAATACATATTTACTTTTTATCCTTATAGTACTGTTTTGCAATATTCCTCCATTTTCACAGTTCCTCATTGAATTTGCTCTAGTTTATCAATGTCTGTTTTGGATTGCAGTGCCCAGAACCAAAGCAAATTGGATAATTACTTTCTGGGATATGGATCCTATGGATTGCTTAATACATCACAAAACAGTCATATTGATTTGTATTCAAGCTGTGATCTACTACAACACATAGCATTTTTTCCACATATACTACTGGAAACTAAATTTTCCCTATCCAATACCTGTGACCTTTTTTTCTGCAGCTGCAGTATTTTATATTTTTTCCTACTAAATTTTATTCTGAATGTTTAGGTATACTGTTCAGACCTATTTACTATATTTTTGAAACTTCATTTTTTCTTCTAAAAGTGTTAGCCACACCTCATTATTTTGTGTCATCTGCAGATTTGATAAACATCCTCTTAATTCTTCACTCAGGACATTAATTACAACTTTGAAAGGACAGAGCCAAGGACAGAGGCCCGTAACATTCCAGTCAAGGTTATGTGGAAACATTTATGAGTACTCTCTAAGTATTATAAATTTATTTAACAATTTATATCATCAAGCTCATATTTTACCATTTTCTGAATGGGTGTATCATGATGGGAGTCTTTGTGAAATGTTTTGCACAGGTCAAAGGTACATTATGTCCATAGCATTCCCTCAATCTATTATGCTAATAACTTTGTCAAAAAAAAGGAGATAAGATTAGTCTGGCATGCTTTGTTCATGATAAATCCATCCAGGCTCTTGATAACTCTTAAATTCCTATCCAGGCATTCACATATGTGTCATTTATTCTGGCATGCTGTTCTCCCAGGATATTGCATGAAGCAGTGAGGATACTGCTATTTTATTATATCAGCTCTCTTTCAGGGCCCCAGCAGCCTTGTTGTAAATGCAAATCTGCAGGATAAATACATTTTCATCTGCATATTTCTTCAGGAGATATAGATCTAAATAATTTATAACTGATTATGAGCTGAATGAATTCCTCAAGTTTCCTTGAACTGTACCAGGTTAGATATAAGCTAATAAACAAGACAGAGTGTAGATTCAGACATCATAAAGAAAAAGTTTCCCAGTTGCATAGAACTTTTCGACCCATGGAGCCCTGCTTTTGGGGTAAGAAGTTGACTGATTGGAATTGTAGGCACAACAGTTCAACCACTGTATTGTATAGTTTGACTCTAGGAATTCCTAGAAGAGTTTTTTTTTGGGGGGGGGGCTCTGCTAGACAGCCTAACACTGTCTGTGGTGTCTTGGTAAATGTACTAGTTACTTTATTGTTGATTAGCCAATAGAACATATCAAAATACAGAATATAAAACACAGAATGTTAATGGTAAATATAGAAAAGAAAACCTCTTTATAGTGGCACCTATGGCCTTTGTTCCACTGAAGCTCCTTTAGTCTCTTCCTTCCTGACTTTCAGAAATATAATTACAATAGATTTGTTACTCTGTCTGATCCTTATTATTTAGTTGATGATCAGAAAATTAATTGCTATTTTAAAATCATACCATTCAAATTATTCTATGAATCTGACAAGTAGTAACTGTATGTGTGTGTGCGCGCGCACACACATAGACAGACAGACAGACAGACAGACAGACAGACAGACAGTACATTATATTACTAAAAATCAAGACTTCTTTGCTGACATCTAGCAGGTCAGCATATCTAACCACAACAGGATTGTTATTGAAGTTCCATTTTGGGGGGACTTTTGTATCTGGGAAGCAGATGGGCCTGTCCCCTATCCAGGGCCTGAAGAATGGCCATCTAGTAGATATCATCACTATACCACTAATTTCTTGTTGCCTTAAGCAGGAATGGCTGAACTTAACTGATCTCAGATTCTGATCTGAGAGTCAACTGGTCTCATGTGATTGCAATGGAATTGCTGTCTCAGCTTAGATGTGTACCGGCACTGGAGTTCAGATCTCCCTTTGACTAGTTTATACAGTAATTCCCTGATCTTAATATAGTGGATATAGCTTGCCTCATTCCTGATTGTGAGTAAGACTCATGCCTACTTGTCACTGCTGGACTTAATTATATAGTAAAGTTCTGAGCAAGCTGTTAAAATAAGCAGTGTGGCACTCCTAATAATATGTATGATTCAATAGCTAGCCAAGAAATTTCAGTCTAAAGCATCAGGTATTCTAGAGGCCTCCTGTTTGAGCTCTTAAACAGAACTTCAGGAAAATGTTAGTAATTTAAGAAAACTAAGAGTGCCTAATTATTATAATGGTCTTACAGTACAACTCTATGGATATCTATTTTAGATGAAATTCAGATTAATTCAGCTGAATACAGGACTGAAAGCACATTTAAGCACATTGTTTTGGTACTTACAGTAACTATAAGTTAGAACTGCTGAGCATGTATAGCCAATCAAATTGAAACTTGAAACCTGGGTGTATTATCCAGAATGTACCGTTATAAAATGCCCCAAACTATGAGTGAAATATTTAGGAGGGGAAAAAGATGCCTAGCTAAGCTTATGCTTAGAAAAATCAAAGCATAACTATAAATTAAAGAGATGTGTTGACATAACCAGCAATGACTCAACAATCCTGGACTTGTTTACCATAATTTTGGCATTCTGAAAAACCACCCTGATCTATCTTTCAAAGCAAGAATCTTTAAAACATTTCAACCTTGGATATGATTAGATGAAAAAGGGTTGGATCACTGAACCTGAAGGAGCATTTCCTCCGGTCCACTGAGTTTATGTTTACACAGCCAACTCAAATTTCTTTCTGATATCCATGTCAGATGGCCTGTGCAGGCAGTTCTGCAACCAGGGGCCAAGCATCAGGTACTAATACAGAGACCACTGATATCTACAAAGGGCTGGCAGGAGGTGAATGATGAAAACAGTTTTGTGCCGATGTGATGCAAAGTCTGCCCCTTTTGGATCGTGTTGTGGCATGGCATGCATGTATAAAAGTTGCAATATTTGCACTGCAATATTAGGACACTTATTGTTTTGATTAAAAAGGAAATGGTGTGGTGTGCTATTGCTTTGGATGGCACCCAGTTTTAATAGCTTGCCCCCCACACTTCTAGTTCTGCTTTTTCTCCCTACTGGGAAAAAGAAGATTGTGGATGCAATACATTGCTTTCCTCTGAATTTTCCTAAGTTTTCCAAAAGTGCAAGGAAAGGAGGAAAGCCTCACTATGTGGTTTAAAAAAAAGGAGAGAGAAGAAATAGACACAGAAAGTGGGAAGGGGAGCAGAATCAGAAAGGAAAAAAATATCAAGAAAGGAGAACTGAGAAGTGGCTTCCTGAGAATGTCCTTGCTCTTCTTACCCTGAGGGCATTTTGCCCAGGCTCCTTCAACCCTCATCATAATGGGTTGGATTAGGACCAAAAATGAAATCTGAGACTCTGAGTAGGGCTGTTTGGTCTAGGAAATGATTGATCAGCCTGTTCTTGACAGATGAGCACTCAGCCTCCAAGACTTAATCTCTCAGTTTGGAGGATAATCTTTAATCCACTGTCTTCACTTGAAATCTAGATCACTTCAGCAAATTTATCAAGTTCATTCATTTCACCAATTGAAGCCATTCCTAGACTAGGATAGACTAGTTAGAAAGGCTGACAATCTGCTATGTTTCGGGTTGAATTGCTGCAATTTTTTATATATTATGGAATAATCAGATTGGCTGCCTTTTTGCTTTCTTCTTAAATGCAAGTTGTACGGTTTACCATTAAAGCTCTAAGCAGCTTGGGACCCAAATACCCAAGGCACATATCTTCCCAGATGGCCCTGTAAGGATACTAAGATCTCCTGTAGATACCCCGTTTGTCAGAACTTTTCTTAGCAAAGGCATATGAATTTACAAATAACTAGGTTTTTACAGCAGTAACTTGCCACCTCTGAAATTGACAAAGACTCTTTTTGTTCATATTAAATATAAATACATCTCCCAAACATCCACTTAACCTGGTACAACTATGTAAACCTACATATATGCATTGAGCTGAGCCCATACATATTTTTTCCTATCCTGATCTGGCTTGCCCATCTGTGAGCCAAAGAAAGTGATGTTCTCATAATTGGCATTACTTAATGGAGAAATAGACTGAATGGAGGAGGGATGGAATAACTTTTTAACCAGGTCCCATCTGTGTTGTACTGGCTATGTGTGTGCCTTTAACTAACATGGGACTAGCAGGGTTGGGGCTCTGTAACAGCATATCATCTAATCCTTAATATAAATGATTGATTGTAATTTATTTTTTATTTTTTTCTCACTGCATCAATGTCATTATGTTGTGTACTTGGAATGATTTCATAGTTGCAAGTCATTTTGAGAATGGGAATAAACAAGAGGGAAAATAGATTCAATAATAATAATAATCATAAAGGCCTTCTTCCCTTGTGAACTATTCAGAAATCCAACGAGCAACCTTCAGAACCAAAAGGACCAAGTAGTTTGTTGAACTCCAAAAAATTACATGGAACTTCATGTAATTTGATGAGGTTCTTCACTGACCCATTTTTTTTTCCAAGACAAAAGCAGCCAAAGAATTAGAAAGCACAAATTTGCAGTGAAAGGCAAGGTTCTAACAGTAAATCTCAGAATTAATTACACCTAGCATAGTGTGAAGGAAATGTAGCAGGAGGGAGGTTGATTACCGTTCCCTTATAGCTACAAGTAACATATAACTGGGGTTGGAGTGAGATTTCTTTCACTGGCCAATAGGTCCTCTCAGCAGAGAAACACATCATCAGTATACACTGCTATTGTCACACATGGTGAACCTGGACTTCTTGAAATCTAATTACTCTTGACACAGGCTGTACTATCACTAACCCGTGCCAGTAAATGAGAACACTTATTCCTCTTGGAAATTTATGTCTCTCCTCTGCAGTGGAGAAGTGAGGGAAGGCAGAGGTTTGGCGAAATTAACTGAAAACAGAACCAGAACTAATCTGTTTATCTAATTTTTACCAGATGTGCTAAGGTAAAAGTTGCAGAAGGCAGAAAATTACAGCCCTGAGGCAAATATCATTAGAGTATGTGAAACTTTTTGAGGGCTGATGAGCAAGATTTCTTGCACTAAGGACTGTGGAGTATCTCATACAGCCCAATGAAATAAGGACATTCAATTGCTGCTCTTGCTATCATTGCTAGTGAC